>NC_134482.1:15462388-15530716 GCF_964194025.1 Convolutriloba macropyga
TGCTTTTCAGTTCTGCTACATCCAAGTGTTCTACAGGAGTGTATGATTTACCGAAAACAAGCAAGTGTTATCTTCGTACTGAGCACACCAAAAACTCTGCTATCAGACAAAAAATACGTTCTACATACACAAAATTAAACCAACAAGTTCAAGAGAGATCAGTGGACCAAGAGTTCTTTTCTCTTATTTTTGTTATTGGACAAATGGATGATATTGTTGAAAAATTTTCCTTGGAGAGGGAACACAAAATTTTTGGTGACATTTTGGTGACAACTATTAATGAAACGTACAATGCATTGACGTTAAAAGTACTCGTAGCTTTCCAGTATCTCTCATGTATGTGCAGGCGTGCACAATATTTCATTAAGTCGAATGAAGACAATTTTGTAAACATTCTGGAATTTCATGACAATGTTAGAAGACTTGCAGCTAGCCAGAATTATAACGAGCCGCAATTGGGACTATACTCTGCTACCCGCTGTGGACGATACGCAGTACCTCGTCACGGTAAGTGGGGTGTTGACGAGAGCGTTTACGCTGATCAATTCTATCCGTTTTATTGCTGTGGAAACTTTTATTTTGTCTCAAGGGATGTGTCCTCGTATATCGCTGAAAAATGTCCCTATCACTGCACGGGCACTTCATCACCGCAAAACAAAAAATCAACACATTGCCACTTTAAATACGAAGATGTTTTCATAGGTTCCTTGCCTGGCACAAAACAACAACTTTTTCAAGTTACAAATACCGCCCTCCATATCCATTCACGCCAGCTTCAATTATGTGAAAAGTCAACACTTAACAGATACTGTTCTTTCAGTACTATGTGAACATAGTCAAATAAACGAAATGTATCTTTACTTCAAACATAATTCTACCCGTTTGAAAAAACATTCGCAGTTGGCGGCTTGATTTATGACATTCTCTTAAGTAATATAGTTATATATCCCATGTTTAAAGCCCGACTACAGAAAAAGAAAAGAGCAAAAACATTTTGGCGGGGCGGCTTTTATGGACAAAAATTTCACAGTAGAGGTTTCTACTTGAAGTCGAGGAAGTCATCACAAGTGTGCAGCTTTGTCTTTTCATCGGCCGAAAAATGGCATATCAATAGACCAGTTTAGGAACAGTTATCCGTACAGAATTGTCTTTTCATGAGTTGAGCAATTTTTTTTCCGAAAGTCTTGTTCTGCATTTCTGTTTTTTATTTTGTTCCTTTTACACTCACCTTTACAGCGTTGCCAGACTAAACAGGTTTGAACCAGAGAAATTCAAGAATCACGTAAATGTAAAACTGCCAAAAACCTTTGGGAAGTTTTGAATCATTAACCAGAAACAATATAAAAATGCAAAAAAAACGCTGTCTGGATATTGTTTTGTTTTTTTTGTAATGCCACGGGGCGCTGACTTGCTGTCTACGTTATCAGCATAAATAATATTAAAATATATACATGTAAAGTCTTTGCAATCAGAGATAAGAGAATTCCAACTCAGGTGTAAAAGGCCATTACTTTCAATTAGTTTTGGGCTTAATATGTGTCCCTTATTAAGGGGGATGTAGTAATGGGAACCCGTGTTTAGGAATTTGTTTTTCACTTGTAAGAAATCGTCGTTTTTTGATCGTTTTCTTTAGACAAAAACGATCAAAGCCCTTACGTGGTAATCGTCGCTTTGTTCGTTATTTCGTCGTTATTTTTATGTAGGAAATGATCGTTTTTCATCGTTATTTTTATGCAAGAAATGATCGTTTTTCGTCGGTATTTTTATGTAAGAAATGATCGTTTTTTCATCGCTATTTTTTTGTAAGAAATGATTGCCTTTTTTCGTCGTTTCTTAGATGCAGATCGGCGTTTTGTCATATTGCAGTTAAAAAAAATGACGTAAGAAACGACAAAAAAACGACGAAGAAACGATCTTTTCTTACAAGCAAAAAAAACGACTTAAACGACTGAAACTAATGAAAACGAAGAAAACGACGACAAAACGACAAAAAGGACGAAAAGGACTGTTTCTTACAATACGATTGTCGTTTTTTCGTCGTTGTCTTCAACAAGGGAAGAGAACAAAGCAGCACCTGGTCAACTTCAGTTAATAGGTACGACACATATACATACCATTGAACTCATTGTGCGAAGAACCTTTCACCCGCTGCCTTTCAGAAAAAATTATTCTATTAAATCATTGACCAGTCACAGACGACATATTTTGTGTCCAATAATAAATTAAGGAGAAATATACAATTTGAGGCTCCAGGTACAGTAGAAGCATTCCAGTTAATTCTTTATGCTCAAAAGTTGACAAAAATTGAGGCATTTGAATGAATTTTGGAGCGTGTTGATCAGATTAACCCGTAGCGAACTCCAAGTGTTAATCAGTACTGGGCGATTGTAAATGCAATTCTCCCATGTAATATAATTTGATCGCTTTCTTCGCTTGAACTTTGCTTCTTTCAAGCGTATTAGAACAGCGCAAAAGACTTTCTTTCAACAGTCACGTTGATGAAGTAAGAAGGACAAAGACCTAAGGAGATGGAGAGCGTGTGATCGATCCCCATACGGAACTTTATTTTCGCACTTGTATTTAGACTTGCCAAGTCTGACAAGTCTTAAATGTGTTATGACCGTAGCTCTGAATCAGAACTGATATCTAGACTTGAAATTAGACTTGCCCAGTACTGATATTGACTTGGCGTTAAGTACGGGAACACCGAAATGACTCTAAAGTTATTTTAAAATATACTTGATACAACATCGCAATAATTTGTTCTATGCCACCGCTGAGATTTCGGAATCGGAGCAAGGTTTACTCCAACGATTTAAGACTGAAGGGAAAATCTGTTTAATACAATGATTTACTGTTATTTACAAACGAAGAGCTTACAATGCCAACTCTTATAAGATAATGAGTTCTTTTTCTTACCTTTACCTCATCCAATGGTACTAATTACACACCATAAGACAGTTTGTTTTATTTTTTAGAGAAAAAATTGCAAGTCGCAGAAACCTAAAATACTGACAGAACTGAAACAAGCTATATACTTTCACATTACCTCCTACTTTTCAATTTTTATCAATGAAAACGCCTTTCTCCTTGAAAAAAACAACTACTGCATTTTTTTATAAACACGCAAATTAGGCACAATTGTGGCATTTTTCTCATATAGACAAAAAAGGAAATAGTGCTTTTATCTGATATATCTACAACATTTATCAAGATATCCTTTTATTGAAAATTGTGCGATGCATCTAAGGATAGACATTCTTGAGCCATATATTAAAGACTTTTAAAAATAATAGCTAATAATCAAAAAGGTCATTTTTGATATATCTTCAAACCAAGATTTATTAAGCCATATGCAAGCAATTCTTTTAAACGGACAATCTTAGATTGACATAGAAAACAAACCTGAAAAAAAAATCAGATCACAGCGGCGTCAAACTAAGCACTTCATTCAAGCTAATATACAAGCCTAATGTTAATAAATGATACGAGCAGTATTCACTGAACAGTATCAAAAATTTGAAGTAAAACACAAAGCTCCTTCTATTTACGTTTCCATCTTTTCTCATTTTTCTAATAAAACCCGAACTCTTTTTGAATGAAATCTCAGGTTTTGATCGAAACTGTTTAGGTAGTCACTCTGGCATTTCTTAAACATCTAACGGTGGGTGTTTGCTGTCATAAGTTATTGTTTATCAAATTATGAATTATGAAAACAGTACCTTTTTAAACACATGCACGCAAACAGCACAAAAGTCAGCTATCCCCAATGTCAAGATACTTCGTCCGCGCAGACAAATCATTGACACAAAGGACTCTATTTCATCAATATCGCAGGGAAATCAGACAAGCATTTTTACAGTCGACGACTTTAGACAATAGTTGCAATAAAACCATGACAATATATTTATGACCATTTAGTAGTTTTGTCCATTTTTCTATTAGATCCATAACCAAAAACCATTCAAATGATAAAAGAACTAAATATATAAACGCCGAATTAAAACATGAAACTATCAAACTCTCCGAGTTTTTCCTCCAGCATTTTTTAAGAAAATAACTTAAGAAAATGGTCATAAAGAGCTGACTTCATTCAATGCATTCAGGAAGTTTCTTGCAAAGAAATGCTTTGAACATCAGACAAATTGTTACGTGCAATTGGAAACAGTTAAGTACATTTGTTTTGCTATATTAAAAACTAATGAGATTTTTCATTAATCATTAATGATACTAAACAAAACTACAACCAAAACACAAAAATACAAAAGATATGAGACACAGACTAAAAAGGTCTGAAAGTAAATTGTGTCAAGTGTTATTAAGACTATTACAATTTCTAGCACGGAAACAAAAGGATAAATAGATTCCACTCTATCTCATTAGGAAATCTGTTACCGTTGAGACTAAATAGCAGCGCAATAAGAAACAACAAAAAACAAAAAAGGAAATCACACTATTCTATAAAAAACGAAATCAAAATTTAAAAACCAATAATAATTATATATATATATATACACTTATTTATATATATATATATATATATATATATATATATTCAAGCCACGATCAAAAAAAATATAATATATATGCATATATATATATATATATATATATATATATATATATATATATATATAATGTTGATATAAATATGTTTATAAATATATATATATATATATATATATATATATATATATACATATATATATATACATATACATATATATATATATATATATATATATATATATATATATATATATGTATATGAATTATATATATATATATATATATATATATATATATATATAGAGAGAGAGAGAGAGAGAGAGAGAGCAGAACAAAAAAGCTGTGAAAAAATTTTTGGAAGGAAATGTCACAGTCACAGAAACCTCAATTGCAAAGAAATATTGGGACACATATGAACCAGACAGAATTTTTTAAACAAAGTTTCTCTAAGATTAATTACCAAAAATCATAGACAGAAGCAAACAATGATGCAAAAGAGTTACACTCATAAAAGTTTCAAAATCCGTCAGATGGAGTAATTTTCTCGTAAAAGTTTATTCCAATATTAGAAACAATTTTTTACAAATATTAGATAGAAAAGTTATTCATACTAAAAACAAAATTTAAGCAATTTTTTCACTAATACCCTGGGTACCTCATGAATATGACTAATTATTAATTGGCAATGAAATTACAGGTAACCCATCTCAGTCAATTCAACAATAAGAAAGCACTAGCTCACAATTTCAACCTTTTTTCCGCCATTTCCAATGCAGTACAACCAAAACTCTAGATTTTACGATATATTTTTTAATACACTGATTTCATAGAAAACGCTGTCATAATTTTCAAATATATTTTTCACAGTGCTCTTTCTTGTGAAGTTCATCACGAGTTTTTTTCATAGAAAAAACACGCGCCAACATTTTTCTTCTTTAAGCAATCTAAAAATGGATAGCATTTGATTAAGCATCATACCAACTCCACAAATGCCTTTAAACTGTTCAATGCTGCCAACACAAGAGAGGACAGGACATGGATCACCTGTCCACAGTGAAAAAATCTAATCACTACATAACTTCTTCTAACGAGTTCCCTGGTCTTTTCGGTGCACGCATAAATTCAAACAGCTGATTTCGCAAACGCTGTTTTATTTATCACTACTGGTCCAGATCATCATAATGAAACAGTTACTAAACTCTGATCTTAGACATTCAACAAAATTAAGATACCTATCTGTACTTAGCTGTCGTTTTATCTTTGCTACCTCATTAATTCTACTTCTGATACATTGCAACCTACATATAAAAGCGCGTCAGATTAATCAAGACATACGATTTTAAAATCTAACAAAAGCACATATTCGTCCAAAAAAAGGAATCTGTAAAAGGAACCAACGAAATTTTTACCATTCTAATTACCCGCCCATATTTTGCTCGAGCATTTAAAGACTTTTTGGCTACCAACATCATCCTCCCTCTCATCACACACGGGTTCAAATCGCCCGCGTACCTAACTCTGAGGCAAATTCAGTTCTCAGTCAGAGTCTGATTCAGGTTACGTTTTGTACTGAATTAGACTAATTCAGATGAAAAATTTTGAATAAATTTTGATTCAGAAGAATGCTGAATTCTTTTTCTGAACTCTGCTCTGATTCAAAGTGATTCAGAAATCCCTTCACAGTTGTTGCTTATATTCTTCGGAAAAACTTAGAACTAAAACTTTAAACGTCTCTAAAATTTTTCTCAATTTTAACTAGTTTTAACATGTTATTTCCCGATGCGTTGACATATAGAAAACTAGTATGCAAACCTCTAAAAAATTATATAGACCAAAAAATAGCAAATTTCTTGCTCTTACCCTCGCATCTTCAAAAAAAAGAATATTCAAGTACTCCCTGAACGAACCCGCCTTAATGCAAAAAAATGACTTGGCAGTTGGATTTCTATGTCTCTCAACTCTTTTATAAGTTATCGTGATGGAAAACAGATTATAACAGACCTTGTTTCAAATGTTTGAGGCCAGGTCACATGTCGAAAGACTGCAAAAGCAGGACATGTAGTGCACCAAGCTGTGAAAGGCGACACAACGCAATTTTTCACGGCGGCTTACCGAAGAAGGATACTGCAGATGATGTCTCAGATACTACAACGGCAGTAGCAACCAACATCATTCAAGGAGGTCTCCCATTGGTGCGAATCAAGCTGACAAACAGAGACTGAAGCCTAAATGTACTAGCAAAATGTGAATCAGGATCCTCAATTTCATTTGTGGACAAGTCGGTGGTGGCTAAACTTCAACTGCAAGGCCGAAAAGCGTTCTTATCTGTAGCAGGGACCCATGGCTCACAAGATGTCAAAACTGAAATAGTGACGACAGCTGTTTCTGCCCATGAGAAGTCTCGACCATTGACAACAGTGCAATTTTATGTTCATGTAAAATTCAGTCTGGTGAACAGTTTTGGGAGCTGTAAGATATGAGAGAACGTTACCCCCATCTGAAGAATTTGCCAAATCACAGCTATAATCTAAACGAAGTCTAAGAAATTTTTGGACAAAACTATTACGACATTCATCACCCTTTCGAAATCAAGAAATCAGAGGACAAAGCTGCACCATGGGCAGTTAAATTAAAGATTGGCTGGGGCTTAAGTGGTCCGCTACCAGCGAAGCAGGCAGCAACCCTTGCCATAACAACAACATCAATTACAGATGATAAATTAGCAAACCAGTTAAATAATTGGAGGAATATAGAGTCCTACTCCTCAAACTGTGATGTCACTGGATAATAGAAAGAAGAACAACGAGCGATCAAGACGTTAGAGCAAACAACGCAATTCAACGGTGAATGACACGAAGTTGGACTTCTGCGGCGATAGGACGAAGTGAAGTTGCCAAACAACATCTACTCTGCAAAACCTGAAAAAGTCAGAAAAATATGCAACGCAGTTGCAAAGTATCAAGACGTAGCCTTTAACGAATACCTCTTACCAGACTTGGTGCAAAGTCTGATCGGAATCATTTTTTGCTTCCGAGAACACCAAATAGCTTCATCAGGCAAGATAGAAGCGATGTTTCTTCAAATCGCGGTCTCAAGCGACGACAACCGATGTCTTCAATTTTTCTGGCGAAAAAAACCTAGAACAAACAATGGAAGTTTACGAGTACACACGACACGTTTTTAGGAACGAAAGTTGTGAAAAACTTCGAAGCAGAACCAAAATCATCTTCAATTTTTAGACTTAACTGGAATGTCGACAGAGACAGTCTCACTGTCTGCCGTGGAACTGAGCAAGAAGTTCCAGCAAAAAAACTCAGAGATTTGTCCTATCGTTTGTCTCAGCTGTGTTCTAATCGCTTGGGATATGTTCACCTTTCACCATACAAATGCGGTATCTTCTCAAAAAATTTTTGGCAGCAATGGGGCAAACACGGGACAACGAACTGTCAGCAGATCATTCAGAACTGTTAAATGATTGGGGCTCTGATTTGAGAGAAATAAGGACGAAGTCAACAAATCGACTATTTTTTGGAAGATGGATGTTCAAAGCTGAGACTTCACATTTCCACAGATGCATCAGAAGAGTAAAGTGCATCGCGGCATAACTGCAAGATGAATCGACGTTAAGAGTGAACTATGTAATAGGGAAATGTCATGTGGCACCCATCGGACACATGACAATACCAAATTTAGAACTCCAGGCCGCAATTTACGGAGTTCGTCTCAGAAAGCAGATACTCAGCGAACATGATGACAAAATTGACAAAATCTATCATTGGACCAACTCTTCATCGGTACTACAGTGGCTACAAGCAGAGCACAAGAAAAAACAGATGTTAGTTGCCAACAGAGCAGCAGAAAAACTGGAAAACTCATCGATGGATCAACGGAGACACGTCAAAGGTGTCGAAAACCCTGCCAACATTGGGACCCAAGGAATGTCCATCGGAGGCCTAAGGAAATCTGTGTTGCTAAACGGGCCAGCATGGCTACAATGGTTAACTGGACAAAACAATGGTGCCAAGAGAAAGAACTCGAACCCGAAGAAATTACCAGGACTGTAGCCACAGAAACTAAACTAGACCAACCATTGGACTGGAGACGATACAGTAGTTTCAACCAAATTAGGTTTGAGTAGGTTCAATCTTTTGACATCATGTTCGATGAGTATTTTTTTTTCTGAGAAGAACTCCGTAAACTGCGGCCTGGGATTCTAACTTCGGTATTGTCATGTGTCTGATGGCTCTTTTTGCTGATTTGAAGCAACGCCAACATCTGCTCAGCAACATTACCTGGACAAGAGCAACAAGATACAGAGGACAACAAAAATACGACAGCAAAGAAAGTTCAGATCAAAGTTGTGGACCAACCCAAACAACAGGAGTCGAACGATAACAAAACAGCTATTATTTTGGGTAACCTTGACAAGCAGTGAATTAACTTAGTGCGGATAAGACTTGCATTCAAGCACCTTCCTTGTCACACATGGGTGATATCAACGCAACAGAAATAATGGCTGTTAACAGTCAGATTTTGGACCTAGTAACTGCACAAATTCGTCTGGAAATAGCACTGGCAACAGTCAGTCAGAAACACGATGTGTTACGCGAACGTCAACCAAAACATTGGGACAAAAGAAAACATTTTGGCAAAAACGCTTACGATGGCATCTACCGGTATTACAGGATCTAAAAATAAATCGGCGAAAACATCCTGAGAAACAATGAAGAAAGCAAATTAGTGAGAACGACATTAGATGTGACAAACTGGCAAATATGGCAGTTGTCCGCTCAATTAGAGGAAGAGACATCGACTCTTCAAATTGAACTCTGTTGTGTAATTGAAAAAAGACAAGCATGTATCAATTATGCAGTAAAGCACATAAAAGCTTTCAAACGTTCTAAGCCAAACAGCGAATATTGTCGAAAACTGAGAAGAAAGAATGAAACATTTAAAAAATAAGAGAAATCAATTGCAGAGCTACAGAAAATCATTGATAAGAATGTGAAGGAGTACGAGTTATTGAACTCTCCATTGTCAATTTCAGTACAGCCGCAAACAAGTAGACTAAACTGTGTTCCGAGTGGTTCAGTAGGCTACAAACCCAAGGAACCCTTGTATTGTCAAAGGATGCAGCAACTTACCAGTGCAGATTAATGAAGAGGGAGAACTCTCTAATTCTAGTAACACCAATTGTCAGTCATAAAGTAGTAGAAGAGCAGCGTTTTCAAATTATTTGTTTCCAGGCAAGACTTACAGATACTTGCTACCGGTTGAGGAGAAATCCTGAGAGAAGTAAAGAGCTATCGGTAGCTGAGCAAATTTCAACTTGCAAAGATCACAATCAGAGGAAATTTCAGTTCCACAAACAGAAAAATCAAGAGATTTGGAAACTGTGTGCTTAACAGAAGAGCTGCAGAAGCTACAGCAGCAATCACTTTTTTGTCAAAGAAAGACATGAGTATGAGACTCAGCTGGTACAAACCATTGTTACCAACTGGAACAGAAAGCTGTTAAAAAGGAAACAGAGGCTTCTAGATTCTCTTAATGAAGCAATCGAGGAACTCAACGGGCAAATGAAGTGCATTAAAGAAAACTACACAAAACAAGGCTCACCCATCAGAGAACACAAGTGAGATAACCGAAGAGCAGATGTACTTTTTACTCATCTCCAAAATTGCCGAAAAAACGGATCTGGTGCATGAGACCCATTGGGTTGACAAACCACGTCAACTTCACTATGATCATCAACAGAAGAGACTCTCAGAGTGTAACCGGTATGAAGTACGATTGTGCCAAACAGAACAGTTAAGAATATTGTGGAGGAAACTAAAACATATGGTTCAAGCAAACCTCGCATTAAGATAGATGAGAATGTCAAGGCAACAAAAAAAATCTCACCAAATATGCGGAGGAAATTGCTCAATAGTAGCAGAAGGGGGTTTCAGAGACACAGCAAAGACTCAACTTGATGAGGGTGCTGAGGAAGACATCTTCGAAAGACATGCCTTCAATCGAAATAAAATCTTGCACTCAGTGGAAACACTGATTCTTCGCAACAAAAAACTTATCCCAGCAAATTGCAATGCGGATGGCACCTTGTCATTTGCTGGTGGTTGCCATATGATAATTCATGAAGAAGCTGGCAAAAATTGGGCCAGTCGAGTTATTACTCAAGAGACCACAAATGTTTGTTGCGAACAGAGCAGCAGAAATACTAGAGAACTTATCGATGGATCAATGGAGACAGGTCAAAGGTGTCGAAAACCTGCCGACACCGGAAACCAAGGAATTTCAATCGAAGGCCTAAAGGAGTCCGTGCGGCTAAACGGGCCGGCATGGCTACAACGAAGCGAAGTTAACTGGCCAAAGCCATGGAGCCAAGAGAACGAACCCGAACCCGAGCAGGTTATCAGTACTGTAGCCACAGAAACTAAACTAGACCAATTTTTTGACAGGAGACTATACAGTACCTTCAACCGAATTAAAAACTTCATTGCCTACTGCATGAAGTTCAAGACGAAGCAGAAGAGGCCTTTTAAAGGTTAGCAAATACTGTTTCAATTTGTTTAAAACAAAAGCTTCCCGAATGTTTCAAAGTCGATAGCAAACTGTAAAGAAATCTCAAAAACAATAAATAATGATAAAGTTTCACCTTTCATGGAAGAAAACGGAACAAGTGAAAACGGAACATAGAAGAAAATGGAGTGAAAGTTCGACTGAAGCATTCAAACCTTGATTTCAATTCGAAACACCCAATTAACAGCGAAACATCCAGTTGTACAACTTCCTTTGGAGCAAGCACATAGAGACAACCTACCCGAGGCCGCAGAGTGCGTGAGAAACATGCTCCAAGAACAGTACTGGATCATAGGATTAAGAAATGCGTTATCGAAAAGTGCAGATGCATCAAATGCAGAAACAGGAAGGCCAACTCAATCCACCCACCGACGGCAGACCTACCACGGGAACGACTTGATGAATATGAGTTTCTATTCACCCATACCGGATTAGATTACTTCGGACCCTTTGAAATTAAATTAATGCGACAAAATTTGAAAAGATGGTGCTTCCTCTTCATTTATCTAACAACCAGAGCAGTGCACATCGGAGTCGTACCGTCATTGGACACCGAGTCGTGTCTAGCTGCAGTGACAAGATTCATTGCAAGACGTTGCTACCCAAGTACCATCATCAGCGACAACAGAAAAATTGTCGTTGGAGCAGCCAACGAGCTAAAAAGCAATCATGAACGAGTGGGATAAAGCTAATATTGAGAGTGACTTAGCTCAGAAAAAGATTGTTTGTAAATTCAATCCACCTGGAGGTCCACAGTTTGGTGGAATCTTGTAAAGACTGGTTCAAAATTGCGAGAAGACTATTATTGCAATCTTGGACAATCGAAGCTTTACCAACGAGGTACTCAGCACAACAATGCGTCTTGTATAGCAAACTCTCAGCGCAAGACCCCTGACAGCAATAAGTGACGGCCCTGAAGACTTGACGGCACTCACACCAAATCATTTATTGCTAGGACGAGAAAACGCGAGTGCACCATTCATGCATTCAGTGAACGATACCATGACTTGCGAAAGTCATTCAAAATGGCTCAAGCATATGCTGACATGATCTGGAAAAGATGGACTGGCGAATACCTTCCACAATGGAACCAGAGATTGAAGTGAACAAAAGAACATGTGAGAAACCTGATAGAAGGCGAGTACCCTTATGGCTAGTAGATGACTCTGTGAAACGCTGTGAGTACAACTTGGGACAAATCATTGAGATCTACTCTGGTAACAACGGCGTTGTTCGATCAGCGAGAGTCAAAATGGCACATGAAGAACTGAACCGGCCAGTAGTGAAGTTAGCGCCATTATTCTACGGTGGTTTTCCCAAGATCAAAAATACGGACGGCGATGTTGGCGGTACTTCAAATCAGCAACAAAAGCCATCAGACAGCAAGAAATAGCCTCTGATAATGACGAGACTTAGAATTTGTCAAATCTCAAAATGGTCAAAACTGAAATGTTTTACAATTTGGGATCGAAATTTGGTACACCACCCGAATTTTTGAAGGGAAAACCTGAGCAACCCGAGAATATGGCACAAGTTTAACCTCTGAGCTACTCATGAACCCAACGAAGGCTATTGCATCAGACACACAAGTGTTGCTATTAGCCCTTTTATGGTGCAAAATAAAGATTTTCCAATATTTTGTCATTTATCGTTAAGTTTCCTCAGTTGTTTATTTTATGATACTTTAGGTGTTCATTATAGGCCAAATAACGTACATTCGAGGCGTTTAGAGCCACTCAAAAAACATCCGTGCTTATGTCAATAAAAATAAATATTGCAGTAATTTGACATTTAATATGTAAACAATGACAAATAACCCAAATGTGTGAATATTAAAACTATATTGTATTCAGAACCATTAGAAGCTTTTGCCAAGAGCAGTTGGCTCTCAGATTAGACTAAAAATTGATTCTTTATCAACTTTGGTCTTTTTTTAAGTTTTCCTAGATTTTGAGATCTTGCGAGTTTTAAGTTAGTTGAGATTACCTGACGAGAAGTTAGCAACAATAATAGCTACTGGTTGAAGCCTTACAAACTTCAGCACGAGATTGAACATAGATTCTCACTAGGGGTTTTCTTAACTTCAATCAACAAAATTAAAATTGTGGTCCCTTACGTCCGAGCGACTAATTATTTCGACGAGATTCTGAGTCAATCGAACCCAGTGGAGAACCAGTCCGGCGTAAAGCTGGAGAACCAGGCTGTGAGATATCGGTTCCGCTGAGTTTTATGAGCAGCCGCAACAAACCAGCAAGTAAAATTTTTAGAGCATTAGTTGTTGACCTAAGTGACTCATACAATGCATGGGGATCTGAAAACCATGGGTTTAGTTCGCTATTTAGTGCAAAAGTTTAAAACATGGTGAAACATATTTGTACTATTATTTTTTATTCTTTTCTTGTCGCTTTTTCTAAACGAGCTGCTGGAAAAATCAACCGAGAAAATTTCTATTTACAATACCTTTATAACTGATGAAAGATCAAAGAAAGAAGTGAAACAGTTTCTTATTCTGTTGTAGTTTTGTACAAATATTCGAAACTCTAAAAAGATAATTAGACTGAATCCAAAGTTACAAAAACTTTAGACCAGTTTTGTCGCCCGACAGAATCACGTTTTTTGTCGCATTGTTTACCTTTTTTAGTGTTGCTGGTGCTAACTTGCAGCCCATGCTGATAAATTACCTGAGTTATTGTCTCATTTAGTTCACAGGAAAAAATAAGAAAAAATATACAAAATAATGTTTATTGACTCATGACTTGACATAACGCCCTATGACACGAATTTACGGGCTTGTTTTTCGAATTTGCGCTATATATTCAGACGTATTAGGAATATGATTCGTTTATACGGATTCGATTTGACGTATAACCGAATCATTTCGTAGCGAAACGATTAACCGAATCATAACCGAATCATAACCGAATCATAACCGAATCATTCGGTTTGACGTAGCGATTTTATGACTAGAAATAGTGCGAAAAAAGTGGGATCCAGGCCGTGTAATTTACGTCGAGGAGGGTACTTTTCCGTGAAAATATGTGTCGAATCATTTTCCAACCACTTCAACCCGGGCTGTGTGTACCGCAACTACTACGGATCAACAAAGTAACATCTCTCATCTGATGAAATATTGGTTCAAAATGTGATCTCAGTTAACTAAAAATAGCCTTAGTAATAGTTAACTAAAAACTACTCCTAGTTAAATAAAAATAGCTAATTTAAACGATCCTGAAAAAGAACACTTTTATTCAAAAAGTTGGCTTGCTTAAATTGTACATCTGCTTTAAAACAGTGTTGGTTTTCTAAAAAAAAATTTGACTGGCCTAAAAAAAATATTTTTAGGAACAAAATTCGTTTTGTTGGTTTATTTAACTCCTACAAAAAAAATTAGACGAGCAAAACAAGAAACTCTTGATGATTTATACTCACATACAGTCAGGAGTTTGGTTCTCACTAATGCTTTCAATTAAGTAATTTCTTGGCGTGTCTGGAGCAAATTTATAGCTTCAAAATTTCATTTGCTTATTTCGTACAAAACGAAAGTGACATCCAACTTTTTTAAACATTAAAAAACAAAGATTTGATCATAAAGATTCTTGAAACAGTTGAATGCTTACCCAATAATTTTGATTGCATTTTATCGACTACTGTACTATTCATTAGAATAGTTTGATAAATAGTTCTGCCAATTTACCAATTTGGTTTATTTGGAGAACCTCTTGAGACGTTTAACAATAAGCTGTTTTATAAAATTATTTCGTTTAGTTTGTATGAAACGATGAAATCCAAGTTTTTTTATATATTAACTAAACTAAAAATTTTTATTGAAACAGACTATATGTACACTGGATAGCTTCCCCACACATTTGGTTGCATTTGGTCAACTACCTAACTAGCTTGAAAACAACTAATTTTAGTAGTTATTCCACTTACTTCGTAACAAACCAAAGAGAAAGACATCTTTTTTCTCAATAAAGCTATACCCAATTTTCTGAATGATTCGGAGTCTACAAACCTTTATGGAAATTCACAGATATCATTGAACCTCGCAGTAATCACAAAGACATTCGGCCGTGGCATTTGTGCTCAAGTGTTCAAGACCACAATTCAAGACCTTTTTTCCAGAAAACAACAATATAAAAACTTTTGAGTGATGTTTGCATCTGTTTTTCTAATGTGCAAGTCACACAACAAAAACACTCAGCCCCAGTTCAAAAACAGTTTCAAGCAAACCTATAAGTGCTTCCTCACTGGTACAGGTAGTTGCCTTGACTATATCCAAGCAGCTTTGACCCATCTGTTACTATAGAAACCAGTCTGCAATCGAAACTCAGAACAACTCAGTACTTCTGCAACGAAACACACGTCTTGATGAGACATATCACTACTGATCACGTCTCATCTCAAGTCTTAAGACTTTTGAAGCCATGTCAAGATTTCCTCAAAACTTGTCAAGTCTAACTCAATTCTTGGCCAACAGTGGGCAGGTCATGAGTCAAGTCTTGATCAAGACTTGGCAAGTCTTGAGTCAAGCCTCTCAAGACTTGACTCATGACTTGCTAAGACTCAACAATTAATTTAAAACGTGCCAAGTCTAAAAACAACATTATCAGAGCTCTGATACGGTACTGATCCAAGACTTGCTTTTTCATTATCTCAGTAGTGAGTAAAACTCGACATTCAATCTGGGAATAGATGTGAACGCAAAAATTCGGCCATACTTTTTTATGCAATATTAATGAAAATCCCATTAATCAAGGATTACGTCAAATGGGCTTCTAAACTTAATAAAAACGATTGATCAAATTTAGCTCACTCCATGACGTTTGAGAGCTGAAACCAGTGATCAAATTGCCTCTCAGATTTTTAGATCTGCCTTGAAATAGATTCCAAAGCCATACACAAAAACAACTGTTTTGGCTATGTATTTAAGAAACTGTTAGCAATGATCAAGCATCGATTTTTCCCATCTTTTAAGTGTACTAAACAATCAACTTTTCATCATTATCGATGAAACGTTAACAAACAGCTCAAAATTTTGAAAATTTGGTTCAATGATTATACAACTGTTATTAACCGGTTATCAAGATATATAATTTATTAGAAGATAAAACTATCGAGAGTTGAATATGGGGTCAGTTTTGGAGGTTTCACGTCTGTGAACGTAAAGTGCAATTTTTTCTTCTGCAGAAAAAATACTGGACCCTACGTCCTTTGAAACTCAGTTCAAGACAATTCTGCTTTTTTGTGCAACTAAAACATTGACAGGTCTCAATTATTTCTGTTTTGTTCCTTTCATACCATCGGCAAACTAATTTTTTAGTTGGCCTAGACGCACTTTGTGGAAGTTATAAACAGGTTACAAAATTCTGGGATCATTGGAAATTTTTGATCGAAATAAGCTTTGTACAAAAAAAATTCTTTTGAAACATTTCTATGTATTAAATGGTTGTGGTCAAGCAAGCCGATAGGCAAGCAAGCCGGATTTTGAAAATGAGGTCACGTAAGCCGAAAAATTTTGGGATACCCCTATTTTAAGTTGCCACAGGGAAGGCCGATGGGCGCGCTTCGCCGCGATAAACGGCCCGGGGTTTCCGGATTACATCCCACAGCGGATGAGAGGCATGGCCATCGACAGCGGTCCGCTGAGGCCCGTACCCACTAGATGTCTAAATATTGACGTATTTTAGTTTCTTTGGTGCGTTGGAATACATTATGCACTATAATACTACGCGCAGTATTGATTGTAACGGCTAACAATATATTATTTCTGATAAATTACATAACTATTACATAACTTTCGGCTTGCTTTTCTGTCCGCTTATCTTTACTTCGGCTTCCTTTGCGTTCGCCGTTTGTAACATCAGCGAACAGTTTGTGAGAATGTTATTATGGAGAGTAGTGGACACTCAATCCATGTGAATGAATGTGTTTCAAGATGGTCTGATAAAATGGTAAAAACTGAGCACCTGAATGAAGGAAGAATAGGGTTTATATGTTAACAATTAATAAAAGTTGTTCTTATTATTTCAAAGAAATTTAGTGGAACAAGCTAAATTCCACTGCTTTATACCTTGTTGTGTAGCTCATGAAAGGATCAAATCTCTGTTTAAAGGAAACTAAATCTCAGATACTTCTTCGCAACTTAAAACTGGGTCCGTTTTATTCTGAGTAATATTGCAAGCTCAAACAGAATGCTTTTTTTTCACTTTAGATTGAAAGAAAAATTACTTTGAATCTGAAATTTTACCTGCCCAATTTTTTACGGCAAAAGTGATCATGATTAAAACTTATAAAAGATCCGTATAAACAGGTTGCGTGTTATCTTTCCTGGCGTTCGTTAGCATCCTGGAAACACAATCTTCCGTTAACTATCGGAAAAAAAAATTGGTGCTACTTTTCTACCTCTGGTTGCAAAATTCCTGGAGCCTCCTCCGAAACCCCAATCAAATTAGTTCGGCGTTCTTTTTGTGGCTACAACGTTGACAAGGCCATATTACTACATTGTTAATCTACTTCTACCATCAGAAAGTGGCTTCTTAGTTGGCCTGGGCAAATATTTTACATAATTTGCGTTGAATTTAGTGTTGATCTGACATAATTTTTCGTTGACTTTAGCGTTGATCTAACAAAGTTTTGCGTTTCTAACCGTAGATCTTACATAACTTGGGATGAATTTAGCGTTGACCATGTTTAGCGTTAAACTTGAACAGGCATTCCAATACTTATGATTCGAACATTTAGTGACAAAGCTAAACTTCCCTGCTTTATGCATCGTTGTATAACTTATCAAAAGATCAAATTACTTTTATAGGAAACTAAATTTTGGTTGCTTTTTCCCAGCCTAAACAAAGCTGTGTTTTAATCTGAATGATTTTGCAACCTCGAACAGATTAATTTTTTTTCCATTTTCGATTGATGGAAAACTGATTTCGATTCTGAAGCATGCATAAACTCAAGTTACCAAATTCATACGATTTGCGACTGAAAATTTTTCAAATACGCGATGGAGTGAAAGCAAGTTAGCTTTATTCATGGCTGACTAGTTATTTGAGTTGTTCTGATTTTTCTTTTGTTGGTGGCTAATCTTTTCTTTTGTTTAAGCTGAGTTGAATTAATTGAGTTTGTAACAGACAGGTGTCTTTGCATTGTGCCGGGGCTGAATTATCTAATTTGGCCAAATTAAATGCTAAGAGAAAAGCGTGAAACTACTTGGGGGAGAGATTGTTGAGAGATTTACAGACATTGTCATTTAGATTGCCCCCCTCTTCACTTCAAACTCTGACCACCACAATCACATCAGCCAAAAAATGACAAAAAGTATGATACAAGACCGAATCGCGCCTTAGCAGAAAATTGGAGGAAAACAGAACAAAAACAACGGCGAAAAGCGACACCAAACGCACTTACAACTAAACGTACAAATTGCTTTTCCGCAGATTTTAATATTTTTCGTTTTCCAACAAGTTAGCAGAGTTTAAAAAGCAGAAAATAAGTCAACGCTTCACTAAATTTTAAATTTTATGCTCCTTTTTTCTAGAATTTATTTTTTGTAATTTTCATGGTGACAAGCAAAATCAAAAATAGTATCCGCATTCATCACCTCAAACGGACTTTAACAGGAAAGATTTTCGGTTAAGCGAGACAATTTTTAAAGGTATTCGGCTAACTGAGCGGCAGGCGGCGGTTACGAGTGACGATTGAATTAATGAAGCTGCGTGTTATTGAGCTAATAGCCCATGAATTAATTGACCTCCCGGCCCGACTAGCAGTACGGATGATAGAACCGAAGAGTCATTTGAGAGAGAAAAAGAAAAAGACACAAGCAGACATATTAGCACAAAGAGCCTCCAATTTCAATTATTCGATGACTCAACGAGATGTCATGGTGAGGCGGACGGAGCGATAATTGGCCAGGCTTCTGTTAGAACAACTGTCACTTTCAGAAAACACACCACGCCAATAACATACACACGGCATGTAGGTAGACTAAAATGGCAACGGTACCACAGAAGGTGTATGTGGATTGGAGTTGGGGGGGGGGGGGGGGGGTTGAGGACTGGTTGCGAGGATGGACGATGCCAAGGTCCAGGAGATAAGCCGATTTTTTTCCTACCAAAAAGGATCTCAGAGAGAGGCAGGACGATCCGAGAGGCATCGTGGAATCAGAAACACACGGTCTGGAAAAAGAACGTGTAAGGCGTTTATAAGGCGTGTAAAAGTCCGAAATAAAGCATTTTCTGTCTTCGTTCTGACATCTCAGCCTGGATTGGGGTAATGAGTGATGTTGTTACTGCAGGTGTATTGCCTTGAGAGGAATTCTTATCATACATGATTATTTAACATTATGTTGATCAATTTCTGACATATTTTCACCATCAATGCAAACCATCAATGGTCCTAAAGAGGGACTTAGGTTATAGGAACTGACGTAAGATGACTAATTGAAATATTTTCCAGTCATGTTTGCTTTGTGCATGATTGTACAAGCATTGGTAGCTATAGTTTCTTTTTTCGGTACTTAATGAGTAATTTTTGCGCAGAAGGGGACAATGTTTAGGTCAGTTATTGATGTTTGCAGTCAACTCTGTAATGTGACTGCTGCTGTCTTTTGATCTTTTCGATTTGTGCTGCCTCCCACACCCCCCCCCCTCCCCTCCAGTTAAGAAGCAAATGCCACCCGTGTTACCGGTCACACAAAATTCACAATAATCGAACAAGATCATATATGACCTCCGGTAATCATACTAGTTTTTGAAAGATGTTCAAAAGAATACAAACGTAACGAATTGCTGCCTTGTTGTCAACCAGATGTGTAAATTCGGTCAAAGCATCAAAATTTGTTATAGTATATATATATATATATATATATATATATATATATATATATATATATATATATATATTCAAACGAATGTAATCGCCAGCGTTGCCGATCTAATTTTTTCTACCGAGTTACAAACTTCAACAATTCGATGTCACTGGCGCGTGATTTTCCCAACTATAACCCATATTCAAGTCCTCCCAAATTCAAAAGAGAAGTCAAAGAATATCTATTTGATTTAGCTAAGAAGAAGTTTAATTCAAATCATACCCATATGGATGGACAGTGTTTGAGGGAAATCAAATTCAAGCCCCGTTAGGGACTTACTAAGCTCGGTAAAACCAAGTTTAGTGGAATTCATTATTATTATTATTATTATTATTATTATTATTATATTATTATTATTATTATTATTATTACTATTATTATTATTATTACTATTATTATTATTATTATTATTATTATTATTATTATTATTATTATTATTATTATTATTATTATTATTATTATTATTATTATTATTATTATTATTATTATTATTATTATTATTATTATTATTATTATTATTATTATTATTATTATTATTATTATTATTATTATTATTATTATTATTATTATTATTATTATTATTTTTATTATTATTATTACTATTATTATTATTATTATTATTATTATTATTATTATTATTATTATTATTATTATTATTATTATTATTATTATTATTATTATTATTATTATTATTATTATTATTATTATTATTATTATTATTATTATTATTATTATTATTATTATTATTATTATTATTATTATTATTATTAGTATTATTATTATTATTATTATTTTTTATTATTATTATTATTATTATTATTATTATTATTATTATTATTATTATTATTATTATTAGTATTATTATTATTATTATTATTATTATTTTTTATTATATATATATATGTATATATTTATATATATATATATATATATATATATATATATATATGTAAACATTGTAATAAATTGCTATAGATGCTCATTTATAACTCCGCCGTAGCCGGTCCCCAGAATGAAGGATGGAAAAACTACCAGGAAACACAGGAAAATCTCACAAGTTTCTTTTCTTAATCAAGTTGCGATAATTTTCCAACCGTAGTTTAGCTACATTATATTATCATTTGTGTTGTTTTGCTCTGTTCTAATTGGGGAGAATTTTAGGGCCTGTTTTTTTACGGTTTGTGGAGACTCAAATCTTCTATAGTTGTTTGTTTGTAACTGCAGCTCGCATGAGAAAGGAAAGAAACGCGCCCACAACCTACTTGAAAAATCTCAAAAGTTGAATTTTCAATATGACTTGAGAAAATTCTCTGAAGCCGCCTTTTTAATCAGTTTACTCATATTCGAAAACGTTCCTGATGTTCTATGGTTTCTCGGTAATCATTCAAATACCATATATGATTTCCTGGTCATCATCCATTTATTACATATGATCTCCCTGTAACTTTACATCGTTCATAAATGGTTTCTTGCCATTCATAGTTGTCTCATAATTGCATTCTCCATTTATGGTGTCCTGATAATCGTACAAAGATCATATACATTGCCCCGCTAATCATAATAAATCGTAAAATTTTTGGCATCAAATATGACTTGTATGGCATCTATTATGTTCTTTGTCTGATTACTGAGAATTAGCAACCCGGGAATTACTTAGCAGTTGTGGAAAATATTACCAAGTGCTTGCCAAAACTGGATTCACTTCGAGTTATAAAGAGGAAGAGGGAAGAGACAAGGATTGGCTTAAAAGCAAAATGAGCAGCAAATTGCAATAATTCAGGATTCTCATCAATAACCATTTGAAACTATCACTTTTTGCAGTATTGTAGTAATTAGTTTTATAGGTATAAACTGATGGTGCCAATTATGATAACAAACTTTGTTTTACGTCAATAACCTCAAAAATTGAGGAAAGATCTATTCGGATTCATTATTGAATGGCCGGTGCAATTCAAGTGTAAACTTTTTGTCATTCTGTTAATAAAAACTTTTCGACTTTTCGAGTTCTTTTAGTTAAAAACCCTGAAGCAAATTTTGCTAGAATTATCTTAAAAAGAAATATAAAGCATCAGTTTAGCCAAGATTGAGATTGGCTGCTTTATCTAGATTATTCTTATTTTCAACGACAAATTTCTTACAAGTGGTTTTTTTTGGTTGTTATAACAACCACTTGATCAATTCAAATGGAATTTTTCTGAGCAGTAGTTGCGCACGAGTAATACGATACGCTGTTATTGAAAAGTGTTCTGCAAACATTAGAACCATTCAAATGACAAACCTTTTTTTATTATCCCTAAAAATTAAGTTTGTTTTGACTTGAATAGATAAGGTTAACTTCAAACTGAAAAGCAAATTATTGCCAGAAATCTTGTTAAATTTCACTTCTTTTGTTTTAGTTATCCTATCATTTGTGAGGGCTGCAAAAGAAATTTGAGCAGAGATCTAAATGGCCAGGACGTTAATTTTTTAAATTTGTTATCGTACCAAAATCTAAGTCGTAGAATAGTGGATAAGAACCAAACTAACGGTTCTGACACCCTCCTAACTTTTTCTCTCCGGATCGCTCAAAAGTTGAGTTTGCTAGAACTTGGTTCCCAAATGGAGAAACAACAGGACTCCTTTTCACATGATAAGCGGCTAAAAATGCCAATCTTGAAGCTCATGCTGACAGGCTTATATTCTCATTTTTCCAGTAATTTTTCAAAACATTTTTTTGTCATTCTTTCTCGTGAATTGCAGAAATTTCTCTAGCTTGGCAGACCTAAAATGTAATTGTTTCAAAATAATCACCATCTATTTAAAACGAAATTCAGATAATTTTTCTTTTCTTAGAACATGTTCTCCTATATCTTTTGTCTATAAATTCAAGCCTTCATATTGGCAAGTCAGGATAAATCAAGTTTTCATAGCACACGCCTTTAGTAGCCTTTAGAAAAAAATGTGTTTTTTTTTCTTAGATATAGAATGGGGTTGCTGAAAGTCAGCTGCATAGAAAGTCAGCAGCTTAGAAAGTTGCTGAAAGTCAGCTGTAAGTCAGCTGCATAGAAATTTCACAAATACATACACCTTTGAATTTTTGCTTCCTGAAGACAACTTATTAGTTTTTTTGCACTAATCAGAAGGCATTCATTATCTTAATTGGAATCGACTATTCGGCACTCTTATCTGGGACTTCTTTTAGTATTCTTCATCTGGTGAGACCAATCCAATATTTTTCAAATTAACAATTGTTTCACTTTCAGGTCTTTTTTAGGTCAAAATTTTGAGTTGTTTTTTTTCTTCTCACCGTTTTTTTCGGAATGAGTCACTGGTGTATTATAACCAAGCCCAGTGTATCCAGCGACAAAATGGAAGCGGCTGTTCTAGCAAAATGGAACAAAGATAAACTCATTCAACAAATTCTAAAACAAAGAGAGAACAAAAGATCATCACTAGATACTAGTAACTTGCAAAAGGTTGAAATGACAGGACTAAAAAAAGACTTAGAAAAAAACAAGCAAGCAAATAGAGAACTCCAAACAGCTCTAGACAACAGCAAATCCCTATATGACCAAGCAATGTTTGAAATTGTTTTTTTTCAAGGGGACAAATTGAGAAAATGTTGACAAAAATTATTGATGGCAACAAAGACAAAGAAACTAAACAAGTTTATGCCAACAGCAGACAATTTTTTCCGAAGTTTGTACCATGATTTACTAAACATCTTGTCATATCAGACAGCACGTATAAATTTGATAACACAAGGTGAAATAGGTAATGAAACTACAATACACTCATACCCTTCGACAACCATAAGTGATGTTAATAACAATATGGAGTCTTTTTCAGCTGGAACAAGACATGAAAGCCTTGTTTTTCATTTGGGACACAATGCAATTGACCAAGGTACTGATGGAAAAAGGGCAGCTGAGCAAATGGGTGACTTAGTCAGTAAGTGGTTAACTAAATTCAAGCACCATAAGGTTGCTATATGCCAAAGTCAACAAGTTAAAATTGGACTATACGGACGGGACTCGAACAAAAAGAAACTGATGATTATAACCACGAAATCAACAGCATTGCTGACCAAATTAGAGGCGAATTCCAGTGGTCAAATGTATACGTCCTCAATTATGTTCTTGGGGCAAACGATATCAGACAAGATGGTGTGCACCCAAACATATATGGAATTCAAAAAATAGTTACAACTTTGCGGCGGAGACACACAAAAAACATTGGATACAACTGTTCATCAAACAATATATCATTGAGACAAATGCGTCCTAAAAGCAAAATGGAATTTTTTGGCATTCAAAAGGGGATGGAATAACTTCAATAGTCCGAATGAGTTCTGATACATTTGGGTGACTTAATTCTTAGTTCTTTAATACAAACGTTGTATGTCTCTTTTGAAGAAAACATCAGTTTTGTTTGTAATTTTAACAATAGGCTTTGTTTGTAAAGGGGGGAAGTAGCTTTTTTCAAAAGTCACTCAAATCATACTAAAAAACCAAAATTTAATTTTTGTCAGATTTAATTTAATAACTTGTTTTCACTAGGGTTCGGTTTCATCAATATTACGTATTTATTATCCGGCATATCAATTATTCTGCAAAAAAGTGGCGATATTGAAACAAACCCTGGCCCAGCTTAAATAGAAAAATTGAAAACAATAGACCAGTACTACAAAGAACAGAACAGAACAGACCATAATCTCAAGTTCTGGTACATGAATTGTATAATAAATATGAAAAGTTATCAAATTGTTTGACAACTCTCGACCAGTTGTCTTTCCTAGCTGTAACCGAAACATGGATTAAAGAGAACAATACTCTTCCAGATTTTTTTTTGAGCAGTAGTCATCAATTTATTCACCAGCCGAGATCATCATCGACTGAACTGGAAAGAGGGGGAGGTGTAGGCATATGGATACCCTAGAAGTTTTCAATCAAAATAAGAAATGACTTGAACACCATCAACCGGAGTTTTTTGAATCACTATGGATGGAAGTAACTGAGCCTCTGAAAGAAAAATTGCACATAAATGTGGCGTATTGTTCGAACGTAAACCTTTCAAAATTCTTCCTTGATGAAATGACATTAGTAATGTCAGAAATGTCAACTGTTTTCACTAGCACTGACAATCTAATCCTGTTTGGAGATTACAACATAAATATACTTAAAGAAATCGGGAAACAATTACTAAACAATTTCAATGCAGATAACGTGCTTCAGTATGTAAACACAAAAAAAGCAACATGGACAAATGGAGAACAATTTTCTTTAATCGACCACTGCTTTATTTCTAAAAATCAAATTTTCGAAACGGATATAATAGAGTCAATACTTGAAAATGATCATTTCACTATTGTATATCAATCATCATTGAAATTAGAATGGAAGCAGCAAAAGACTGAATATTTAATGCGAGATAAAAAGAGATAGACAAGAAATAAGTTTAACCGTGATATTGCTTTGCAAGACTGGTCACTAATGTACAAAATCATTGGAGCAAATGAATTTGTTCATAAATTTATTGAAACTTTCCAAAATGTATTAAATAGTCACGCACCTTTGAAGAATATAGAAGTGGAAACAAAAAAAGAGCACAAAAAATGGCTATCAAAAGAACCGCGAAGTCTCATTAATGAAGAGCATCGTGTATTCAATGAATGGATAAAAGATCCTAATCAAGAGCTCTTTAACAGTTACAAAGTACTTAGAAACAATGTTAATAGAAAATTGCGTTAAGCATCTGAAAATTATATAAAACAATTTTTCGAGAATCTCCCAACTTCAAAAGAACAATGGAAATTTATCAAGAACAAAATTAATTCAAATAAACAGACAGAAAAATGCAAAGCTGAAAAAGGGTCATAACGTAATGTCTGATGAGAAAAGCATTGCTAACTGTTTGAATAATTGTTTTCCCCGTCTTGGACTTTACAGGGGCAAACTAATTGCTCCTAAGTTGCCTTCTTTTAATTTTAAGGGAAATGAATTCAATTTCAGGCCGGTAACCAGAAGAGAACTATACAAAATTATTGACAATCTACCAACACAAAAATCAGCTGGACCAGGATATATACCATCTTGGGCATTGAAAGTTGTAATTTGTCCATTGGAACCCATTTACAGTTTGCTATTAATGAGTGCATAAACGCAAACACTTTCCCTGAATTTTTTAAAAAGCCTATGTCACTCCCATCTATAAGAAAGCAGACAGGCATAACCGTGAAAACTATCGACCAATTTCGATCACTTCAACGTTAGAAAAAATTTTTGAAAGACTTCTCTTGGAGCAAATGTCGGAACATTTAGATTTGAATAAAATAATTAACAAAAATCAATTTGGTTTCCAAAAACAAAAGTCGTGTCTTAATACAATAATTGCACTGACTGAGAACATAAATCATTATGTTGAAGAAAAAGGTTTAGTCTTAACAATTTTTTTGGATTTAGCGAAAGCTTTTAACTCAATATCCTTGGACATTTTTATTCAAAAAAATTGAAAAATATGGTTTTGGAGAAAACGCAAGAGTCCTATTGAATTCGTTACTAATTAACAAGAAACAGTGTGTTAGAAACTGAATAGTTGAATCCGACTGAACAATTATAAATCATGGTGTTCCACAAGGTACTGTACTAGGACCACTAGTATTCATACATTATTTAAATGACTTCGGTGAGGAAATAGGGAAAAGTTCGAATGTTTTACAATTTGCAGGTGACACAGCAATTTTATTTCATGAAAAAATGAACAGTGTTTAGAAGCAAAGGCTAAAAAACATTGATGGAAACTGAACAATATATGCAACAAAACAAGTTAACTCTAAATGAAGGGAAAACAGAAATAATGGTTTTCAAAAAAGAAAAGTTACCAACTGTCAATTGCGTTGAGTTTAATAGTCATTCATTGAAACCGACAGATGAAGTCAGATACTTAGGTGTTACTCTTGACAAAAAGTTGACATACCAAAACAACTTAATAAGACAGTAAAATGGCTTTTGCTATCAGATCAATTTATTCGGTACGCAATCAAATACCTTTAAAGGTTCGAATAAATCTCTTTAGATCACTTGTTTTATCGCATTTAGAATTTAGTGCAAAATTTTTCAGTTTGCCGTCCTACTCATTTGACAGAATAAACAACCAAATTAGACGGGGCATAAAAGTTTGCTTTTTTCGAACAAAATATGACAGTGCTCATAAACTACTTCTTGAAAATAAAATACTTCCCGCAGAACTTCAAATAGCAAAAACTTCATTAAATAGACTTTTTGATTTTGTCCAACAAACGAACATACAAGACCAAAAAAACATTCAGAATAATCGGAGACGTTGAAATTAAAGTTAATAATCGTACATATGATTTTTCTATCACAACAAAATGTAAATCAAAACGGAGCCAAAATTCAATTATAAGAAACTTTGTTCGGAAATGGAATAAAATTCCAAGAGCTCTAAGAAAGGAAAAATCAAAGAAAAAATTTTAAAAAGAATTAAAGGAAGAGATGCAAAAAAAGACACGAACGAGTTCCAATGCACAAAAAAATGAAGGCTTTAAAAGTTTATTTTTTATAAAGTAATTCACGAGAACTAGAAACTGAACCTCAATTTATTATTATTATTATTATAATTATTATTATTATTATTATTATTATTATTATTATCATTATTATTATTATTATTATTATTATTCTTTTTATTATTATTATTATTATTATTATTATTATTATTATTATTATTATTATTATTATTATTATTATTATTATTATTATTATTATTATTATTATTATTATTATTATTATTATTATTATTATTATTATTATTATTATTATTATTATTATTATTATTATTATTATTATTATTATTATTATTATTATTATTATGTTTAGTTATTCAAGGGAAAGATGTAGTATGTTTGATTTATAATATTACAACATGTAACTTTAACCTTGGGGTTATTCGAATTTACATGTTTGAGATTTTAAAAAAAATCCAATGAACCTTTAGATATTTTTTTTCACAGGGGTTCACTATGTTTTCATAATGATTCACCTGAGTGACCTTGACCCATTTCCAATTTTTTATAACAGATTTCATAAACGGTTAATGGCCTTACTCGGGTATAATATTCGGTCAACCTACATAAGTTTGACGCGTGAAAACGCGTGATGTTCTACAGTTTAGTTTTTTGTTATTGCCTGGACTTGAAGAAATACAATGCAAATCTAAAACTCAAATCATGAAAGCTGTCTTTTTAACTTGAATTTAATCTGTATATCTTAAACCAATCAAATTTATCAGTAGATGACAATAGAGATCTGTTTAATCTGGTTTGTTAAACTGGTACTAAATTATTATAAAATAATACAGACTATAAAATCGTCACATAAATGGCCAATAGTTTTTATATGATTATAAACTGTTAATTGATTTTTGTTAGCTGATATGATTATTACTCTTCGTTTGGGGACATTAAACATCTGATAACTTAATTTACAACTTTTATTTGAAAACTTTTGTTTTCTATACAAGTGCCATAAAATTAAATGGACCATAAATTAAAAATTCCCGAGTCGGTCAGAAGGATCAAAATTACAGGTAAATTAATTCAAACCTTATGAAATATTGTTTAATAATGATTATTACAGTGCACACCCCCAAAAAATTTAACTTGAAACTCTTATCAAATTTCTAAGGACTGCTCAATTCTTTGTTTAATTCTTTGCTCCGGAGAGGCAGAATAAACTTTAAGCCTGGAGAGTTGCAATAGACTTTTTACAATAACCCCTTAAGCAAATGACAAGGCAGGTTAGAAAATGTTTTAGATGCATCAGGATACTGATAAAAATTTAGAAAACTAAACCGATAGTCTTAAAGCCGTTTCTGATGTATAATGAAAAGAGTTATTCTTGTATTTTGGGTTTGTTCTCTCGCTTACAAGATAAACAAACTCTCTTTGTGAGGACAAAAATAATTTTTTTCCTAACATTTTCATTTCATTACTGAATCTGTCTTTCGCTAATATTATTTTTTTATGATGTTCTGCTTGAAAAAAATAAAACCGTGCGATGTGAGTAATTTTATTAATATCAAATCTGTGCATTTCATGCTAAGGAAGTTATAATATGAAAAGTATGCACAGCTTGACTATTCTTTAATTAGCGCAAAAATTAAACAATTGCTTTTCACAATTGTTCGATAATTATTAATGAAAGTATGAATCTTTCATTACTCTAATTATTCATAAATCTGTTGCAAATATATTTAATAAATTTCTGTTTGAAAAACTGTTATGATAAATTAATTTTTGCACAGATTAATAATTTTTAATTAATAATTGTTTGAATTAGTTTAATAAAGAAGCGCGGCTAGTCCTTTCATTTTTCATTTCAATGTAAAGAAATATAAGAAACGTAAAAGCATGCTCATAATTCATCTGGGAAAAAGAATAAAATATTATGCCATATCGATTATTCCGTAACTGAAACTGCTTTTAGGAAATACGAGAATTTCATTTTTTTTCAATTCCTCTAGTAACATTATATGTTTTATAACCCTGACTCCATGGTTCCGACCCTCAACTCAGTAGGAGGGGAGGAGGGGGAGGAGGGGGGTATATGTTCAACTGTTTTTTTTCCAATAGCGACACTTGAGAACAGGTAGTTGGGACCTAATAATGGTCTCTCGGTTGGAGTGAATAATGGTCTCTCGGAACGGTCTCTCGGTTCCATTTGCTCTCCATAAATTGAAACAAAGACTTTTTCTCAAGTCCCTGTGGCTCTGCAACACTGAATAACCGAACTCGAAAGAAAACTGATATAATGAAATCATTTAAAGAATACATAATCAAATCTCGGCGGGGGTGGGGCAAAATTGATTGGAAGGGGGGGGGGGGGGTAAAATTAACCGTTTCTTCGTTTAGACGACAATGGAAATGAGAAGGAATTGGTGTTTCCACTGGGCCTTGACATTGACAGACCTAAGAGGGAGAGGACTTGTTTCTCAGCTGAACAACTTTTCCTGTTAGAGGAGGAATTCTGTAAGGGACAGTACTTAGTGGGAAGAGATAGAACCATCTTAGCAGGCAGACTGGGACTCACCGAAACACAGGTGCAGTTATAGTAATCAATTTCCTGTCGCCCCTCCGTCCTCGTTCACCCCTTGTCATGGAAACTCAGTAGTGTGTTGGAGAAATTGATAACTATTAATTTTATTCAATCGTGGCTTAGCTACCGAATCAAATCATTGTTACTACCACGTGTGTCATTAACAATTTTGCGGGAGTTTTCGAAGACACGATCTTGTTGGTAACACCCCTCTAAACATTTTCACACACGATTCTGAAATCGCGCTGTTGGAGACTGCAATTAAAATGCAAACATTAGGCATTAGGCTGTGGGGCGGGGGTACAAACGGAAAAGTAAATAGTTTTTTTTAGTTTTTACGACAACGTCTATTATTGTCATAGTGAGCCCGGGGTTTCAAAAGTTGTTCCAAATTGTTTCAAACCGTTTAGGATTTAGAAAAAATTCTCAAAAAATCAGCTTCATTCTTCTTCACAAATTTAACAAAATCTTAGATTTTTCATCGATTTGATACAATATTGCGTTCCTGTAAGACAGCACAAAATCATGCAAGCGCTTGGAACGCAATTTTTGAAAACTACGAACCTAATTGATTTTCAAAAAATTGCTCAACTCCGAGTTTTTCTAGTGAAACTCTTCCGGCTAGGCAAAAATAGTCCCGAAAGCATCTCCTCACATACTTTGAAAGCATCCCAAAATTAAAGCAAAACAGTCTCCAAGCAATGAAAAGTATCGCAAAAGACTCTACAGTCCTAAAGATGTCTATGCATCATTGTTTTTTGGCCAGTATTTTGAAGAATATTTTCAATATTTTAGATGATCAGAGCCCTAGTGGAAAATTAAAGGATATCTACAAAATTTATCAATTACTTTATGAACATCTGCAGAAAAAAAGCGGCTTGCCCATAATTTTGAAAATTTTTCGGACACTTTTATATGATCTATGGTCAAATTCATTTTTTGGTTTCCGTTTATAAACTGCCTAGAATTGTTCGAATTGCATCTTAAATTCAAACAAATTTTTCCTCTGAGCACCTTGAAAATCTCAAAATTGGGTAGCTGGAATAAGGAGTATCTTGCCAGATTCCTGTAACGTCCTGTCGCTCGAGCTTTTTGTAGATTAGTTCTTATTGATGCATAATCTTTCGTTCTGCGAAAATGTTTTGCGAGAATCAGATTAGCGTTTTTAGTGTATGTAGTTAAACAGAATTTCATGGCATAGCTGAATTTTAGCAACTAAGTTTTTTGGTTGTTCTGCCAAGTCTGAGTTGGTACCATTCCATTCAGCAGTACTAAGAAAAAAAATTATTGAATACTATGATCTCATCACTTATTTTTTTTTGTTAATTGCGCAATAACGAATCAATTTAATTTCTTCGAAAAATGATAAACTAATATTTACTTTTTCTTTTGACAAAATTCTACTTCTTTACAATTATGCTCTCATTTTCGAATAAAACGGAATTTTTTCTCCACTTTTGTCTTTGAAGACTACAAACTGCAGCTCTGTATATCGCAAAAATATTATTTTATAAAATAGACAAATTAGCCCAAACGCATATTTCCTGCCATATTCCAGTAAAGCTCACAGTTGTTCCAATAAATTGCATCGTTGAAAGCTGAATATTTAAATTTAGTCCCTCATTTTAGAAAAACATAACCGATTCACTAAAATAGTGCATAAGGGAAAAATCTTTCTAAAAATTATATAATACAGTTATACAAGTAAATTTTCCCGTTTTAGATTATTAAAGTTTGCATGACAACGTCTATTATTGTCATAGTGACTCCGGTGCCTGGGTTCCAAAAAATATTCCAAATTGTTTCAAAAACTTTTAGAATTTAGCAAAAAATTTTAAACGTCATTTTGACTCAAGTTTCAACCTTTGTCATCTATTTGATACAACATAGCGTTCCTACCGGACAGCTTGAATTCATGCGCATAATATGCGATGAATTTCCTGAGATTCTTCGATAAATAGTTTGAATCTGTGAAAGCTAATTGGCTGTCCTGTTAGATCATACGAGATGAATTGTTATCTTGAAAAATAATCAAGATGCCAGAAAATAATAAGCTGTGCTCAGCCTGCCTGTGTATTCAGCGTCCTGAGTTATTCTGGCGAATTACACTCATGCAGCGTAAATTCATAATATCAACGAATCCATGAAAAATATTATTTTCCAGGCAGAAAACAAAAGCAGATTTAGCAGGGGTAGAAATATTAAAAGAATTATATACTGAAACAAGCACCAGCGTATTTTTGGATGCCAGATTTCTGAATTGCCAGAATAAAATACCCGAGTTTTCTATATACAAACCCAGTTTTTAAACTTGCAATTTGAGTGATTCACGTATTGGCTACATGACTAAGCTTGAAGTCACCGAGACCTTCTGGCAATTATTATGAACGGCGTAGCTTTTCAAAGTGTTCAGAAAGAGTTTCCACGTGACTTCTTCAGATTCACCTGACTTTGCTCAAAAACGCAACCTGCATGATCGAAAATGGAAATTCACGGAAGCCAACTTCAGGCTGTGCATATGGGAAGGTCGGTCACTGGAGACTTCCAGAATTTTAAACTTACACGTGCGTGTTTGCAGTAAAGCTATGTAGCATTTTGAAGTTCTGGCATACATCTCGAACATGTAAGGGGTTTTCTACGAAAGCCAGAGAATCTCAGTTACTTCATCAGAGTCACGTAACCTATACAGTAAACAATAATTGTCAAACAGTTTGTTTAAGGTTCTTCAATCAAAACTTTTTTTTCCATCTGAAAAACTGGCACTTTGCGCTTTTTCCATGTTAACCATGTTTCTCAACCATGTTATGATTCCCCAATTGCAGAGCACGTAGCATCATTACAACTGAGGTATATCGAGGGTTGTATAAAAGTGTGGGGGAGGGGGCAGCGAAAGAAAACATACAAAGAAATTTTGTTGATTGACCTTGCTGGCAATCAATTAAAGGTCTTTTGAAAAAAATTCGGGGTCACAATTGGGGGCCATTTGCATAAGGTTATGTCTACTTTTTCTTTTACAGATTAAAGTGTGGTTCCAAAATCGTCGCACGAAAATGAAGCGGGACACATCAAAATCATCAACAACAACATCTACAACTGCAACATCGTCAACAATAACAACAAAAACTTCGTCATTGGAGCCAATCAAAAAATCATCAACATCGCTTTTGTCTAGTTCATCTTCATCTTTAGCCACCAAGCTACCCAGTAATAATTTTCCAAGCCCTAAAACCCAACCCGCGAAAACACCCATAACATCTATGAGTTCATTTTTTGACGAATCAGTACCGTCGACTTACGTGCGACCTCAAATGTCCTTGTACAACATTACCAAAAACGTCATGTTTGAAAAAGTCGTTATGAACCCAGCTGCAACTATGTCGGTTCCGGGGGAACAATTTTACCCACAATCACTTTTTGGATATGTACCAGCGTCACATCATGTTGTGCAAGAGCATAATTTAGCCAATGGGTTCGTTAGCCCGGAATGGAGTCATACGCAGAACGGTGCTTATTCGTATAATTTACCCTTGACTTCAAGTTGGTATACGTCCCGATAATTTAACTTCTAAAAACTAAATTAAACTCAATTAAATTCTTTATTTGCACTAATTTGTCAATAATATTTGTTTTACTCTATATTATCATTATACTTTTTCTTCTTTTCGAAAATAAATAGAAAAAGTAAATTTGCGGGACAAAAATTTTTCTATCACATGCAAAAACATATCAAAAATATCAATTTTGAGGGCATCAAAGACCAAAATGTTTTAGTTCAAACATCAAGGCACACCCTACATGGGCTCTTTTATACAGTCTTAAGGAGACTACAGAGTAAAGTTACTAACAGACACTAAAGTTACTAATATACTCTAAAGTTACTAACATAATCTAAAGTTACTAACAGACTCTTAAGTTACTAACATACTCTAAAATTACTAGCATACTCTAAAAATACTAGCAGACTTCAAAGTTACTAACAGACTCTAAAGCTACAAAAAGACTCTAAAGTTACTAACGGACTCTTAAGTTACTTACAGACTCTAAAGTTACTTACAGACCCTGAAGTTACTAAAATACCCGCTCCAAAGTTACTAACCTACTCAAAAGTTACTAACAGATTTGAAAGTTACTGACATACTCTAAAGTTACTAACAGACTCTAAAATTACTAACAGACTCTAAAGTTACTAACAGACTCTAAAGTTACTAAAATTCTCTAAAGTTACTAAAATACTCTAAAGTTGCTAATAGACTCTAAAGTTACTAACAGACTCTAAAGTAACAAACATACTCTAAAGTTATAACAGACTCTAAAGTTACTCTCAGACTTTAAAGCTACTAACAGACTCTAAAGTTACTAGAATGCTCTAAAGTTACTAAAATACTGTAAACTAACTAATATACTCTAAAGTTACTAACAGACTCTAAAAAACTAACAAACTCTAAAGTTATAACAGATTCTAAAGTTACTCGCAGACTTTAAAGCTACTAACAGACTCTAAAGTTACTAGAATGCTCTAAAGTTGCTAATAGACTCTAAAGTTACTAACAGACTCTAAATTAACTAATATACTCTTAAGTTACTAGCAGACTCTAAAGTTACTCACAGACTTTAAAGCTACTATCAGACTCTAAAGTTTCTAACATACTCCAAAGTTACTGATAAACTCTAAAATTACGAACAGACTCTAAAGTTACTAACAGACTCTAAAGTAACTGACGTACTCTAAAGTTATAACAGACTATAAAGTTACTCACGGACTTTAAAGCTACTATCAGACTCTAAAGTTACTAACAGACTCTAATATTACAGACTTTAAAGTTTTTAACATTCTCTTAATGTACTAACATGAAACAAATTGTCTCGATTTTATTAGTTGTTTTCCAAATCGGCCGAAACTACAATGATCTTCGGTGACTTTGCATCAATTATAGGCCGTGACCTTGGCATATCCTAGTTCTTGGTTATATGGCTTAAACAATTGATAATTGTTCAGGTTAAATCTCGGTTGTTTGACGAAGCAAGACCGAGTTGTAACAACTTATTTGCCATCCCGATCTATATTATATTTTCATTGAACTCTAGGGCTCGAATTGGAAGCAAAGCGTGAATTTAGTTTCAGTTAAAACAGATTGAAATTTTCAACGAATAAATTTTATTGAGATAAAATTATATGAGGTAATGTGAGCCCAGAATGAGCTGCGTGAATAGCCATTCCTGATCAGATGACTTGGGTCGCGCACGGTGGTTGAGTCACTGCCGCTACTCGAAGTATGGCAGCACTACTTACGGTCTGGACGGTCTGATCAGGACCCCATCCAGAGTGTGCTCGGTCTGTTCAAGGATCTACCTAAGGTCTGATCAGAGCCCCGCCCAGAGTTTGAATAGTCTGATCATAGCGTGGTCTGGTTGTTTGATGGTCTGAATAGTCTGAACAGAGTTCTTTCCGCTACGGTACGGTTCTTTCCAGAGTCTGTACGGTCTGACCGAAACGTTTCCAGAGTCAGAACCAAGAGATCAAACTGAAAAAAACAGTCAGTCCCCCCCCCCCGAAAAAAGAAGACATAATTAACCCCCAAGAGGACTATTTTTTAGAGTACTTCCCAATATTACTCGATTAACATCAAAGACCACGCTAAAAACTCAGTTCTGGTAATTGCCGTCGAGCTGAAATTTTTTCATTGTTTGATAAAAGTTTCTTATTTAGAAATCCAAAAACCACATACATGAAAAGACGTCTATTTTTCTGAAATAATACATTATACCAAGGATTACTGCTACTTCAACAGTTAAAAGTGCCAGTTAGTGTACTCCCAGTGCGCGAACAAAAGCTGGTCTAGAATCCTCCACAAACATTTTCAGTCTTTTGTCAACAAAAGCTTAAAAGACAGCATCTTTTGGATATAAATGCATGCTCAAAAAGAGAAAATTTTAGAACAGGAAGGTTGTAATTATCAAAGAACATGAACTCGACATAAAAAATTTTCAATTGACCGCCAAAACTATTACAAATGAAAACGCAAATTTAATCGAATCCTTCAAGGAAAACTTCAAATTTCTATTTGACGCGATCTGTGACAAACATTCCATTTAATCACTGCGTTGAGAAAGGCATTGCATTAAACCTATCCCAAACTTATCACTTCAAAAGGCTGCATATAATAACAACTATTAAAAATGTGGAACAGACATTTTCGAGCGCACTTCGAACGCTTTCGGTGTTTCAAATGCACTCAGTTTGGTCGTTGGGCATTGGTCTGGGATATTTTGATCAAAGGTTACTTTCGTCGAACACGGTCTGATCAGAGGTCACTTCCGAATAGCACCTCGACCTATAATGCTGAATAATTAATCGTTAACAATATTGCATGCGCTTAAACATCCATCTTGTCTTTGTTGTTTTTACTTTTGTCTTAGTTTCATAAATGAAACAGTTAATAATAGTATTCACTGAAAGACTAAAAACACCTACTTAAGCATAAAACAAAAATGTGAAATCATTTTCCGAATGGATGAATATTTCATAGCTTGAATAAAGTAAAAACGAGGGGGCATGTAAAAGGAGCTAAACACCGGTCATGGCAGATTATTGTCTAGATGGGTCTGACCATGGCTGATTATAGTCTCGATGGGTCTAACCATGGCTGATTGTAGTCTGGATGGGTCTTATAATTAACTCACACCTGAACCTGGGTAGTCCTCAGCATTAACATTTTGTTCTAACTATCTGTTCCTTTTCATCCATACCAACAGAGTATATCTCTTCAAAAATGATTTTAAATCGCAAGCATGTTGTGGTAAAGAATAAGGGTGGTTTGAAACCTCTAAATAGCGTTTCTACTCAAAATTTTTAAACAGAAGCAATGCAGTAATTAGCGGCTATTCGATTTAGAGCTTTAGTTGCTGTAAGTCCTGCTTTGCCAGTGCCGGCACACACACACACACACACACACACACAGAGAGAGAGAGAGAAAGAGAGAGAAAGAGAGAGAGAGAGAGAGAGAGAGAGAGAGAGAGAGAGAGAGAAGGAGAATTTATAACCTTTGACGCTTTCGCAAAACGCTTTTTGATATGGTTGTTTAATGTTTACTTTTTACAAATAACATATCCAAGGTCCACGACGGGAACTTTGTGTTGAGTACTTAGCCCTTCAGACTGATCAGGGCATAGCTTTCATGGCCAAAACAACGAGCCTACTATTTTTGGCATACAAATCTGATTCATTGACCCGCCATCAAGCTGAGAGGTTGTCAATATCTAATTGATTGTCACTTGATGGAGATTGAGGAAATATTTTGCGGTCGTCACATTACACATAAGCGGCGCCATGACAGAGCATCAGACAAAACCTTGAGTTTGTTACAAAACACAATATCAACATTACTTTTTTCTATTCTAAATTTAAGTAGGACACGAACATTTCAATGGATGCAGAATTCAAAACAAAAGGTTCTAATTGTTAGGAGCCAAAAATGAAAAACATTTTTTACTGCTTTTCTCAAGTGAAAATATATTTTAAACCAAAATCAAACCTTACAGCTGTCAATATACCAACCTGTTAACCTGATATCTGCCGTTTCTTGCAGTAAATTGTAATTTTGACACTAAAACGCTTCTGAATTGTGCATCTCATTTGATTATCAGGTTTCTGTAGGAAACGCTTAGAGGACTCTGATGATACTATTATTTGGAGAAGATTTTGTCCGCAAGCATTCCACCTGATTGATTGACAAATAAGCAGCAGACATTTGATATTCTTTTGGAGACATTTATTCCCTTTGGCACATTTCGTTTCAAAAAATTTAAAACCTTTGACGCTTTCGCAATACGCTTATTGACATGTTTATTTAATGTATAGTTTTTAAAAATAACATATCCAAGGTCCACGATGGGAACTTTGTGTTGAGGACTTAGCCCTTTAGACTGATCAGGGCTTTAATGGCCAAAACAACGAACTCACTATTTTTGGCATAAACATTTGATTCATTGACCCGCTTTCTAGCTAAGAGGTTGCCAATATCTGATTGATTGTCACTTGATTCAAATTGAGGAAATATTTTGAGATCGCCACATTACACATAAGCGGCGCCATGACAGAGCACCAGATAAAACCTGAGTTTTGTTACAAAAAAAACTATCAACATTACTTTGTTTTTGTTCTAACAATTAAGTAAGACTCGAAAGTTTCAATAGATGCAGAATCCAAAACAAAAGATTCTAATTGTTAGGAGCAAAAAATTTAGGACTTTTTTTACAGCTTTTCTCAAGTGAAAATATATTTTGAAGCAATATCAAACTTTACAGCTGTCAGTATACCACCCTGTTAACCTGATGTCTACCGTTTCCTGCAACAAATTGTAAATTTGACACTAAAAACACTTCTGAAATGTGCATCTCATTTCATTATCAAGTTTCTGTAGGAAACGCTTAGAGGACTCTGATTATACTATTATTTGGAGAAGATTTTGTCCGCAAGCATTCCACCTAGTTGATTGACAAATAAGCAGCAGGCATTTGATATTCTTTTGGAATATTTGATATTTTTTCGTAATACGCTTATTGATATGTTTGTTTATTGTTTAAATTTTACAAATAATATATCCAAGGTCCGCGATGGGATTTTTGTGTTGAGGATTTAGCCCTTCAAACAGATCAGGGCATAGCTTTCGTGGCCAAAACAATGAGCTTACTATTTTGGGCATGAAAATTTGATCCATTGAATCGCGATTAAGCTGAGAGGCTGTCAATATATGATTGAATGTCACTTGATGGAAACTGAGGAAATATTTTGAGGTCGTCATAATACACATAGGCGGCGCCAAGACAGAGCACCAGATAAAACCTTTAGTTTATTACAAAACACACTATTAACAGTATTTTTTCTGTTCTAAAATTTAAGTTAGACTCAAATATTTCAATTGATGCAGAATCCAAAATAAAAGATTCTAATTGTTAGGAGCAAAAAAATGTAGGACAATTTTGACTACTTCTCTCATGTGAAAATCTACCGGAAAACAGTTTGCGTTATGAATTCTGCTGCTAAACATTCAAAGCTGACTAACATTGCTGACAATTCTCAAAAACAATGTTGCCGCCGTTTATATTGATATCCCAGCCGAGCTTAATTAAATCATTTAAATACTATCGCTACAGTTTACTTAGGATGCAGATGGGCTGATAAACAGATATGTCCTGCGTCGAAACCACTTTTGTGCAATGGAATAATAGATGAAGTTTTCAACTAATTAGACCGTATCAAAGAACTCAAATTATTATAATATATATTTGATAAAACAAGTAAAGGAATAAAATTGCTGCCAGTAGATGATTAATCATTATTACAAAGCTTTGAAGCGTTGAAAACGTCAGCAACAATGAAGGAGAAATCAATTAATATAATGTCACGTAATATTAGAGTTTCAACCTTGAGGCTTTTATCTGGATTGAAGTCAGAGCTAGAAGAAACATATTGAACGGCTGAGACTTCTCCAACCTACGTCTTGCTTTGGTATCAGCATAAAGAACTTTGAATGGATAAGTAAAACCCAACTTAAGCCAGCGTAAGAACCAAATGCAGTGTCCCTGATAGTTTTATTTAAAAATGTAATTCCAACTCCATGGTCAACTTTGCTTTGGCAGCTGCAGTATCAGTTCTCGTAAAATAATTTTACGTCGGTTTAGAAGATGCATTGTATAAGATCACTAGAACTATGGTGCACAATGACCGCTTTTTCTCGTTTGACTTTAAACGACTAGGACAGCTCTTTGTTTAGATAGTCGAATTATTTGTATAATACTGACGATTAACAGACAATTCAACGAAGAAAACTGAAAAAATTCTGCAAACATTTTAAAATTTTTGGATGTTAACCGAGCACTTTGCCTACGCAACCTCGATAAATTTCTCAGTTAAATTTTCAAAAAAAGCTGCGTTTGGAAACAAACTGCTTTGTGAACACTAAAACCTGTTTCAAAAAACAGAATGAAAGATCATCTCCAAATAAAAAAATAAGATCAAATGTAAAATTTTGTCTATAAGTACTTTGACCTATGAACTGATTTGACCCGCAATTTTTAATAAACTCAATAAAATTTTGTTCATTTGGGTTTTTATAGGTTAACATTGACATTCAAGTGCAGGGGAATTAAAGTCCCCGAGAAATTAAAATTTTTAATTGTTTACACTGGGAATCCAAAATTGCGAAACTTTATTAAGGCTATCCTTGAAAACGGCTACGAGCGAAAATCCACTTGGTTAACAGCAAAAACTAATGAAGCAGGTGAGTTTATTTTAAAATAAAATCAAACTTTACAGCTGTCAATATTCCAAACTATTAACCTGATATCTGCCGTTTCTTGCAGTAAATTTGACACTAAAAATACTTCTGAAATGTGTATCTCTTTTGATTATCAAGTTTCTGTAGGAAACGCAGCGAGGACTCTGATGATACTATTATTTGGAGAAGATTTTGTCCGCAAAAATTCTATCTGGTTGATTGACAAATAAGCAGCAGGCATTTCATAATTACAGTCATGAAGATAACTTCAATTCCTGAAGACCTTTGAAGGGAAATTTTTGCTTGTTAATACTGAAATCAGATCTATTTTTACTTTCCCTGTTTATCATCTCGTTCTGTTTTGCAAAGGTTTGTCGGATAGATGCAACAAACAGAAGAAGCAGTCAACCACGAAAAGCTTCTTGGCGACATTCCACTACAAAAAGAGGATTTTGACCCAATGTGTAGCGAACACGTAGGTCGGCAATTAACACCAGAGGACTTCGACAATGATGCTGAGCAATGCCCCCAGAGCAACTGCAGATGGCTTAGAACAAAACGAAGGTCAGATCGCTTCATGAGTCAAGAGTACAAAAGTTTGTCCCTTCCGAAAGTTCCTCGGCAAAATTCAGCAAACTAAGGACCAAGGTCGTCGTCTCAACAGACAAATGCAAACAACCGTACATAGTGATGCGAAAAACAAAAGTTCGAATTGTTAGTAAACAAATATTGAGAGTTGCAATAATATGTTACTATTTGAAGACCCAGAGCTTGTACCTTCAGAAAATTGTAACCATGATCTCAAAAGGAGCGAGCAAGTGACGCAAACATCAATAAGGAGCAAGTCAAATCTTGATGTGGATGTTGCAAATCAAGCTTTGAATGCCCTCAACCTGTCAAGCCATCAGCCATCAGAACCTGTGTTCTGACTTTTTGTAATGGCTTCTGAAATTCACCCAATGCTTGACAGTGTCAATCAACTTTTTCGAGACTATCAAAATTAATGCAAACAGCATCGGTTGCATCATTTGTTTGGCCATCAAACTCATTACTCACTCCCAGACAAAAACAACAAAATAACGCTCCCAATCGTCAACCAGATTGATTTTTTTCCAGTTTTTATTGCGACTGTTTCCGCAACAAGAGCACCGAAGAGCGCCAGAATTTGCGTTTTTTAGCTCTGATCAATTTTGAGAGACAACATCTGATTTTTAAGAGTCTATTGTCTTGTGTGTTTTGTAAAAGCTTGCTTGGTTGTTAAATAGTGGATTACAAAGTGGTTGTTTATATCAGCATTTATCATCAAAGTGAAGTGTGGCACGAGAAAACATGGCATCAGAATCACGAAAAATCGAAGTTAGAGATATGACTTTTACAACGGTGATGAATGTGATCTTAATAAATATGAACTGAATAACCAGAGAAAAGGTTTAAGGGCTATAGATTACGGGCTGTTCACACGGACCAAAACGCACTAACATCGGGCTGAAACTTCTGTGAGAACCTACTTTTAATTTCAATGATAAGAACGCCTTTAGACAGCAGCAACATTTGGCACCAGAAACGCGCCAATATTCCAAACGTCAACAGAGAAATAGATTTTTGACATTTTTCCCTTCAACAGCAGCTTTCCCTTTTTGAATTATAATATTTTTGAAATTTTATATGAATGAAACCTAGAACCCAGCTGCTTCAAAACAAAGGTTCTTTGTTTCTACGATGCGTAACAATCATTGATAGTTTTTCTGAAGACTGCACTAGTTCCTTGGTTGTAATTGTTCTGTCGCTGTTCTTGTTCGAGTGGTATCCGTCTATAACAACTCTTTAGCGCTTAATTTTATTTAGAATATTCAATTCTTCAGTATAGAATGAGTGAAAAATATTAGAGAAACCTTGAAAAGTTCTTTCAAAACTTTGTGTAGAAATCCTCCGAATCAATGCATGCAAAAATTTTGATCTGGAAATTCACGCAAGTTGTGATTTTTGCTTTTAGCAAAAAGTTGGTTTTTTGAAATTCGCCAAGAAAAATTTTTTAAAAAACCTTGCTGTAAAGGTCGAAGCCAGACTTAGGCGGAGATGGATGACCAAAAATATGTGTTTTATATAGACATGAGGATAATTTTCTCTGATTTCACAAGGTTCGGCAAGTTTCTATTGTTCGCGCAGATTCCTAACCATTGTTGATGCCAGATAATCTGTATCTCTAATATGACGTCTAATATATCAACAAAAAAAATCGAAAAAATTAAACTTTTGTTGATTCTGAATAGCTCAGAGGACTTTTTTTGAAAATATGTCTTTAAAAATTGCACAACGGGTGGAAGAAATGAATTCAGATTAACATTCAAAAAGTCAGAAATTTCTAGAACAAAAGGATCAAACGGATTTCCCTCAAAGCTGTTTTGTGGCTGACGATATCAGAATTGTGTTCATGACAACAAAATTTGCGCATTTTATCTAAGAAACGCGTGCACTATGTTTAACTCAGAATAAAATATTCATCTGACTCGTCTTGTGATAGTTTTTGCAATAAAATTGTCCCTACATCTTTATACACTAAGAGTTACCAGATAACCGTTTTGAAACGCTGTTTCTAAATTAAAACAGTTTACCAAAAAAAGTCCGGTTAATTTTTTTCCCGAACATTTTTTGCGTTAGTGATTGGTCTAACTATTTTTCTGTCACAAAGTCTAGACGGACAAAATTACTATTTGAGTTGTCATAAAATAAAGTGAAGCAGTAGTTGAAAAAATAGTTGTAGGCAGCATGTCAGCAGAAACATCAAAACTCTCGGTAACAAAAAAATTAAATCTGAAAAATATAAATCTGTCTTAAAATTTAGCTTGTGCCACTAGTTTTTGGTCATCTTTTTTGCTAAAAAGTCGATTTATTACGGAATGGTGAATATTGAGCTAAAGTTTCCTTCTTCCCATTGGATCAGGGTTGGATCAATTAGTGCATTATTGAGAAGCATTCTTCTATCCATTATCTGGTCGTTAAATTAAATGTGATTTCTATTTGCATTGTAACTTCCATGTACGAATTTTTTAGTTTTGCAGAAAGCTTTTGCTTTCGGATATGGTCCAATAATGACTTGCCGCTTTTGTTGTTTGTTAGCCACTTTATGAAGTTGTAATTTTTTGTTGAGTTAAAAACTTTTGAGATCATTTTTCTTCTCAAAATTTAAGTTGCCAAAATGATGATGGCTCAAATATTAACTTTGAGTTTTAAAACATCAAAACCTTAGCAAACCCCAAAAATATAATTTTCAAAATTTGCTGAATACAAAAATCCAAAATGGATGATTAAATCATCTATGCCGAACAATGTTTATATAAAAGAAAGCTTACAATTTTTTTCTTTTTTCTTTTAATTTACTCAATTGCAGAGAGACATTTTCTCAATGTTTTATGAACTGAAAGGTTTGATAATTGCCTTGTGTTTAAATTTTTTCACAAAAATCGTGGAATCCAGAATATAAGATCCAATGGCATCATTTAGACGATTTCTTAAAAAAATAACTCTTTTTCATTTGTATTAGTTTAGTTTTTTAAACTTTCGCTTGAGACATTGTTGCGCGTTTTCCAATTGGTAGTCCTTTTTAGGGTGAAGATTGAAAATTGATTCGGTATGGTCTCTTGAAATCAGATGACAGGAACTAAGGAGGGAACAAAGTGGCTTTTTTCCAATTAAAACGGAGCATCGAAAATCACTGGACGCAATCAACGTCAAATTGAAACGATTCAAAAGAATTTTTGATTGGATATAAACAAAAATTGTCGATATTTGACCAGAATGTCAGATAACCGAATTGAATAGTTGAAAAAAAAATTGCATTAAGCAAAAAATTAAGAATTTGTTGAAGTCTATTTTACAAAAAATCATCACTCCAACTGAGCGAATGATTATCCGCAAATTGATTGTCAACCAAAAGTTGGAAAAAAGTGCACGAAAAAAGAAGAACCTTGAACTATTTTAAGAACAATTGTTAGCAAAACAACGCGCCTTTTTGCGCCCTTTTAGAGAAACTTCAATTCTTCTCTTCCGCCAAGAGTATAGTCTGAAAAGCTGTAATGTCTACAACAAACTCAGAGATTTTTCTTAGAATGGTTAAAACATGCATCGATGAACTGGATTACAAAGATACTACACATTTATATATATATATATATATATATATATATATATATATATAAATATATATATATATATATATATATATATATATATATATATATAACGCATCCACCGCCCAAAAAGACTCAAGCCCTGCGCCTTGAATCAGTTTTTCTCAATCTCTATTCACCGCACCAAAAAACCCTAAATAGCAAACTGAACATTAATTTGTTTTCGTTTCGCCGTCATATGATTTTTTTTTGTTTTAATGGCTCTGACTACGCGTCTTTCTGGAGCAGTTTTTACGTGTTAACATAATTATTCCGTATTCTGCGGTTCTTACTTGAAATGATGCTCCCTTTTTCAACGCTAATGATCGCCTATAGGCAACTAAAGACAGATTATAAACCTTCAAAATCTTTATTGGCACTACCAACACTGGGTTTTGCAGACTTCAACTCAATAATGGGACGCTTATTTCGAGTCGGTTTGATCTGAAAATTTTTTGACGAATTCCTGCAGAAGTGCCTGAAAACTTCTTTTGGGGGGGGTAGCAAAACTACTAATATGAACTTCATTTCATTTGAGGGAGAGATTTTAATGAAATATATTTTCGTGAGTTATATAATAACTTCAATTTGTCTGCTGGTTACGACAAAAAATGAAAAGTTGCTCCTATAAGCGCAATTTTTGAATTTTGCGATAAACTCCGTTATTTCTTTTCAACGTATTCTCTGCATTCACTTCAGTTTTACAAAGTTTCATTATTAATTGAATCGATAGAAAATCGTGGTAACTTAGCGGTGAAACTTGTAGGGTTTCTTTTTTAGCTGTGATTTATTCAACGCATTCACCGCCTTCAACGCTATGAACCACGTTTATTTTTATCTCAAATCCTACGATTTTAAGCGTTAACACCTCGATGCGTGTAGGGAAAAACGCAAGTGTGTGTTTGAAATACATAAAAACAACCTTAGAAAAAACAGGAGCGGATAAAACGTAAATTTACGAGGGAAAGGGAAAAAGGAAAGAAGTGCTGAAAAAAATCTTAAAGGATTAGGTCGTGCTTTTGTTTGCCATTCGTTGCCGACATACGATGTCCAGTTTCATTTGATGACCTGCTGATGACCCTAAACGCAGTTTTGTGACCTCTACCGTCTGCCTGTGGGTGGTCTTTTGCTTCCTCCCTTCTGAGGAGTCTTCTTGGCTATTCCCAAGAGGACAAGCACCGAGTTCTTGAAGGACTGGCTCGCCAAGAAATAGAGAAAGAAGTTCATCGAGTTGTTCAGCAAAAGAGGGGTGTCCTAAATGGCAACACTTAGTTCTAATTACTAGAGTACCATTTTTACTATGAAATTACTCTGAACAGTCTGAAGGGGTGTTCTGGCTTTTTTTCTGCATATAATGACCAACTTTTTAAAATGTAAATATGCTCTTTCAGTACTGGCTTTACAAGTTAAAATGGAAATACGCAGATTCAGTACTGAAACACTCTGGGTGGTAAGCCCGGTCTCTCGGGTCGACGTTTCCCCAAAAACAGCAGGGAAAAAAAGGAAAATATGTGGAAGCTAAGACATTAAAACAGTTGGTGGACTCTCTTATATAACCACTGTGATAATAGGAGAGTCCAAATATTAGAGATTTCTACCACAGTGGTATCAAAAAGAGTGTTTTATGAAACAACTCCTATTTACACCCAGTCTAGTTAAGAGTGAAACCCAGGTTGATGTCCAGACCAAAATGGCCTCTGATCAGACCATCCCAGACAAAAGTGACTTCTGGTCAGACCGACTCAGATTTGTCTTCTTATCAGACTATAGTGCGGTCGAAGCTCCGTGTGCGCTCGAAAACTTCCTCTTATCAGACTATTGTGCGCTCGAATGTCACCCCCTGATCAGACTAGTGTGCGCTCGAATCCGCCTCTCATCAGACTAAAGTGCGCTCGAAATCGCTCCTAATCAGACTGAAGTGCGCTTAAAATGGTCTTTGATTAGGCTAAAGTGCGTTCAAAATAGTCTGATCAGAGAATGGATTTAAACATTAAAAAACATTTCTCAATATAGTTATAATATATTCATTTCATGAAAATTGATGTCTTCAGAAATATATTCAACTCAGGGAAAGCCAATTCTAAAAGTATTGCTAATGAAAAGAAATCCCAAGTGCCTAATTATACCTGAGTATGCCAAAAATTCATGTTTTTGACTGAATAGATGAGCATAGACAACTTTGCATAACAATGTCTTGATCTATAGTTTTTCCAAAGCTTTTCAGAAGGCGACCGGCAGTTGCTACCAGCTGGGCCTCTTGTTTTTGATCAATCCATCAGGCTCTCGATGTGTCTCTGATCATAATGCTGCTGTGTTGTTGACTTTTGGGAGAGACAATCTCTGTCAGTTAAAAAAAAAACTTCGCTCGGATCAGCCTCTGATGAGACTAGTGTGCGCACGATTCGGCCTCTGATCAGACTAGTGTGCGCTCGAATCGGCCTCTGATCAGACAATAGTGCACTCAAAACTGCCTCCGGTCAGACCGTCCCAGACCGAACTGACCTCTGAGCAGACAACTTCCAGACCATTGTCCAGACGAAAGTGAGCTCGAAGTTTTCTCCAGACCATGTAATTTGAGCGCACCAAGAACGTGTGTGCGCTCGAAGATGGTCTGATCAGAGGTCACTTCGTTCTGGACACCTCGACCTGGGAATTACAGCTGTATAGCTACATGTTGTTATATGTATATATATACATATATATATATATATATATATATATATATATATATATATATATATATATATTGGATCTTTTCCGTTTGTACCCCCACCGCCAGTCCGTACGTTACGCATCCCCGATTTACAGAGCGCGTGGCATTACATAGTAAATCTTTATGTAAAAATATGGCACTTGGGTCTGGGGGTGCAAATAATATGCACCTATTAAGCTGGAGGCACAAACGGAAAAGATCCACAGATTCTTTGTCATTACACTCTTACATTCATTGCCCTAACAATTAAGATTGGAGGAGCTATTATACTCTAATCCCTGGTACTTATAGGTGGATTAAGGATGAAATCTCGGCTGATAAGAAAAAGAGTAGCTTAGACAAACTATATCTATTTTCGCTTTGCATATGAAGATGCGATACAAAATGAAAAACAGAAGCTGAAATTGTTCAACGAATTCTGTAGTCTAAGTAAAAAATTGCGTAATCAAAATTGCGTAATAACATTGCGTAATCAGAATTTCTACATACAAACCTTGACCACGATTAGAAAACTGAAGAGAGTTCGTTTCACTTGGTGACCACTGATCCTATGAGCAGACCCTGTGAACACACAAAAATGCGAAAAAACTAGGAGACGTTTTTAACATGAACAATGAGTATACGAAAAAACCTATTTTACGGTATAGCTATCCAATGTAATTATTTGAACAAAAGCTCACAAATATTATTGAAATTTGTGGCACTGTAAGGTTGCATTACTTTTTCTCAGATACACAATAAATTTGGCTCATTCACTACATTATAATCAACTCCTGGCTGGTCGATCAAGTCCATGCTGGTATAAATATTGGGTTTTCCCATTATAGCCCCCATCTTTGTGGTCAGACAACCTATACCCCCCAAACATGGTAATTATACCATAATGGAGGCTATAATTTCATGGGGGGCTAATGGGAAAGACCCTAAATATCTGATGAACACACGACAAAAGATAGCCAATTAATAGCCAATTAATCATGTAATCTTCACAACATAGGTGAATGGTATGATCTTAGCAGGAAATATTTTATAAAGTAATATATCAGTAAGATCTTAGCATGAAAATTAAATCGGTATCTCATAAAAACTGATACCATTAATTATCAGAGCGCACTCGAAAAGTGCTAGCCGAAAAGATTGAATATTTATTGCAAGGGCTGATACGACCTGATAAGATTTGCGCGTCCTCGGATCTTACACGGTAAAAACACCCAAACCTCTGTTGCATTTTCATCTTGATTCTAAGCTTTTAAAAAAAGTAACCGTTTCGAGCGAGAGCCCTCAAAAAGCGCTTAAACATGAGTCTTATTTCGGGCACAACACTCAGCGTATCGCAGGACAATATATCTATTGTTTATCAAGTAGAATTTTTTATAACAGAATTGAACCATTCTATTTCAAGCCTATATTTTTACTTGAAAAAAGTATTAAAGATATGAAAACGAGTCATTTGCTTACTTAGGGAAACATGAAAATTAACAAGCATAGCCATTAGGTTAAATATTTAATATAATTATCCAACTGAGACTGTTCGAATCCCAGGTTGAGGTGAGCGTTAATGATCAGACAATTAAAAACGCACAGGGGGGGGGGGGGTGGGGGGTAAAGTGCGTTTTTGATTACAAAGACGAGCACCATATTAAAGTCTACGTACATCAACGAGCCTTCTAGTCAAAGAGTACATCAACGAGCCTTCTACGATCATCAACGAGCTAAATTCTGATCAAATTTTTAATTCCTTAAGTTTTTTCATATGCTAATTACCGGCCTCTGTCAATTGAATATGTTAAATGGTTTGTAAAATGCAACCGTGGAGAGATCTGTGAAACTCACAAGCGGCGAATGCGATCATGTTTAGTATGAAGAGAACAGAGAGAAAAATGAGTGAGATCGTGATCTCTCTGTCTTTCTTCTGGTTGCTGTCTTTTGCAACTGTGGACTCCTTCTGGTTTCGTCTCAGTTTCCACACTATGGCCACATTGGATGCTACTACAGACACCACTGGAACTACCAGAGTCAGGGTGAAAGTGTACACAGCTGTGCGCAAATCTAACACAAACAAGACCGTCCTTGCAAGTATTTAAAAGTGTTATCGGATCTATTCTGTTTTGCCCCCCCCCCCCCCCCCCCAATGTTTTTACGCCCCCCCCCTTACAAATTATATGTTGTTATATAGCACGTTACTATGTAAAACATAGCACGTGCGCCTGGGAGCGTAAAATATATAAGCCCACTAAGCTGGGGGGGGGGGGGGTGTATAAGCCCACTAAGCAAAACAAAATAGATCCGAGATTTCGATTCGATATAAAAAACTAATGTCAATAATTGACCACACTCACTAACCAAGTTGATTAATTCAAAAAATTTTTGCGTTGAGCAATAAGTTATGATTTTGTTGAAGCATACCTTTTACAAATAATCATCACTCTAGCTGATCAAATATTTAAACACAACACAAACAAGACCATCCTTGCTACTCAACTCGACATTTTTTTCAATTATTGACCTAATAGGTTAATTTTTTCTAAAAAAACATTAGGCAACTTCAGCGTTCTTAATTATTTGTGCCCTTTTCAGAAAAGCGGTTGCGGTTTTGGCTCTGAATCATACAGTAATGTTCATAAAGAAAGGTCTTTGTTTTACGTTTCTTTAACCAACAACGATGCAAAAAGTGCATGGATTCTCTAATATTGAATTACAGCAGCTACGAGAGAACTAAGGGTAGCTGAATAAAAAAGCAGCAGGGTTTTTTCTACCTGAATGTTCTTTTCTAAAGATTAAAGAACGCATTGATCGCTTTCTTGATATTTTCTCAAACCTTTTTTTAGACAACTTTTTTTGTTAGCAGTCCTCCATGTATCATTTTTAGTTGATACACTAATTAAGGAGCATAGCAGGAGATCAATTCTACACTCAAGTTCAGAATCGAAGAAACATATCGGAAGACCCAGTTATCAATGTATCCAATTACCACTTCAGATAATAATAAAAATAGTAATAATAACAATAATAATAACAATAATAATAATAATAATAATAATAATAATAATAATAATATTAATGAAAATAAAAATAAAATTAATAACAATAGTAATAATAATAACAATAATAATATTAATAACAACTGTGATCCCGCTCTAATTGTTGATAGAGGCAAGTTCCGATCGGAGCCGTGGGAACTGTTCGTTCTAGTACGTTTGATATAGAAGCTGTCTCTGAATGGAGTATATTTCAAGGAGTGATACTTAAATCTAGTGTGATGAATTGGACTTCTTTTTTGATAGAATATGTTTAATATTGTATTTAAACTTGACTCTGAACGATCTCAAGAAAAGAAATAGCGTTTAACACTTTATTCTGGCCACGATTAGCAACTGTTTTCTAACGAGCCTTTTATCGTCTGCAATTGAGTCTTAACATGACTCACGGACACTTAAACTGGACCTGTCAAAGCAGGCGTGAAATTAACAACAGCGCTATCTCCTATTGGAGATTATCAAATTATGTACAAAATGATTAATTATGTACAAAATGATTAATTATATAGGATATGTACTTTCATATGAGTTAAAAAGTAAAACTTTTAAGTCATTGTTACAGTGGGATATTCAATCTCTGTATCACAACAACAATAATAAAAAAAATAATAAAAATATTAATAATAATAATAATAATAATGATAATAATAATAATAATAATAATAATAATAATAATAAAAATAATAATAATAACAATAACAATAATAATAATAATAATAATAATAATAATAATAACAATAAGTTTTTCTGTGTGTGCGAGAATATGTTCATTGAAGTTGAACAAAAGAGATGAGCGCACCATTAAATCATCAGTCGATCCGTTTTCAGGTGCCTCCCAATTTATGAAATATCCAAGAACTGTTTGATTGGAGCACAACAAAAATTACCTTTTAACTACATTTGAAATATTATCATGATTGGTTTAAGCCAGATCAGAGTACATAAATCGTGAAAAAATTGAAAATCTGAAGACTTTTGAATATTTCCGGCCTCAATGTTTCCTCGAGAAATGAAATGAATCTTAAGAAAGATCCATCGGCCAAAGAACTATGTTAACATACATTTAATAACCCTTAATAATCTTGGAGGGTTGAAACAATGATGTATATTCGAGTAAAGCAGGCTGTTTGTCATTTGTTTTAACACATTCAATTTCTTACACAGACAAAACAATAAAAGTACTTGTTTCAAATGTTTGAAAAACAACAAAGGAACAATTGATGGTAAATAAGAACAAACTGTTACAAAAAAAATCAATCCTTGAAAAAGTTGCAATATCTAAGTTGGGTGGTGACTCTTGGTGAAAACTTTACTTCAAAAAATCTCAAAGGTTTTTAGATCATCTCAGATCAGTGCTGACAGACTAGCAAAAAAATTTCACTTTTCAACAGATTCTATACACGAGGCGAGTTGGTGGAAATTTGAACCAGGTATCCAGACAAAAAATTTTCATGACCAGACACTCCAGACAAAAAATTAGCCATGACTTGAACTAATGAGAATTAGCGCGACACAGCGTATTATGTCTCGACTTCGTTGGACAATGCGACTTGAATTAATGTGACTTGAATTAATGTGATTTGAATTAATGAGAATTTGCACTACACAGTGTATTTATGTCTCGACTTTGTTGGACAATGCGACTATGACTTGACAAGGCGACGATTCGATGTAACAAGACTATGACTCAAAAACACGCGACTTTGATCGGACAGAAAAAAACATGGTCATAGGCGTGAAGGTTGGCATAGTCCCAATAATTCGAGACATAAACGCGAGGTGTCGCGCTAATTCTAAGTAGCCTAGGTTGAACGTCCTCCCTAAATTTCACCCATTGTGTTGAAAGAGTGGAAGGTCTATGGGGGTAAATTGATGTAAGAGTGAGGGGGTAATTGGTAATTTTGTGTGGGGTGTTGAGGGGGGGGGGCAAAATGATGTAAGAGTTGGGTTGCAGTGGGAGAACTTTTGAGAAATTACCCCGCGACCGGAATTGCGTAAGAAGGGGCTGCAATGGGAAAGATTTTGATGAGCTACCCCCTGATCAAAATTGAGATGTAGGAGTGGGCTGCAATGGGGGGACTTTTGAGGAACTATCCCCTTGACGAAAAATAGAAGTAGTAATAGTCTTAGTCACAGTAATAGCAATAGTAATAGTGAAAGTAATGGTAATAGTTATTAGTAATAGTTATTAGTAAAAGCAATTAATTGCATTTTTTATATGCCTTTTTATCTGGAATTTTAAGTTTTGAAATTTAGGCTTAAATGTTCTCTAAAGTAATTTAGAATGAGTTAATAACCAGTTTATTTAAATCAAATCTTGGAGAAGAAAATTTTCAGCTAGAAATTTTTTTTAGCCACTGATTAAACTCTGATGATATATCGAAACTCCGATTATTAATTATTCATCGAAGTAACGCAACTATGAGGCAGAAATAATCAGAACATGAATATAAATACCTCGTTTTATGAATCAAATTAAAGTGATATTTCTCGATCCTGCAGGTTCATGAATCGCATTAAGAACTATTACTCGCTAGAAGTGTATGGCCCCGACCATATTTGTGTAAAATTTGGCTTTTTGCCGCCCTTGATACGCATGTTTCAAAAATTCACATCATTCAGCGCCGCTCTTTCACATTTGCGTCAAATAACGTATAAACCTCGACCCCGGGTTCTATTTCTCACCAGTGTAGTCCTTGGACACATCGAATCTGCACACTCCCACTGGGTTCAGCTCAAAGTAGTAGAACAGGTGGGAGTTGATGACGAGAGAAGAGACGAGAACAGAGACGCAGGTGATGAGAGCATGGTGGGCCTTGACAGTCCGGTAGTAGAACACTGGCATCCACAGGGCTAGCACTCGGTCGAACGAAAGCGCGATTAGAATATAGTTAGCTAAAATGAACATTTATCAAACTTTAGATTAATGGAACTCACTAGTGGTTTTTTCGCTATACAGTAGTTTTTTCTCACATGCGGCATTTTAACTTTGGCTTTCTGTTTTTTTATTTTTTGACGTGATTTTTTTGGATATTGTTTGTCCAATTCACTCATAGTCCGTTATAGTTTTAGTCTTTTGCTTAGTCAATGAAAGTTCTTTGAATTGTACGTCAGGACTTGTCTTGCTCTGATTTTTTTAAGCTTGACGTTTAAAAATCTTTTTTTGAAAAATTGTTCATCTGTTCACACAGTTCTATTCACAGCTTTATTGAGATACTAAAAATGATCGTGAAAAGATTTAAAGCCCAAAGTGAATAAAATAAGGTCAAGGCAGTTCCACTCATACCTCATGTAAAAAAGTAATACTCGAAACCTGGATTTCTCCTATTCGGGTCCAGGTGACAGCGCTAAAAGTTCTCAGAAAAGTAAGAATTTCGGCGAATGTGGTGAAAGGTTATAAGAATAACGGTTTTTAGTGTTGTTTTGCAGTGATCGAGGCGAATTATCAAATTTGATCGCTAAAAACCTCACTTCTAACAAAAATAAATTCTGAAAAAGATCAACGCAAAGTGGATGACTTCTGGCGCAATGAAGCAGAATTAGCTCCGCAGCAGGAGACATGTGCGTGAATCTGAGCAACTTAAAAAAAGAATTATTTGTAGGAATTGCTTTGAAAGCGGTAAAAAAAAATACCGCGGTCGAAAAAAATAGCAAACAACAAAATTATTCACTGTTAAATGTTGAGAAAAATTCACCGCAATTTTAAGAAAACTTACTGATTTCAACGCGTTCACCGTGCTTAAACCCACCTCGTTCAATTGCGGGTGCTTTGAATTAACAAATCGTCATCGCAAACCGTTTATTATTTGTTCCCATCCCCCTTTAGTGGGGGGGCTATATTTTCAAATGGGGTTTTTGTACATTCAATTCTAGCCGATCGATATATTCATCGTAGAGTGATATCATTAAAATGTCCGACCAGCGTGGAAAATATGTTTTAAACGATTTTTTTTTCATTTTCATGGTTTCCAAGGATTTATCGAGGTTTACATTTTTGTCAATAGTATACCGATTTCAGTTGATTTCCAAATATGTTGAAAAAAATTGACAAAATTCTCTACAGCAGTGTTATTGGTTTTACTTTTAGAGATAAGGGAGGGCTCCTGAACGGTTTCATTCGAGTTTTTTGGATAAACTTTTTGCTAAATTTTCATGAATTTCAGAATTTTTCAACCGAATTGCCACTAAATTTGCTTTTATGGCCACTTTGTGTAAGTTTTTCCAAAATAGAGGCCTGAAAACCTCTGCCACAATATTGTGAAACCAGAAAAAATTAATTTAACTTCCACTTCCTATAAGAGATCTCTTGCATTAAACTTTGTTCATTTTTGCTATTTCAACTAATATATATCCAAAATGGATCATTAAATTTTGATATTTTGAAACATTTCAGTTGCCAAAATGTTAATGAACTCAATGTCTTCTTTTAGATGTATAAATTAACTCAATTAAATATTTGGTTCAATAGCTAATGTCTTTAAGGACTTTCAAATAAAACATTTTCAAACAAATAAACGGATTTTCGAGACTAACCCTTTTTGTTCTTGATTTCTACATTGTGTCCTGGTCTCATAAGTGACCAGTCCTATCAATTTATGCTGAGCCATACATACAAAAATTTTTCTACTGTTTTCTTTTTCCTTTATAAGCTTTCCAATTTTTCATAGTTTCAATGGTTTCACCACCGTAACTCGTAAATTTTTTGGTAAAAATTTGATATGTGTCGGTACTTGCCTCTATTGACCTATGTCTTAATTTCACTAATAACAAGATGTTCAAGATGATCTGATTTTGACTTCATTTGAAAGCTTATGCTTTTTATGATATTTAAAAATATTTATTTAATTAAATTCAATAAAATTTTGAACTTTGTCACAATTTCTGTCCACATGTATGTAGTATCCTTAAAGACCGGTCACACCCTATTTCTAGCAAGCTGAATTAAATTATTGGCTGTGATGCTACGTTTTTTTTAAATTTTAAAAATGCGAATCTTGGATATCTGCGCACCTCTTAGGTTGTTTTTTTGCGAAAACATCACACTAATGGTGAGTTTTCCTTGGCGTTGACAAAAGCTGCAATTGAATCTATTTAAAGCTTGCATCGAATTGGTTACGGTTTTAAAGGGTTTGAAGCCGTTTTCTGTTTTAATTTATATGCTTTTTTGTTTTTGCCCGTTTTTTCGTTCATTTTGTAATTGTGCAACGGATTCTGGATAACGACAAGCATGCATTGCTTACTCAAGTGGTGTAAACAAACAAATCTCAATTGTTAACTCAGTTACACCCCAAAAAGAATAAAAGAAAGTTTTAAATGCCTTCATTTGATACCTTATGGTCTAAATCACTTAAAAAATAGTGGTCTTGAAAAAGAAAAATGGAAACTTACTTCCGAACCTTGCTGTTTCCGCTGATTTTTATTAAATTTCATGGAGTATCATTAATGGCAGATGTTTTTGCAGCGCAGCTTCATTTAGATTTTTTTGGTTTTATCTGATACCATTTTGTTTTTGTTATTGTGTTTTGTTTTAAATACAGACATCGAGTTTTGGTTGGAATAAGAGTTCGTTGTTATATGACATATAAGTCTATGACATATATGTGTCTTATTTTCACTTTAATGGCAGTTTTCATCGGTTAGATAGAACTGTTATTAATTTTATCCCTAAATTGCAAATCATTTTTGCTATGAAAATAGTCTATCAGAAAACACAAAATTTCATTTCCTTTAAGCAAACAAACATACGGGTTTTCAAACGTCTCAGCCTAACAAAAAATCCTTCTTTAAGACCTGAACTCGGTTCCAGAGATGGATTTCCGGTTGAAGAGTTAATCTTATAATTAATCAACTTCTTGTCCTAGTAGAAACGTTTGGTGGATAAATTAACCAGCTATAATTACAAATAAAATTAATTGACCATACGTTTCAAAGACAAAATTATTTCCGAATTCTGTCTGTTTTTATAAATAAAGATATTTTTTAAAACACGGCAAAAAAGCACTCGACACGGCAAAAAATGAGCAAGTTACTCTTATAATTGTCAAAATAAACAAAAATATGTTTTAAATTAATCATATTTATTACAAAGGCAAATATTGTTTGTTAGAGACGGACTAGCGCCCCTACCAAATAGAACTTGAACTAGCTTCCCACAAATTCCACAAAATAGCTGATTTTGGTGGAACATTGTTGCACAATTTTATTTTTTTCTTCATATTCCCCATTTTGTGTTTTAAGGAAGACGATAGTTTTAAGACTGTGGAATATGGACACAAAATTTGTTAATTGTTTTTTTGAAAGGTTTTAAAGCATGACATAGTTTTTGATGGCACACAATTTGTCACCAAATTCCCCAAAATAGCCAAATTGGGAAATTTGTGGAATTATTTGGGGACAAAAATTGAAGCAATTCCAAACATTTCTTTCGTAACCAAATTTCGCATTTTAAGATGCATTAACTTTGCATATTTTAAGATCTGACCTCCCCTGTGTTGAAAATTGTTCATACGAAGCAAAACGAGCACGTTAATTTGGACCGCCTCAATAATTTTTATCGTTTTTCTCGAAGTTGAAAAAGGATTTGGAGCAAAATTTTTGAATAAAAAATATGAATTTTGCTGAATTTTGAGAAAAATTGCTAAATTTATATGGTTATACTGGTTTTAAATTGCTGGAGTTTAAGTGTCTTTAAGCTCTGAAGTTTTGTTATCATAATACTAACAGGTAATAGTGCCAGCGCCAGAGAAGAAGCCGATGATTTTGCAAGCCATATTGTTGAGTGTCCTGATTGTGATACCAAACACTGGAAGTCCTTGGTCCAGAGTGATTCGGAGTACAGCCATGTTGTCAGCAAGAGCCAAACACTTCATAAACACAGTCCCACTAGAGTCACCTGAATCACATGTGGATATATTAAAAGAAACTAACTTCTGTGCAACAGGTCGTTGCTGGGTACAAATATAGCACTCAATATTTTCTTTCTTAAATTTTAATTGTTTTATTAAGTATACACTTTTAAATTGGCAGTAAATATATTTAGATCAGTAAGTGAAATCGTTTTATGATTCACAGAAAAACTGATCTGTTGAGTAACTGATCTGTTGAAAAACTGATCTGTCTGTGTCCTCTTTTAAACTCCAATATTGTGATATGTCAACTATCAATAGTGTGACAAGAAAAGTAACAGAACCTCAAAAACGGGAAAAGGTTCAAAAAATTTTTAAAAAACACAACAACCAACCCTTAAAGCTTAAAACCGCAAAAAGTATTAAATTTTAATACAAAGACGATGCGACTTTTTTATTGACCTTAAGCTAAAAGCTGAACAAAAAGAGAAAAATTCACAAAGCTCAATAATCTTTGAAAATGTTCTTTGAAAATATGCATTTTTAAAAGTCAACACGATCATAAGCTTTAGACTAAAAAACTAACTGGTGTCCTTGAAACTCCTTAGAAAGCCAATTAGAGTTGTCAAATAGTACGTTTTGATTTGAATTGCTCATTTCTGCAATTGACGTACAAAAAAGAAAAAAAAATGCGAAAATAGTAAAAAAGATTATTATAAAAAAAAGTCGACAGATTACAGTCCGAAATTTTAGGTGCTCTCAAAAAACAGCGATCACACTAAAACTAGACCTGCCATTGCCGGTCCTCCATTGGGAACATTTAATTTTTCCGAATTTTATGGATCATCTATTAGCGTACTGTTTATCCAAATTGGCAAAAAATGCGTAAAAAACCAAAAAACGTGAAAAATAGCAACAAAAATCAGTCGAATGTTCACTAAACATTAAACTTACAAATCCATGAGGAAATCAAAAATCAGACAAAAAACGTCTGAGTTTTATATTCTATGCTTGTTATAGATTGGGCTATCAATCTATAACGGGTTTTTTAATGATACCACTCACAACCCTCTACGATGAATACATCGATCGGCCAAAATTGACTGAAAAAAACCCTTTGAATATATAGTTCATCCCCCACTAAAATGGGTCGGAACAATTAGGAGGGTTGAAATCGTTACAATAGAAATATCATCAATAACAGTACCTTAAAACTATGAACGGTAATTCAGGAAAAGAAGTTTGATAATGTAGGTTTTTACCACAACAAAATACAGGATTTGACTTCCGCAGTTGAATCTTGTCGCAAAGGACGTTTGCAAAAATCCAAAAAATGTGAACAAATTGAGCAAAAAAAATTATTCTTTTTTTTCACGGAAGATAAACATACTATTTTGAAAGTTTGTTTCGAATTAAGTAAAGAAATACAAATTTAAAATTTGGATTTTGCAGACAATTTTTCAAATTGTAATTTTGAGGGTTTTCTGAGTTGAATCTGACGTATGATTTATGACCGAAATTAGTAATTTATGACAGCCTGTAAGGCATATCTTTTAAATTAAATAGTCAGTTGGCAAAGTCATTTTCGAAGTCAGAAAGATGAAAAGGTCGCAAAGCTGATTCTGAAGCACTTATTTAACGTTGTAATGGAACAAAGAGAATTGTTGTTGTTGTTTTTGATATGACATGTTTAACTACAAAGAAAAATAGTGCTGCTTAACGAGGCTCTCCGCTTTAACTTTTAGAAAAGATAAATAAAACGTCTTTTTTTTGAAAAACAATACAAAAAATTTTTGTTGAAGTGTCCAAAAACGTTGGGCTTAATACAAACTTCTATACATTTTAAAGTAACGACGTTTACTGTTTTTTGTTTGTAAAAAAATTTTTAGAAATGTATTTAAAATTGACAACCCGTACCGAACTAAAAGTGTAAATCAGTACTAGGCAATTGTAAATGCAAGTTTCCCATGTAATAGAATTTGCTCGGTTTCTTGCTTGAAATTTGCTTCTTTCAAGCGTATTTCAACGGCGCAACAGACAAAGTTCAATCAGTCATGGTCGCGCTGTAAAGAGAACAACGGTCTAGGGAGCGGAAGACCCTAGGTAACTTTATTTTTGCACTTGGCCCAAGTCCGACCATTGTAAAATCAGATTAAACGCAAGTCTGACAAACCAAAAAAAATGACATGATTCAGTCTATGATGAGGAACAATGAGGAATTGCATTTATACTGACCCGGTACTGAAACGCACTTGGAGTTAGGCAGAGGAACCTGATTAAAGTTCATTGGAATACTCCATTTATTCGTATAGTTGTTCAGAAAAATCTAATTCTTTTATACTGGAATTTTTATATCGTATTTCCAGTAGCAAAAAGCTTTGAAGAAAACTACTTATATAAGGAAAATAAACGACAGCAACTTTTTTTGAAATTTCTCACTTTATTAATTTTTTTGCAACTAATATCAAAAGTCCAATCTGTTTATAGTAGGCTTTTTTACGTTGTTAGCTCGCAGTTATAGTTATTCTTTTCAAAAGCCATTTAAAATTGTATTTTAGTTTTTTAATTTCTTCCTGTAAACAGGCCCATTATATTAAAACAAGCTCGAAATTAATGTGTTTGCAATATTACTACCCAATAGACGCTTACTGAAAGTGAGCTTTTGCATATTTGAGGAAAACTCCGGGGCAGATACTTATAAAAATTATTTCACGTCCAATTTTTAAAAACTGCTCAGATGAGAACTAAAATATTTGCACAATATGAAAAAATTAAAATGGCATCAAAACACAGCGATTACAGATAAAGACAATTGTTTTGAATAGTTTTGAATTGTTTTGGTTTTCCTAATTAGTCTTTCTAAAAAGTCTAGTCTATTCGGGAAGTTCATCGCAATTGCACGCACTTGCGATGAACTTCCCGGATAGGCTAGACTATTTAAAAAGACTGTTTATGAAAACCATAACGAAGCTCGAAATCAGAGGACAAAACAAAGAAACATAGCAAGACACGTCATCAATCAAAATCCAAAGAATTGATTTGACTTATAACCTGAGAATTATCACTCGTACAGCAGCACCAAATTAAGACAGTCTACAATGCCCGTATGGCCCTAAATGCGCAAATTTTGACAAGAAAACCTAAAAACAGAAAAAGTTTTGATGATGTTGTTGCCATGGTGATGCATCATATTACTCCAAATGTAATTTTTGTGATCAATTTCTATGTCTTGCCTGAGTCGTTGATCATAGAGGACACTTTGTATGTTAGGGTGTTGCCAATGAGTCCCATGATACCAATCACCAGAAGGCTTATCCGAGACGCATTTATTGCAGAGAGATACGGATTAACCTGAAACATTGTTCACAATCATTTTGATAACACAGGACGGTAACAGATGCGAAACATGAGTACCAAGGCACGAAATTCAATATGTCCCGACCGAAATGAACGCACAAGGGGATGTCGTGCGCTCAAAGTTACACGGTCTGGAAACACGAATGAAAGCATGATAGTCTGATCATAGACAACTTTAAACTTTAACAGTAGTTAAACAAGAAAAGCTCGCTTTCACCATTAATTCACCCCTAATTAGAGGGGATTAGGTGTAATGCGTATTTCACTCCTATTTGTCGGAGAAAAAAGTGTACGATGGTATTTTTTTTTAAAAATGCTCTTTATTTGCACTCTTTTCTCCACTCTTTTCAAATTCTTTGCAAAAAGTGGAATTTAGGGCGACCTGATTTAAAAAATACACTATACATAATTACCATTAAAACCAATTGGAGACCACTAATCCTAGTATCAGTTCGCGCAATGGTTAAAGCAGAAAGTGACAGTAACATTTTCTACAAGGGGAAAAAACGGGATCAATCCTCACTACCTCCTTCCTTTTTCATTTTTTTTTGAAATTACAATCTTACAGTTACACTCCTCCACCCTTAATTAAGTGGATACATAGGGGTGTAATTTTGTTGTTTTAACACTCCTTACACTCTTTTCCGTTTAAAAAAACAGGTACAGAAGTATGTAATATAGAAATTCTTGGAGTTGCATGTACTTAGAGATATATGGTAAAAATAAAAAAATTTCAGTTGCGGTTAGTTTTCAAGTGCAAAATATTTTTAATTTCATCCGAAAATTTTGAAGAGCATCATACCGAGTGGTCGCTGAAGGCTTATCACCTATTATAAAACTCCACTGAGCTTTTTTTGAATTTCCGCAATTCAATAGACTTCTTTGGAGCATCGCCTAGCGTTGATTGCATTGTCCCTAGATGGTCAGATCAATACAAAAAAAAGACAATTGCTTTTAAAAAAAAACATGATAAACTTAGTTTCTCAAAGTTGGATATATTTCGAAAATAGCTGTGATAGCTGATCGGAATCAATAATGAAGAAAACGTTCAGATTATGAAAATAGTGTGGTGTAATGGTGTTTTTACCAGTTTGCTTTTACTGAATATAAAATACTGGTAGCACCATTGCATAGAACAAACTCCAAAAAAATTCCGACTCCATGAAACAAAATCCCATATTTGTACACCGGGTAGAGAAACTCCACAAAAATCTTTATTATTAAGTTTTGGCTCAAAACTTTACCGTCTGATATAAGATGGAAATGAATTTGTTGCTTTACTGATTTATAAACTTTTTGCGGTCGTGGAAAAACAGTTTATTGTCAATAATAATTGATAAAAATTATTAAGCCGCCTTAAGGCAGTCAGGAAAGTTGCATTCTACTACCATTCCATTGGGCCTTATTGAGTATTTCAAAGACTACTGGAATAATTGCTTTTAATAACAAATTAGATAAGAAGAAGTAGTTCCCAAAGTTTGTTTGTTCTGTAAACGTGTTGCCTTTTTTAATGTTTCCTGAATTGTAATTGTAGTGATTATAAGTGAACTCCTTGTGCATTGAACAAACGACATATTGAATGCTCTCCTGTACATTATAGCCAAATTAGTTCTGATTGCCGTAGAAAATGTCCAAATCTAGCTCAATTGAGGTACATTTAATGCTATCTGCTAACTTCCCTCCTGTGCTAAAGGTCTTTATGTATCTGAAAAACCTTGTTCATGCTCTTTTTCTTTTCGAACATTTCCTTCTAGCATCCAAATTTTGCTTCAATTGTCCTTTTTAAAAATTAATCTTTTGCTTGTTGTACTTTTGTTTAATTCTTATCAAATGGATGCCAATTTCGACTCCCAAGCATTGTTTTCTGCTTCTGCATTTCTCATTTCTTTTTAAATCCATTTTCTCTCATTTCATTTTCTTCTACTGTTAACTTAGGTTTGTATTCATCAAGTGATTCCGTAATTTAAAAGACGAACTAAAATCGCTATTCTATTTTCTAAATTCAGTGTCTTGTATTCTGTCAACTGATTTTGTTATTAAAAAATTAAATCATGATTAAATTGTGATTGATTTTTTCTTTTAGAAAGTTTTTTTCCTACTTGGTTTTGATGTAGCTTCATCTTTTGTACAGAATTTTTGTCAACAAACTACGGCAACGCTCTTTCGATAGTGTTGTGATCAGTGATGCCTAGTTTCACGACGTCTGTCTTCAAATTAGCTTTCGAAGACACTAGATCAATTATTGACCTTGTCCGCATAGTTTGACGTGTGTATTCTTTCTTGTTGGAAACTGCTTTGAGTTCCAAAACTTTTTTTAAGTTCTTTTTTTTTGAAATGTGTGTTGTTCGACCGGGATATCTTTAAATTGAAATCACCATATATGATGTGTTCAATGCGGATATACGACCTACACTGAATATATGATCCGTCTATTTTTCTTTTAAACTAGTACAACCCCAATTGAATTTTTTACTGCTAGTATTTCATAGGAGAGCAACTTGTTGTAATTATAACAGTCAGCAACTGTAACTTTTTCTTTTATGACTTCCTAAATAAATTACATTTATGTTTATTAGAAGTTGAAACTTCATTGTCCCTTTTGAGAACCAAAGAGCTACCAAAGAGTAGTATTTTGAAGTAGACCGTAGTCGTCCATTTCACTTCCATACAATTTTCTTGCTGCAAAGATCAAAAACAAAGGAAAAATGCCTGATTTTGGTTTTCATATCCCATAGTTACCTATAGACGGGAATAAGAACTGTCTTTCCGCGTAAAATTGCCTCCTGTATTTCATGAGTTCAATTTGTCACCTGTGTGGTAATTTCTGGTCATCCTTCGGCTCACAATCTTTTGTCAGATGAGAGACAGCATTTTATTTACTAGAAAAAAATATTTTTGAGTTACTGGTCAAGATTTTTGCTACAAACAATTATTTCCTATCTTTCCTAGCAGCCGCTCTGTGAAAAACCGCTTTCAGACTATAGAGTTTTGAGTAGTGAAGCAGTCTTGGTTCTTTCTTGTAACGTTTTTTGACAACAATTATTTACTATTGTTTTTTTAGAAAGTCTTTTTTATGTAGGTTTGTTTTCAACCCTGTTTTCCTACTTTTCTTTTCTTCTGTGATGTTCAGAAAATAATAGAGTACATCAATTGTGAAAAGTAGGTTATCGTCAGATAAACTGAAAACTTTTTTCATTTGCAAACACTGACAAAATTTTAGGACTGATTATCTTATCGATTTTGAGCGATAAAGAATTGAACGAGTAAGCAATCAGTTATCAGAGAAAAAAAGTTAAGTACAATTTACTGCATTATTATAGCACAGCTTTTGCTCAATGTTTTTTACAGTCATGTTTTCAGATCCCACCTATACCTGCGCTCTTAAAGTAGTTTTAAGAGTTTTTAGTTTTCATACAAAAAAAATGTGTTTATCTCCTAGTATTTATGGCTATTCAGTTAGTTTCTTTTAAGTGATATCTTTATCTTGTGAGGTCGTGCCTTTAAATTTTGTAAGGCGGTGAACCTGTAAGATAGTCATCCTATACGCCATCCTATAAATTAGCGATTTGTGGTTGCCCGTGGGCTTCAAGGTTACAGGTCAGTTTAAACATTTGTCACCATTGTTGCATAAACTGGGCTAATAAATACGCTCAAAACGTTGAAATAAGCTAAAAACAATTAAAACATGAACTGGAAGGTACATCCATTCATTTTCATTTATGATTGAAAATATATCCATCCATCGCAAAAAAAGTTATGTGATCGTCATTGAAATACCCGAATGATTACAGCAGGGAAAAGATTTTCAGAGTAACCTAAAAACTATTACTGGCAACAAAAGAAAAAATAAGCAAGTCTATAGCCGTATTCTAGAAATACAAAGTAATTTCAAAATGAACTGCACCATGACGTTGAAATTTTATCGACTAAAAGTGATTTTTTTAAAAAAATACTTGAAACCAAAAACCTCAACTGAAGAATATCCGAGGACCAAAGAGATGACTATGCTGTAAGATATCACAAGATTCTAGCGAAATTGTTCTTTCTAGGGGTTAAAATGTGAATGTTTATCTTTCGTGAATGTAGGAGTCTTGTAAAACTCTATGTCACAAAAATATAATTACTTTCAGGCTTTAAAAAAACTAAAATTTTAGTCAATGTGGCAAAAAATACGTGCACGAAAAAGATTGAAATCATCTGTAGCAGTAGAAAAACTGGATGTATAACTTCATCCAATCAGAGACTGAGAACAAACTATTCTCTTTTACATAGAAAGAACTCTACTAACTATATTCAGTCTAATAGAGTAGTTGCACGATGTGCGTATCTCTGATTCGGGTGTTATTCTTTATAACCACCGTTATATTTGAAATATATCTTCAGTGTTTTACTGAGTCGGTTAGTCTGAGAGATATAGGTAAGCCAACTTCGCGCGCAGAAGCATGCAGCCCTCGCTCTTCATACCTAAAGGCTGTAAAAGGAGCCCACAGCGGGTCTGCCTTACATCTATCCCCTTAAGCTGTGGCAGTTATTATGTTACAAAGTTTGACTTTCTGTTGCAATAAAATTGTTTTTTAATCTAACAAACGTTTGTAACAAAATACAAATAGACCAAACCAAAGTTAAATGTCTTTGTTTTTAATTAAATTTCAAACCAAATGTATATACATTCGAATTGTGCAACATTTTATCGTGTTTTTATCAAATAATGACTGAGGTTAATGTTTGCCCAATTCTGCCGAAAAGTTAGTATTCCCTCGATTTTAAGAGAAAGGAAAATCTTAATTTGCAAGATTCTTTTATGACGAAGCTTTGCCTGCGAATGAAATACGAATAAAATATGGCCATTTGGAGTGTTGTGCATGTTTTTTCTTGCTAACGATGAAAACTGGTCAAAGTTGAATTGTTTTTCATCAAAAGTGTTTCAACCAACTTCATTACGTGAAAACTTATTTTGACAAAGTTTTCCTCTCCATGTTTCTGTAACAAAAGAAATCTTTTTGTTGGGGAAGATGTTAAATATAGTGCGGCGCAATGTTACCCAGGTTGAGATGCCAGACCGAAAATAGGTCTGGTATGTTTAGAACATCCCAGGAGCATGCCCCGTATTCATACCTTAACAGACGGAGAGTACCTATTTCCAGATTTTCATAAGTTCAAAAATTATTGTGCATTCTTCGTTTCTTGCATTCATGTCCAGACTTTCGTGCACTATTGTCCAGAGTTTCATGCGTTCTCTAGACTTTCGTGTGGTCACTAGACAAAATTTTTTTGCGCATTCTTGTCCAGACTATCGTGCATTCAATTCAGTCAGAACATATACACTTCATTTCTGGGCACAGCTTGTGTATGCGCTGCAAATGCTTAATGGTTATTCAACTAAAGACGCTTGGATTAAAATTTCTTAATTGTGAAACAAAATAACCGGTTGCATTCCGCCTCCTCCTGTCCCATCTGATGAATCCATTGTTGTCTCCACAATCAAGTCCCAAGTGGCATTGACGTCCTCCTGTTTACAAATCAAAAAATTTCTCTCATTAGACAGAGACGTTACAGTAATTTAACTTTTTTTTACGATTCACAGAATTTGAATTGTTTTGGGGCGCTGTATTTTGATACGGCTCAAAGAGGAGTAATGGTGACCTATTTTTACACCGGCAATTTGAAAAAAGAAAACGTGAAAAGTGATTAGGCCAATCTGCTGAGAAAAAAAGTAAAACACGAAAACTAATGTAGAGTGGTTTTTTTCATTAATTAAGAAAATAGAATTTGAAAAATTTTGAGCCCAGTGAGCAACTTTTTAGATCACGAGCGGGATTTTCAAAGCAGCATCTGTGTTTTAACTTTGAAATTTTTCGGCCAATGCAGTGTTCTTAATTATAGCAATCAGTAATTGTACGTTTGCAAGCATTCTTAACCAATCGAAGCAAACATTAGAAAATAAGATATGCATATATACATATGTATATGAATAAATATATATGTAAATGTAAATAAATATATTTGTATGTACGTAAGTATTTATATATATATATATATATATATATATATATATATGTGTGTGTGTGTGTGTGTGTATGTATGTATGTATGTATGTATGTATATATAAGTATACACACATATAAATATATATATATATATATATATATATATATATATATGTATATATATATATATATTTTATCTAACATTAATAACAAAACGAAAATGGAAAAAGATAAAAATTAGACCGAAAAAATTAGACTGCACTTCATTAGATCAGACATGAGACCTGTGTATAATGCAACACGGTAACAAGTCAAAAAAACAGAGCTGAAGGGCAAAACTCAAATGCACATTTCTGTTTTTGAAAACAACCAATGCCAAAATGATTAAAATCAACACATAACAGCTGAATTCACTACAAGGTTTATTTCTACTTAATAGGAACTAATTGAGACCTGTCATTTTCCAAAATAGGGCAGACGATTACAAAAATTGGCAAACACCAAAAGAAAATCAGTAAAAAGTAACAAAACGATGACACCAACGTCTAAACTATTTTAAAAAATCATAAGGATGGAGGAAGGAAAACTCATAAATGGTCAATCAACCAAAAATGACTTTTTTTATAAGAAAATTTGTAGTATCAAAGCCAGAAAACGTTTATTTGAAAACAAAACCGTTACAAAGGTTGGATTTTTGTTAGCTAGAAAGGATAGACCTGTCGTTACAGAGACCAACTCGCAAAAATAATGGGAAAAAATGACAACGTTTAAAAAACAAATTTTTTCTCAATATAATTGTTTGATAATTATTTAATATTTTAATATAAATTTTTTCAAAATTTCAACAAATTAAAATTTTTTAACTTAAAACAAAACAGATTACCTTGCATCTGTTCAGGAAGCCAGTCGTGCTTTTCATTAGTAAAAACCTAACCATAAGACGACGAGAAATCAACCATGGGCAAAAGTCAATCATTCACAAACAATTGGTTGCCACCAAAACCATGGAATATTGAAAATAATAAAAAAAACACTAATTGACCAAAAAATTGTGAATTGGCTTGGTCTGTTTTATTTTAAACGGTCTTCTTTGTAAAGACTCTTGGTGAATTAAATATAGCAACTCGACAAAAAACGTTTTGAAACTGTTTGCTCTTTTTTGATATTAATTGGGTCTTGTTTGTCAAAAGTCTAGGAAAAAGCAATAAAAAGAACGACGATTATTTTTAGTCATCGAAAAGTGACGAAGTTCTAACAAAAACATTTTTCTAAGACATAAAGGCATCAGTCAAAACACAAAAAAAACACTGAAAACATTGTTCGGAGCAGCAGAAAATTGAGGAGCCTTACCAATAATGGAACTAAATTAAGGGTTGATAAGAATGGGAAAAAGGGGAAATTTAAAATTTTTTGTTCGAAAAAATTACTTGAAATTCATGAAAACCATTAGCTATAGACTGGAATCATTGAAAAAGATTCATTTAAACTTCCATGAGAAGCACTTAAAGTCTTTATTGTCACGAATGTGCCGTACAAAAACACAAATTATAATAATTAGAGGCAAAAAGTAAAAAATTTTATAAAAATTTGGGAGACAGGTTTTTCGCAGCCATTAAAACTATAATTTTTTTCAGAAAAATCTTCAAATATGCTTTTGCACGTTTTTTGACGCCAAAAACCGCCAAAAGTGCCAAAAACCGGAAAATATATTTTGAAGATTGGTAACAAGAAAGCCAATAAACCATTAGTTCAACATAAATTAACTATAAACAGTATCTTTTATTTCGTTTGGAATAATTTTTGCCCTGCATAAATTGACACTATGCTACCATGGACAGAAAACTAGAACAGAAGGCAAACTTCAAAAAAATTAATGATATATCCTTAGTAT
>NC_134482.1:15530916-15731388 GCF_964194025.1 Convolutriloba macropyga
TCCTGAAGCAAGTGAATTTGTTGAGGGCGTGACGCGTCTAAATTTGGTCTGTTTCGGACACTTAAATTGCTAAAAAGGAACTCAGGTCGCGATAGTCAAAAAAGCAATTGTGTGATCATTCAACTGAATATCCTCTATTTTGAACAAAAAGAGCACTTGCGTTTAAAATTACCACAATTTTTGTCCCGCTCTAAAAAGTATTCGGATCTATTATGTTTTGCCCCCCCCCCCCTTATTTTTTAAGCGCCCCAGTTCCAAATTATATGTTGTTATATAGCACATTACTATGTAAAAAAATAGCACGTGCTCCTGGGGGCTTAAAAAACATAAGCTCACTAAGGTGGGGGGGGGGCAAACAGAATAGATTCGAAGATTCATAGAACGACTTCAAAAGACCACTTCAAAAATCAACAGCTTACGCAAAGGTATTCTTTCCACAGCAGTTTTAGAAAAAAGTAGTCTTCGAGCTTTTTCTTTTCCAAGCATGTAAATTAATAGTAAGGCCGAAAAGTTAAAGTTTACATACCTTCAGAATAATCAGGAATATATATTAATTTAATCAAAATTATACAAATCTTTCGATTAATGATTAATGTTACTGTAATTGAGAGTATTTTAAACTGTATCTGAATGCTAGCAATTTCTGAGCAGTATTTTTTATCAGATGAAACAATTTGATCGGTAATATTACCCTATAAATAACGATCATTTCAACTGTTTTTATCGGAACAAAATTTTAGCCGGGAATATAATGTTTAATCTTCCATTGGAAGCTCGAAAACTTCACGAATACACTCTTAATAACATCATGGTATATTTAGTAACAATTCACGTAAATTTACCAGAATTTGCATGAATTTTTGTTACAGACTGTTCCACCAAGACGCTTTTAGTCCATCAATTTTGATGTTTTTAACAAAAATCATTTTTAAACTTATGACGTTCAAACTTCGTAGCTCCTTCTGATTTTCGCCAATTCGCTTTGCAACGGCTGCAAACTGAGATGAACTAATGATTACCCGATCACTGACCTAATAATCCAACTCAATTAAATTGGTATTCAAAATTTTTATCAGCGTTAATTGACTGATGCTTTACTGATTAAACGCTATCTTACTCCTCTTCACAAATCGCATGTGTGCTTGTGTGAACTCTTATATGTTCCTTTAAATAACAGTTCAAAATCGTTGACCGCTTAAACTGTTTCAATATACAGCTCATTTTTCTGAAAATAATTTCTAGGTGCCATATGCTTTGCCGGATCCTTTACATCTAGCAACATTAAAAAGTCGTATTTTTAGAGTTGTGCAATATAATTACTTAAGAGACAAAATTAGAGTTGAAAATTTCAAAACAGTTTTTCAATCTCCTAACGCTACTCTCGAATTTTTTGTACAGTGAAGAATTGAATACCACCCGGGTCGAGACAGGATAGCTAACTTACAAAAACTTACAAGTTTCTTACCAAAGATAGTTAACTTGTAAGAACTTACAAGTCAGATTTTTAACTTGTAGGATCTTACAAGTCTGATGGTTATCTTGTAAGTTTCTTCCAAACCTCGCAATAAGGGTAAAAATAGCGATTTTATTTGATTTACATTCTCAAATCTTATTTTGTCAATGATTCATGTAATGAAAACATCAAGAACACATAACTATTTGCATTCTTTTTTGTTTGTGCCCCCAGCTTGGGTGCAAATTATTTGCAACCCCCAGACGCACGTACCAAATTTTTACATAATGATTTACGGTGTACTGACACGTGCTGTAGAATTGGGGGAATGCTTAACGTACGGGGGCACAAAATCCGACTATTAATTCGTAAAACGTGTGTGTGTGTGTGTGTGATTGTGCGTGTGTGCGTGCGTGTGTGTGTGTGTGTGTGTGTGTGTGTGTGTGTGTGTGTGTTTAATAGAAAACTTTCTGTTAGGCAATATTTCAAGAAGAAGGAATCCACGATAACCCACAAAGGAACGCTAGAGGAATTTGTATTCATCTTTGACAAGGCGAAGAAAAATAACAACAAGTAAAAATACGGAAAATCAATTAAATCAATACCTGTGTCAAGTTTATCGAAATTATACCAGCCCCCTGATTAGCTCCCGACTGACGTAAGAGTAGAGGGTAATTGGAGAGTTAAGAGAGAAGGATTTTTCTTTCGATGCTTTAGATTAATAGTTTTCTGACGTTTTTTTTGCAAATTTTGTGTCAAAAAATATGTGTACATTCATGCTCAAGGTTTTCATTTTGTTCCCTAGATTAGGCATAACTTTTCATGTTGGTTTTCATGTTGTTCCCTAGACAATGGGGTAACTTGTCAGATCGAATAGTTAACTTCTAAGAACTTATACGTTCGATGGTTGACTTGTAAGATTTTGTAAAGTTTAGTTAGTAAATTTGTAATAAAAAACAAGTTCGTTGGTAAACTTATAAGGATGCACACATCACACCAATTTTCAAAAAAGGGCGATGTTTCTGTTTAACTAATTGTCGTCAAATTTCCGTAACACCCACTTTCGCAAAAGTTTTTGAGAGACTTTTACTTAATCAGATAGTAGAATATCTTGGAAAGTTTGCGCTTTTGAACAAAAAACAATTCGGTTTCCAATCCGGAAAGCCTCAACTGATTCTGTGATTTACTTTATTTTAAAAAATAATAACAAATATGGAAGATAACAACAACACAGTTGCTGTGTTCTTAGATCTTGCAAAAGCATTTCAATTCAATTTCACATGAGATCTTTCTCAAGAAAGCTGAAAGTTTCAATCTCTTTCAATCAACGATTTTACTTTTCAATTTTTTTCTCGCAAATCGAACACAATGCGTAAAACTGGGTATTGACTTAGCCAATAAAAAAAACGATTAATCAAGGTGTTCCACAAGAAACTGTGTTAAGACCTTTTATTTCTCAGTTATATATCAACGATTTTTCTGTAAATCTGGAAGGTGAAAATGATGTTTTTCAATTTGCGGATGACAATAGGTTTATTTACAAATTGGAACTTAACCAAAAAATTCCACAACAAATTATAAAAAATGTTAGAACAAACGGACAGCTATCTGACAGAGAATCAACTCACTTTAATGCCGAAAAAACAGAGATGTTATTCTTTACAAATCAATATAAATCGGATTCAGAGTTTTCTTTTAAAGACAAAATTATCAAAACAGCTAATGCTTGCCCTTACTTGGGAGTACAAAATGATTCAAACCTAACCTCTAAAAATCACCTGAACTCAGTTTTAATCAAAATGGCTAAGGCAATTCGTTCTTTGTATCGTGTAAGAAATCAAATTCCTTTGAAAGTAAGAATTGATGTTTTCAAGTCAGTTGTACTCTCTCACCTTTCTTTCAGTGGAGTATTCCTTCAAAAATTTACAGCGAAAAACATAAACCGCATAAACGTACAAATAAACTGGGGAATAAAAATTTGTTATTTTTGACAAAAGTTTGACCACTCTTTTGATCTTCTCATTAAGGGTCGAATCCTGTCAGCCGAATTGTTTATCTCAAAAATTAGCCTAAAAAGCTACAAACAGATATAAGACACTGGGCATCATCCAAAAATTTTAAAACGTTACTAGTCGCCATAACGCTAGTTCGAACAAGAGAACAAATCAAGTTATTATGAAGAAGAAAACAAAAACGAAGTGGTGTAACAAATCTTTAATCTTGAAAAGCGTTCAAAAATGGAACAAATCGCCCTCTTCAATAAAAATTCTTAATACTAAAACTTGCTTTAAAATTGTTTTAACCGAGTTTTTGCTCGATCAATACAAGTAAGTATCCGTTAATAGACAAATAGGAGCCTTCAAGTCCTATTTTTACCTATGAGAACGAACAGCCACAATTTGAAGATTATTATTTTAATAACAATACTGATTAATTTAATTAACATTTTAAATCATGTAGATATCTAACTTTAGGGTTATATTTTTAGTAATTCATATGTTTTAAAAAAAGAACTTGTAAGAAACTTGCAAGTTTTTAAAGGTTAACCATCCAGTCTCGACCAGGGCAGTCATAATTGACGGTTTCACTGGAATTCAGAGCTAGCAAATGTATTACAAAAGAGAATGTGACCTTTTTTGAGTTAACTTTTTGTGACAATTTTCTACAAACAATTTGTACTTTTTAAAATCGACTGAGATACACTATATAAGCACTTTGAAAAATATTCAAATAAATTATAAGAGAACAGCAAAACGTCAATCAGCCACCTCAGTCTCTTATGTGTCTTTTTTTACACATAATGCTAACAAAAACTGATTTCAAAAATTTGTGTTTCCCAAATTTTTTAGTCTCCGACTGAATCTTAATTATGCAATTTTTGAAATTCAAACTTTTTTTAACGTTCTTTTTTTGAAAATTAAAGGATGCAGAGGAGAAGTAAAATGGTTTACAGTGACACTGACATTATAAATGACACTCCAATTGAAAAGCAATCAAATACCAAGGCTTTACACCGAGTGGGTCAATTTATGTTGGAAAAAGGAGTTTATTTTTATGTGTGTGTATGACGTCTATTCTATAGCTTTGAAAATGCGGCATGTTGCTAGACAATGAGAAACTGTTAACGGTAAAATTGAGGTTTTGAGGTTTGTTCTGAACATATTGAAAATTTAGAATCAAGGGACCAACAAACTGGAAAACACAAACTCAAATAAGAATAAGTTCTTGAGACTCCTGAAAACTTTTGTAATATGCATGACATTCATATAACAGTAGAAATTAAAAATTGTCAGAATTTAAAAAAAAAACATTGAGAAAGATGAGCCAAACCGCTTAGGAGATTGCTCCACCGAAGGGCCCACCAACAAGAGTTAAGTTCTTACAACAACAAAAAGAGTATGTAGGAAACCAAAGTCAAATAGTTGTAAAATCGATTTATCTATTCAGATTTTAAATAAACATTTAAGACAAAGAAGGTACATTCAACCCAAAAAATGATATCATTGAAAATAAAAAAAAATTGGCTTCAATAGCAAGAATTTATAACCTACCTGTAGATCTATATATCGACAAGGAGGCTCGGAAATGTGCGTGTGCACATAATTCTCCGACCAGCTCATCTACAATTTTGGCTTAATTGTCAACCAAATGAAGATTTGATTTTACAAAAAAGAATTATTGACGCGAAGTTCCAAGAACCATCAGCATTTTTAAAAGCAAATGTATTCAAACGTCTAAAAAACCAATAACTTTAAACTGAGACAGAAGTTTAGAAAATTCCAAAGCAAACTAATAGGACGTGTCTTTAAACAGATTAAGCCATGAACCGGACTAACGATGCAGAAAACATCAAGAATTTTCAAAAATTTGCAAAAAAAAACAAAACATTGAAGCCATTAAAATAGTTAATTTTATTACTTTATTATTGGGTTTTTAATATTAATTACACTAATTCAGTGAAAATTAAACCGAAAAAGTAAAAATGTTTACTTGGGCTTCATCTAAAGATCATTGGGATCTGTTATTGAAGCGAATCTACTAACAGAAGAGAAAAAGAGACAAATATTGACCATTCACAAAAATTTCATGAAAACCCATATTGTCCAACATCTATTTTAACATAATATCAAAAGACAAGTTAATGATTTAATTACAAAGAAGTTTATAGGACTTCTCAAAGATTAATATAAATTACAATTTGACCAGAAGATTGCTGAATAAATTCATCCAATTTTCACTTTGAATCTAGTCGGATATTGCAACGCTTTGAGAATTTTTTACGACTGCATAAAGAACAGCAAAACAGGCAAATACAGAAAAAAAAATTGAGAGAGAAAAGTGTCGAAGCCATTAAATAATAAACTTTTCAGCCAGAACCTCTTTTTGAGTTACATCTTTTAATAGCAAAAGAACTTTCTTTTATTGTAGCACTGCCAGTTAGAAAAATTAACAAAGTTGAAAAAAAATATTAAAATCACGAAGTTTTTTAACAAAACCCGTAGAATCAATGGCATTAAATTCAAAATATTTCAACGGATATCAATAAACGCTAACTTATGCCCCAATGGAATGGGAGGACAATGATAATTTTTTTCATACATCATCATTTTGACATATGACTGTGAAAGCGACAACAAATACGGGCAAAACAAAATTATCAGCGGAAAAACGCGAGAAAAAATTGTCGAAGCTATTAAAACCATACTCTTTCCCTGAAGCCTTTATCTATGATCAACTTAAGGTCTTCTATTAGTCAATGGGAAAAATCAATACTAGGTTAATGTGATAATATTTCAAAATTTACCAAAATTATTAAGAATTGTTCAAATTATTTAAAAAGAAATAAAAACACCGATAAAACCAATTGCTAGAAGATAAAATTGCTAACAGGTTTAGAAATGGTTTCAGTAAAAAAAAAGGTCCAGTCAATAGTGAAACTGACCTAAAAGTTGACAAAATTATGCTGAAGATCGGTTAATGTTCAAGAAAATATTTTTTAAAAAATTATTTTAAAGTCTTAACAGTCATTAGATGTCGACTTGAAGCACTAGATAGGCTCATTGCTGCCCCGTAGGATACCCATTGCACTTTAAGTCAACGAGTCTAGGACATAAGACTACAAAAAATTTTTAGAATCTCAAAATGAGTGGCGATTTCTTGAAAACCAAAAATTTGTTCATTGGGTATCATTTTCTTCATTGGGACTTGGAAATAAGTTTTGAAAAGATATTTGAAGCACAGAATTTCAAATAAAACTCGATTTTTAATAGTAAATTTAAAAGCTAGCCAGAACTCCAAAACTCTCCGTTTTAATCGCGTTTCATCTTTTTGAAACTCAAAATTGATTAGTGTTGTAACTTAAAATTTAACTTGAATTTACACTTGAAAAATTTTAATATGAACAAAATTTACGCTAAAAGTGAATAAAATCAAGCCAAATATCACGCGTTCATACAAAACTTTAACCTACGATAACTAGAAGAAACGATTTTTTTTTAAAAAGTCTTGTTTACATAAAATTTTTACGCTGGACGAGCTTTTTAATGATATCACTGACATTTCTCTATGACGAATATTTCGATTTAAAAAACTAAAACTGAACTAAAAAACCCATTTGAGAATTGAGAATATTTTTCCTCCCCCTCCCCCCTCCTCGCACACACACACGTACACACACACACACACACACACACACACACACACACACACACACACACACACACACACACACACACACACACACACACAAGTAGGGTCGGAACCTTTGAACAATAAGGTGAGTTTTATATTTTTAAGAGTTAAATTTTATCCAAAAAACGGTCAAAACAAATCTTTGAATAAATAAACCGCTCGAGCTTCTTACCTCTGTTGGTTGATGAAGGGTGTCACTTTTTATTCTTAATCAAATCAAATTCTAATTAAGAATAACATTATTGTTAATGTTGTGTTTGACTGCATAACTGCATCCCGCTAAAAATGAATTCTGATAGAATAAATGATTTTTAAGAACCAGAAGATTTTAATTGTCAGAATTGGCAGTAAAACAAAAACCCAATAAGAATATGTTCATCGCGTCGCAGATGAGTCCACCGACCAGGGTTAAGTTCTTGCAACAAAAGCGAGAATAAAGGCAACCCCTAGTGATGAGTGAATTTAAAACTTGCAAGAATCTTGCAAGCTGATTCAAAACTTGCAAGATTCTTGCAAGAATCTTGCAAGATATCAATCAAGCCAAAAAAATAAATCAGGTTACAAATGTTGTAGAAAACATCTTTGAGGCAAGTTATTGTTTATTGAACAAATTACAAAACCGAATTCAATAAAAAATTTTTTAGCCCGGATTCAAAATCTTGCAAGAATCTTGCAAGAATCTTGCAAGTTTTTGAATTCTGTGTTTATTGTTTGTATTTTTGGTTTGTATTTTACGTTTGTATTTTTGGTAGCTCAAACTAACTGAAAACCAAATGAAATGACTGATAAAAAAATTTTTGATCAGCAGAACTGAACCTATTTGACTTTTTCCGTGAACGCCTTTTGAATGTGAAATCTTGCAAGAATCTTGCAAATTTCTTGCAAGATTTTGAATTCAAAAATAAATTTTCGACAAAAAAACTGGAGACACCATCGTCAACCAAATTCGTCTATTTTAAGATTAATTAACCTACTCTAGAAAATGAGGAAATCAAACACTTTCAGTCTTCCTCTCATTTTTAATCAAATAAGTTATTTATAAAGAAACAACCAGTTGGAATATTTTGTTACCGATCATATCGGTAATTGAGGATCTTTATGTAGTTGGAAAAAATATTCTGCTCATTGTTAATTTCAATTAATTAATTTCCTCATGAGATTTATGTGAACCTATTTGACCCCTTAAGTTGATAGTTATTGGTGACCAAAGTCAAATAGTTGTACAATCGATCTGAATATTCTGATTTTTAATAACCATTTAGGACAAAAAAGGGTACATTTAACCCAAAACAATTGAAAAATACACAGAAATGAATACTTTAACTAAACAGCAAAAATTTATAACTCAACTGAAGATCGATATATCAATTAAACATTGAAGTGGTTTCAATTTTTTTAAGACTTAGGTTTTAGCCGTCAAAATGGTCAATAAAAAATGTTTGTTTTAAAAACTTGATCGAACTTCTTCCTACTGTTGGTTCATGGTTGGAGACATTTTCAGTTTTTAGTCAAATATACACTAATTATACAGAAGGATTATTGTTTACTATGTGTATCCCATTAAAAACGAATACCGAAAGATTAATTGGTTTAAATAATCCTGAAGATTTTAATCGCCAGAACCTGAATGGAATTTGAATATTTGCATAGAAGGAAACTCTCGTCAGGAATTTTGGTGATTACAATCACCAAATTTACTGACGAGAGTTTCCTTCTATGCAAATATTCAAATACGAATTAAACATTTAGGTAAAGATAAAGTAAAATTCAAAGTTTTATTCTAACTTAAAACAAAACAATTGATCATCTTACTAAACATCACATTTAATTAAAAAAAAACAATTCTTTTGAATAAGCAGTACATTTTATGCAGAAATGTTTCCTAATTATGAGGAAAATCAACACAAGGACTAACTTTTGAAAGCAAAGAGTACAATAAATGCACTGAATAATCTGTCAGTTTTGCAAAAGAAATTTATTCAAAAAGTGAGAAAATCTAGAAATAACAAAAGATGAGTACCTGAAAAAAAGGTCCGTTTAGTAATTTTTGTGTTATGATGGCTCATAGTTTACTACAATAAATAACTGTTTCTGGTTGACTTTGTGTCACAAATAGCTCATAATTTACATATCTTTTTGAACATGTTTATAAGCTTATATTGAATTGTTTGCTAGGAGAGTTAGAAAAGTTGCAATAACGAATTGCTTTTTATAGTTTATTTGAGTTACGCAAATAGAGAACCGGGCCGAACTCCAAGTCTACATCAGTACAAGGCAAATCTTAGCTCGTTTCCCAATAATGGGCAAGTCTGAATAAAAGTCTAAAAACTCTGACAAGATTTAGCCAAACTTGGATAACACTTGGAAGTTGATTCCTAGGTCAAAACCAACTTTTCAAAATTTTTCGAGTGAAAATTTTGAATTTCGAAAAATTTTGTAACGCGCCACGATCTCCAGGTTTATGTTTAGCCACTTCCCGGAGTCCTGAAAATCGATTCAGGCTAGTACGAAATGGTACCAGACACAGGACCTCCGGGAAGTCCCAATGGAAAATTTTACGCAGTTATGGGCCGTTGTCAGGCGTCTTGTTCGCGTACCTGAAGAAAGATCCGTTTATTAACTTTGGTGTATTTGTGGCTCATAGTTGACTACAACATATAACTGTTCCTGGTTGCCCAAGTGTTGCAAAATGCTCATAGTTTACATTTCTTTCTGAACATATTTATAAGCAAATTTTGACTCAGCTTGTATTGAATTGTTTGCTATGAGAGTTATAAAAATGGCAAAAAAGAATTGCTATATATAGTTGGCTTGAGTTACCCAAATGGTCAACCGGACCGAACTCCAAGCCTATATCAGTTCTAGGTAAATCTAAATCCAAGTCTAAACATAGGCAAGTCTAAATCCAGTAATGGGCAAGTCTAAATACAAGTCTAAAAAGTCTGACAAGTCTTAGCCAAACTTAGATAACACTTGCAAGTTGATTCCTAGTTGAAAACCAACTTTTCAGAAATTTTCGAGCGAAAATTTTGAACTCCAAAAAATGTTGTAACGTGCCACGGTCAGATTTATGTTTAGCCACTTCCCGGGGTCCTGAAAATGGATTCAGACTAGTACGAAATGGTACCAGACACTACTGCAGGACCTCCGGTAGGTGCCAATGGGTAATTTCATGCAATTATGGGCCGTTTTCAGCCGTCTTCAGTTGTTTCTCAGACGATTTTTGCCAAATATTAGCCAAAAATTGAAATTTCTTGATTTTTAAGATTTCGCAAATCTTGAACAACATAACTATAGCTAGGGGCAAAATCCTTAAAAGAGAAATCACCTTGAGGGTGTCCGTGTTAAACCAAGGCCCTCTCGTTGAATCCAATTGTGATACGGTACTGAAAATTGTTACAAATTTAAGAGGACAAGTCGACACAGAGGAAGAGCAATCCAGCCAAAACCGCCAAAGTACTGGCCATATGAACTTTTTTCCTCAACACCAGCTTGATCGGGAGCCAAACCTGCCCTCAGTTAGCTATAGTGTGCTTTTTTAATGGCTTATTGTGATATTGTATGAGTTTTTATAGAAGGAGCATTAGGTCGACTGGGGTCAACATGGATCGACTGGGGTCAACTCTCGTCGTGCTCATAGGCTGGTATTTCGCGAACCACTAATCAAAATTAAGAATTTTGTATATATATATATATATATATATATATATATATATATATATATATATATATTTCTAAAATATTTTAGGGCAATCCTAATAAGTCAGTTTTCATTCTTATTGGTTCAGTTTTTTGGTAAAATTGATAATTTCAGTCTCTGTACCCCAAAAAATGGGTCATGTCTAGTGCTCGTTCGTTAGTAACTTTTTGCTGAGAGAATGCTTTGGACTCAAATTTTGATATGAGTAAGCTCATTATGTCTGATAACTAAAATAAAAGAAGAGGTCTCTATCAGTTGCGTTTTAATTTCACAAAAAAACTCATGAACGAGATCAAGTTAAAATGGGTCCACTGGCATTAACTGCATTCTACTCGCAGGCCGTTATTTCACGAACACCTGATCAAATTTAGAAATCATATATATTGTTATGGAAATTGCTCCGAGGTAATTCTAATGAGCCCGATCTGATTCTGATTGGTTCAGTTTTGGGAAATACTGTTGATTTTAGACTCTGTACCCCGAAAAGTGGGGCATGTCTAGTGCTCGATCGTTAGTAACTTTTGTTGAGAGAATGTTTTGGGCACAAATTTTGATACGAGTTAGCTCATTTCGTGTGATAACTAAGTTAATAGATCTCAATCAGATGCGTAATAGTTTCACAAAAAAAAATCATGAACGAGCTCAAGGTAACTTGGGTCGACTGGTGTCAACATGCCCTCAGCTCTCAGGCCCGTATTTTGCGAACCACTGATCCAAATTAAGAGTCACAAATATGGCTCAAAGCTTATTTTATGGCGGTACTAATGTGCCAGTTCTGTTTCGATTTTGTCAGTATTTTGGTAAATTTTAATGATATCAGACTCTGTACTTTCAAAAAAATCAATTATTCTTGCTCTGGGCCAAAAAGAAAAAATCAGTAAATCAGTTTCGATGACTTTATATTCAATTATATTCAAATACGATGCCTCTAAATTTCCTTATCGTGTTGTTTTAGTTGTCTGTCCCAAAACCCGTCTGTTAATACTTTACTTTGCTTAAAATAATCAGTTAATTATGCTCTAGGTCAAAATCGAAACGAAATTCATTCGTGATGCCAAAAACGCTAAATTTCGGATACGATGCCTTATTTATTTGTCTTTTGAAACAGACGTTTCCAGTGTTTTTTCACTTTCGGTCGCCTTTGTTCAATCAGTGTTGTAGTACTGTTTTTAACTGAGTATGCAAAAAACGGCTTTGGTTGCAGCCTTTTCAGAGGTCCTGCTGACTTTTCTGAACGAAACCTCGCGCTCTTTTTGGACAATTTCCCGTCTTTTTGGACAATTTCCTGCCTTTTACCTGTCTTACCAGCAAATTTTGAAGTTTCTTGGCTGTTTTTGACATTTTTATGGCTACTTTCGAATTCTTTCCGGCAGTTTTTGACGTTTTTTGAACCAATTTTTGACGTGATTTTGGCTATTTTTGACGTTTTTTTGGCCATTTTTGTCGTTTTTCGGACCAATTTTTAAAATTTCCTGCAATTTTTGACGTTTTTTTTGGCTATTTTTGACGTTTTTTGGCTATTTTTGAGTTTTTTGCCATTTTCGAAATGCCAAGACTTGGATCTAGACTCGATAAGTCTTAAATCAGACTTGGTTTAAGAATTGCAATGTATTAAATCAGACTAGGATAAGACCTGCCAAGTCTCAACGCAGACTTGGATTTAGACTAAAAATTGTCAAAAAGTGATATGATCATGGTTCTGAATCGGTAATGAAATAAGACTTGGATTTAGATTTGCTCAATACTGAAATTGACTATGCGTTTGGCCCGGGGAATAATCAGTTCCCCACATTTCTATTGGTGACATCAACCTACGCAGAACATTGAGTCCTATATATGATAATAAAGCTTACTCCAAGGCAATTCTGATTAGCCAGGTTTAGTTAAGATTGGTTCAGTATTTTGGCAAAGATTAATAATTTCACAGTCTGTTCCCCAAAAAAATGGGTTATGTATAGTGCGCTTTCGTTGATAACTTTTTGTTGAGTGAATGTTTTGGGCTCAAATTTTGATGTGAGTTAGCTTATTATGTGTGCTAACAAATTAAAAAGGGCTCGATCAGTTGCATACTAATTTCACAAAGAAATTGATGAACGAACTCATGATAACATGGGTCAACTAGCGTCAACTTGCCCTCAGCTCGCAGGCAAGTATTTGCAAACCACTGATCCAAATTAAGAATCATAATCATGGAATCATGGTTTTAAATATTATTCCAAGGCGGTCAAAATCTGCAAGTTCTGGTTCGATTCGTTCAGTGCTTTGGTAATTATTTTTGACTCTGTCCCTCAAAAATTCAATTATTCTTGTTCTGGGTCAAAAACGAATAAAAATACGGTTACTTGGCCTTTATATTTCAAATACGTGGCCTCTATTCTTCTTTATCGTGTTCTTTTTAGTTGATTGACAAATAAGCCGTCTGTTCATACTTTACTTGGCTTAAAATAATCAATTAAATATTTTCTGGGTCAAAAACGAAAAAAAAATCAGCCCCGATGCTGAATGCGCTATTTTTCGCTGTATTTCGATTACGATGCCTCTATTTAGTGTGTCTTTATTTTAAAAACAGAAGTTTTCAGTGTTTTCGTACTTTTGGTGGCCCAGGGCCAACTCAGTGCTGTTTTACTATTTTTAACTTAATGTACGAAAAACAGTTTTGGTTGCAACTTTTTTTTAGGTGCTGTTGACTTTTTCTGCACGAAATCTAATCTTTTTGGACAATTTCCCGTCTTTTTAGACATTTTCCCGCCTTTTTTGAAGATTTTCCGACAATTTTGGACGATTTCCCGCTTATATGTGGATAATTTCCTGACGTTTTTTTTTACCATTTTTGGACAATTTAGCGGCTATTTTTGTCGTTTTTTGGCTTCCTTTGACGTTTTTTTCGGCTATTTTTGACGTTTTTATGGCTACTTTCGAATTTTTATTCGGCTAATTTTGAGGTTATTCCAAACTATTTTTGCTGTTATTTCCACTGTTTTTGTCGTTTTTTGGCTATTTTTGACGTTCTTTTTGGCCATTTTTTGACGATTTTCGGACCAGTTTTTAACGTTTTTTTGGCTTTTTCCAATTTTTTTTCGGCTATTTTTGACGTTTTTTCGGCTATTTTTGAATTTTGGCTGTTTTTGACTAAAATTGACCTAGAATTGGCAAGTATTAACTCAGACTTGGATTAGACTTGCCAAGTCTTAAATAAGACTAGGAATAGACTTGCCAGGTCTCAACCCAGACTTGGACTTAGACTGCCAAGTGTAAAATGTGACATGATCATGGTTCTGAATCCGTAATGAAATAATGTTTGGACTTAGATTCGCCCGTAACTGAAATTCAGTTGGAGTTAGGCCCGGGGTAGAATCAGTTCCCCACATTTCTAATGATGGCTTCTATTTACGCAGAACATTGAGTCATTTATAGTGATAAAAAAGCTTACTCAAAGGCAATTCTAATGAGCCAGGTTTGGTTTTGATTAATTCAGTATTTTGGTAAACAATGATAAATTTAGTGTCTGTTCTCCCAAAAATGGGTTATGTCTATTGCTCTTTCGTTAATAATTTTTTGTTGAGTGAATGTTTTGGGCACATACTTTGATATGAGTTAGCGTTTTATGTGTGCTAACTAAATTCATAAGTCTCTATAATTTGCGTACAAGTTTCCCGAAGAGATTCAAGAATGAACTCAGGTTAACATGGGTCGACGGCGTCAAATTGTCTTCAGCTCTCAGGCTGGTATTTTGCGAACCACTGATTCAAATTAGAAGTCATAAAAATGGGTATAAAGCTTATTCTATGGCGATACTAATGCGCCAGTTCAGGATCGATTCGTTCAGTATTTTGGTAAGTTTCAATGATTTGAGATTCTGTCCTTTAAAAAATCAATTATTCTTGATCTGGGTCACAAACGAAAAAAACATAAGTTTCTTTGCCTTTACATTTCAAATACGATGCCTCTATTCTTCTTAATTGTGTTCTTCTTCAGTTGTTTGACCCAAAAACTGTTGACTTAAAATAATCAAATAATGCTCTGGCTCAAAAACAAATAAAAATCAGCCCTGATGCCGAATACGCTATATTCCGAATACGTTGCCTCTATTTTATATTTGTTTTTCAGTGTTGTTGTATTTTTTGGTCGCCTGCGGCCATTTCAGTGTTGAGTACATTTTTTAACTGAGTATAGGAAAAACGGCTTTGGTTCAAGCTGTTTTTGAGGTTCTCTTGACTTTTTTGCACGAATCCAACTGCTCTTTTTGGACAATTTTTCGTCTTTTTTCGAATCATTTTCCCTATTTTTGGACGATTTCCCGGCTATTTTTGAACGATTTCTGGACTTTTTATGACAATTTGCCGAGGCTATTTTTGAGTTTTTTGGCTTTATCTGACTATTTCCGGCTATTTTCGACGTTTTCGACGTTTTTTTCGAATATTTGTGACTTTTTTTTTAGCCATTTTGACGTTTTTCGGACCAATTTTTAACGTTTTTTAAACCATTTCTGACGTTTTCTCCGGCTATTTTATACGTTTTTCCGGCTATTTATGGCGTTTTTGGCTATTTTTGATTTGCCAAGATTTGGATCTATACTTGACAAGTATTAAATCAGACTGTGTTTTAGAATTGCCAAGTATTAAATCAGATTTAAATTAGAATTGCCATGTCTTAAATAAGACTAGGATTAAACTTGCCAAGTCTCAACCCAGACTTGGATTTAGACTACAAAATGTAAAAAGTGATATGATCATGGTTCTGAATCCGTAATGAAATAAGACTTGGATTTAGATTTGCTCAATACTGAAATTGACTATGCGTTTGGCCCGGGGAATAATCAGTTCCCCACATTTCTATTGGTGACATCAACCTACGCAGAATATTGAGTCCCATATATGATAATAAAGCTTACTCCAAGGCAATTCTAATTAGCGAGGTTTAGTTAAGATTGGTTCAGTATTTTGGTACAGATTAATAATTTCACAGTCTGTTCCCCAAAAAATTGGGTTATGTCTAGTGCGCTTTCGTTGATAACTTTTTTTTGAGTGAATGTTTTGGGCTCTAATTTTGATATGAGTGATCTTATTATGTGTCCTGACTAATTTAAAAGGTTTCGATTATATGCGTACTAATTTCACGAAGAAATTCATGAACGAGCTCAAGGTAACATGGGTCGACTGGCATCAACTTGCCCTCTGCTCCTTCAGTAACGATTTTTCCTTATTAATGGTTTCATAGTATGAACAAATTTAAATTACATGTTTTCAATTCATAAAGCATTTCTTCGCAACCTAAAAACAGTTTGAATAATGACAAGTTTTCCCTGATTAAACCTGAAAAATTGGATAGATATGGATAAGTGCTTTAGAGTTACATGATATTTTAAATTGAACCTGTTTTGCTAAGAAATGATGTAGTTTAAAATTTCCAACTTATGCCTGTTATCCAATTCAAAGGTGGAACCTGCTTATGAGATCAAATGTATAATAAAACAAAATTAAACATTAAATAGAAAAAAGAAATGCTGATTATAGGAACCTTAGAATTGATCCCGTTTATTACAACTACCATCTGATTACCGATTTAGAATGCCTTTAAGCCACTGGTTAAATAATAACGTCGCTTTCGAATATCAATTTTCTGGCAAATTTCTTGACTTAAGCTATACCTCAACTTTTTTTTGGACCAACGGTATAATGATTTTAGTAATCAACTGCAATTTTGACTATTTTTGAAACCACTTCGCTTGTAATACAACCTTCAATGGTCTCACTAGTTTTCTGAAAATTTCGAATCGTGTTATTGGATCGATACACAAGTTGTTTGCCCAGGATGAAGTCCGCGACCCAAGACAGGTATTGGCCAGACCGACTTGGGTCGCGGACAAGGAGTCCGGTGCGACCGTCCAAAATGGTCTGGAAAAAATTTGGGTCGCGCCTTCCGTCTGGCCAATGGCAATTTTAGTCTGTTCGGTCTGGCGAATACCCATAATTCGGTCTGTTCGGTCTGGCCAATACCCATATTTCTGTCTGTTCTGTCTGGCCAATACCCATATTTCGGTCTGTTCGGTCTGGCCAATACCTAATTTCAAGGCCTAGAGGTCCAGCCAAATAAGAGCCAATTTGTATAAATGCGTGCTGTATTGACTGTTTTTTTAAAAATATCAGCCCATAAATGGTAAACGACATCTACTTCTAGATGATTAGAATACTTCATTAACCTTCTTTTGAAATTTGCATTTGTCTTTAAATCGCAGGTTTTTTTCAATAATTTCTTTTTAAAATCTTATATTCATTTGTCATTCAAAAAATGAAACGAATAAATTATAAATTTTATTGGATGCTTATACACGTTTAAATGAGTCTGGCCAATGGTCTGGACAACGGTCTGGCGGATGGTCTGGCCTACGGTCTGGACAATGGTCTGGCCTAGGGTCTGTTCTGTCTGGCCATTGGTCTGGACAACGGTCTGGCCGATGGTCTGGACAACGGTCTGGCCTAAGGTCTGTTCGGTCTGCCCAATGGTCTGGACAATGTCTGGTCAGTCTGGCCAATGGTGTTCAAAGTCTGTTCAGTCTGGCCAATGGGGGCCAAAGTCTGCTCGGTCTGGCCAATAGCTATCTTTGGGTATTGTCGGTCTGGCCAATGCCTGTTTTGGGTATGGTCGGTCTGGCCAATACCTGTCTTGGGTTGCGGACTTCATCCTGGGTGACCATTAGGTAACAATAAAATATAATAATTTAGGAAAATTACGTATCATTCTTAAAAATGAAATATTTTGTTGCTGTGGCACATTGTTTGAAATCTAGAACAAAAATTCTTATTAATGACTATTGTTTCAGCAGTTTGGTCACAACTAAGGTCTAATCAGATAACACATGGTTGAAATGCGCCCAATACGGACTATAATGCAATAATGAAACAGCTGGACTTGAGTAATTACATGGGTAAACAGATAGGGAAAAGAAGATTTTTTGGATCACACCTGTTACCTGTTCAAAGTGAAATTCTAAACCGCAGAGCGAAAGAGATGAGCAATACTGAAAGCTACCTTATATGAAGGCTAGCAATGGGAAAATACAATAGCACTGTCAAATTTTTGTTTTGTATACGTTACAAGGGCAAATAAAGGCTCTCAGTTTAAGAATCACAGGCTGACCCTGAAACAATGAAATGATCGGCATTCTTCACCATCCCCAAAAAAAGTTATATCCCATAGGGTCAAAAATTCATGGATTTTGCATAAATTGGACATGAACCTGGAAATATTCTTTTCAATGAGCACAATTTGACATATTATTCAATAAAAAATTGACAAGGTTTATTAAAACTGTTTCCCGCACAAGGTTTTACTAACATCTGCTGCTAACATCAAAATTTTATGCTAAATTTTTAATTCAAGTTTCCACGTTTTAGAGAGTTTGGAATGTTCAAGGTCACAATTAAATAGCAAAAAACCGAGTAAATAGAGATTCAGGTAAAAAAATTCATGTCCAATGTCAGCAGGCAAAATTTTGAAAATTTTGACGGAACGCAAACAGTATTGTGCAGGACGGCAGAAAACAATCAATCAAACACAGTTTTTCATACATTCACCTCTATTCTTACATTATCTTTTGCATTTACCTTTCATGCAACATTACCTTTTGCAATTACCTTTTTTGCAATGTTTTCTTGTAAAATCAGCGGTGAATTTTTGTTACATTTGCGACTCTTAGCGTTGATTTTTTTTCACCAATTTCACCGCTATTCTTATATCTTTTTTAAATTGTTTTTAAATTTAAATATGTTGTCAGGGACACTGTGACTTCTCGTTAACAAAGCCCGGCATTTCACAACAATTATTGTCAAAACCTGACGGAAGTAGTCGACTTCTCAAAAACCTTTTATAGCAACAAACAAGCGAAACAAAACGAATCAAATTTAATTTTACTTTAATAATACACAATCAAAATAGTCCTAAGCATCCCCCAATCCCAACACCATTCATTAACATTTTTGGCACCCAACAAAACAGCTTCGAAACCACACCTAAAGCTAATATTGTTTTCAAAAAAAAAACGGATCTTTTCCGTTTGTGCCCCCCCAGTACGTTATGCGCCCCCCAGTTACAGAGCACGTGCCATTACATAGTAAATCACTATGTAAAAATATTGCACGTGCGTCTGGGGGGTGCAAATAATATGCGCCCACTAAGCTGGGGGGGGACAAACGGAAAAGATCCAAAAAAACATACATTCTCCAATGAGCTAAGCCGATGTGCACCATGATTTTTTTCAATGTTTCAGAATATCCAAATATCAGAAGTAACTACACAAAAAGACACAAAAGACACAAAAGACAAAGATAAAGATTGCAACATTCAGAATTTTATCGATATTTAATTTCGCTTATTGCTTTTTGGTTCCTCTTGGGTTTTACCCACCCCGAGGACCCCCTTCTGGTTGGTCGCTTCCCCAACCCCCCACTTGCTTTTCGGTTCTTCTGGGGTTTTACCCACCCCGAGGACCCCCTTCTGGTTGGTCGTTTCCCCAACCCCCCCACTTGCTTTTCGGTTCTTCTGGGATTTTACCCACCCCGAGAACCCCCTTCTGGTTGGTCGCTTCCCCAACCCCCCCACTTGCTTTTCGGTTCTTCTGGGGTTTTACCCACCCCGAGGACCCCCTTCTGGTTGGTCGTTTCCCCAACCCCCCCACTTGCCTTTCGGTTCTTCTGGGGTTTTACCCACCCCGAGGACCCCCTTCTGGTTGGTCGCTTCCCCAACCCCCCAATTGGTTTTCGGTTCTTCTGGGGTTTTACCCACCCCGAGGACCCCCTTTTGGTTGGTCGTTTCCCCAACCCCCCAATTGCTTTTCGGTTCTTTTGGGGTTTTACCCGCCCCGAACACACACTTCTGGTTGGTCGTCTCCCCAACCCCTCGCCTTCTTTCCGGTCTTTCTGGGGGTTTTTACCCGCCCCAAGGACCCCTTCTGGTCGGCCGTATTGATAAATTCCGACTTTCGGTAAGTATTGGTAGATTCCGGTTTTTAGTAGGTATTGGTAGGCTTCGGTATTCGGTAGGTATTTGTTTTAGTAGGTATTGGTAGTTTACGGCTTTTGGTAGGTATAGGTAGGCTCAGGTATTTGGTAGGCATTGGTTTTAGTAGGTACTGGTAGGTTACGGTTTTTGGTTTGTATTGGTAGGTTCCGGTTTTCGGTAGGTATTGGTATTTGGTAGGTATTGGTTGGTTCTAACACTCGTAGGGCATTGATATTGATAGGTTTCACTAGGTTCTGGCGGTAAAAACTACTACTATTACCACCAAACATTCCTGATTTTACTCGGTTTGTCTGAACTACTCTGACTTCTCATTAATGGTTGAGGCGCGGTCAACCTCAAACAATACAGTGCCCAAAATGAGTACCAGTTCATCCGATTCCCCAGATGGAGCAATGTTAACTCAACATTCCATTGGTACCTCAACAGCAACCAAGTCAAATGAACAGAAGCGTTTGGAAACCTCTAAACTTATGATCGAAAATGACATCAAACTACATACTGACTACCTGATCGCTGCTATAGAGTCCTCAGAAGATATCGAAACTTTAGAGGAAACAGTTAATGAAATTAGGGAAATGCAGCAGAAGCTTGAACCAGTTGTAATTGACCTAATCAGTGGCTTGGAGCCTGATGAACAAGATATTATGTCCAGAGAACACAGTCGTCTGAAGATAGAAATAAAACAGACTCTGACACTATTCCGAAAACACGTTAAAGAATCAAAGAGGCCTCTCCAGCAAACCTCATCTGGTGGATTATCCTTGAACTCCAATGAGAACATAGAAACGCATGACAACACCTTGTCACATTTACAACAACGCCGGACTCATTTTGTCTTTGACGACACTCTTTCGACTGATCACACCACTCAAAGCAATACGTCAGCGCCCGCTGCGAGTTCGCGTTTTGTCAGTTATGGTTATACTGCACCCGGTGGTACAACTCTACCTGTCAACAAGACCTCATACACCTCAAATTGTAAGATGTCAGCTGCACCCTGCAGTGCATCTCAGCAATCGTTCTCAACTTTTCCTTGCGGACTTCCCTCAACTGATAGCAACTCACTTGGACAAAATAACTCTTTTCCATTAACACAGCCAAGCTTCAGTAATATTCCTAACACATCAGTTACGCAGATGCCATTTGCTCCTATACACAGTGCCTCAATGTCTACTTGCTTTCAAAAATCCGTACCCAAGTTACATGCGGACCATTTTGATGGTGATCCAATAAGCTGGATGAAATGGTACAGCATTTTTCAAGCTACTATTGACAGAGCACCAATGACATCTTCTGAAAAAATGATTCACCTACAATCACTATTAACAGATGAGGCAAAAGCCCTCGTCGACGGCTGTGGTTGCAACGGTGACTTATACGCTTCAGCACTTCATCGCCTTCAAGAACACTTTGGGAATCCAAAGCGAATTGTAAACGCTTTCCTTGAGAAACTGAATAGATTCAAATCACCCAATATATCCCATCTAGAGAGCTACACACACTTCTCTTCTTTTCTTTTGACAATGGTGGATACCTTTCAGCAATTAGGATTCGTTCACGACCTTCATTCAACCACCAACCTAAATGTGGCGCTAGCAAAATTGCCCAATCCCGTACGTCTTGAGTGGAACAAATTTGTGTTAGAAAAGAACTTCCAGCAACCATCTCTACACATACTTTCTGACTGGCTTCTGAACTACTCCAAAGCGTGTCGAGATTTAAACTCTAGCCTCCAAACTTTTCACTCAAGCCACGCAAAATTGTCCTGGAAAATTTCTCCGAGTGTACAAAACTACACATCAGCTACAAGTGGATGGAAAACTAATAAATATAGTCAGTCAAATAGCAGTTCTAGCAGGAACTTGACAGTTGAAGGCAGGCAACCCCCTGTGATACTTTGCCCAAGCAATGAAAGTTGCCAGTTTCTATACAAATGTACCCACTTCCAAGCTCTCCCAGCAAGCATTCGCAGAGAGCACAAAAGAAAACTTAGATTATGTTTCAACTGTTCGGGAAACCATCACGTAGAAAAGTGCACTTCCAAAAGCGTTTGCCGTAGCACAATTGCGGTATGAAACACCACACTCTATTGCACGATAGCTTCGCTATTAAGTCAGGTTCAAAAAAGTCTAATGTGAAAACTTTAAATTTACAAGGAACAGGACAGGTAGCCGTTGTTCCTGTACAACTCAAAAATGGTGATGAAGTTTTGGATACTTATGCTTATTTGGACAATGGTAGCTGCCAAAGCTTGTTGCTGAGGTCAACTGCAACAAATCTGAATTTAAACATGAATACCATTGGAAAAATGCCAATTAGTGGCTATCATATGACTAAAGAAATTGATTGTGCACCTGTAAAACTTCAAATTAGACCCTTACAAGGGGAACAGTCATTCGAACAAATAGACGTCGTCGCCGTTCCTGATCTCAATATGTCACACGTTGATACAAAGAAACTGAATCGCCTCTGTGATTCCTTTGAACACCTCAACCATATCTGTTTCCCAAACATAGGGGACAATAATGTTTCCATCATTCTCGGAATTGACAATCTAGATCTGATACACTACAAACAAATAGTTAAAGGACCCAAGAATGCACCATGGGGAGTTGAAACCCAACTTGGTTGGACATGCGCTGGAAAAACTGACTTAATCCCAGATGATTGCAATCCCATTCAATTCACTCAGCTAAACAGCCATCCTAATATGGACAACAGTATGTTCAAGTTGGTCTCCGATTGGATGAAAATTGAAAACTTAGGCATAGCTTCATCCAAGAAAGCAATGTCTAAAAATGACAAAAGAGCCCTTGATATTTTAGAAAATACCACTAAACTCGTCAATGGTCATTATGAATTTGGACTTCTCTGGAAAAAGAACGCCAATCTCCCAAATAACAGTTGGCTTGCGGAGAAACAACTTCATCAGCTCAATAATAAACTTTCAAATAATCCAGAATTAAAGCAAAAATACGAGGAAACGCTTGAGAAAGACTTGCAGAACGGCAGTGTCACAACAGTTAATCAAATTAAAGAACAACCAGATGAAAAAACTTCGTTCTTTCCTCATCACCCCGTGACTAATGAGAACAAACCTGGAAAAGTACGCCGTGTCGCTAATGCATCAAGTGTGTTTCAAGGTCAGTTCTTTTATTCTAATCTTCTGAAAGGTCCAGACTTGCTGAGCAATCTTACCGGTGTAATTTTGAGATTCCGAGAGAACAAATTAGCGCTTTCCGCTGATATTGAACAAATGTTCATGCAGGTTAAGGTAGCTCCCGAAGACAGAAAATTCCTACGCTTCCTTTGGAACAATGATGGTCGTATTGAAACTTACGAGTACACCGGTCACATTTTTGGGGCCACAGACTCACCATGCATCGCCTCATATGCTTTGCGAAAAACGGCTCGTGACAACGAAGAACAGTTTCCAGATGCTCTCAAATATGTAGAACGCAACATTTACATGGATGATCTCTATGTTTCCACAAATTCACTCGAAGATGCTGAAAAAATACTGCAAGGAATGAGAAAAGTTCTTTCTAAGGGAGGTTTCAACCTAACCAAATGGAATTCAAGCAGTCCTGAGTTTCTAAATTCAATAGAACCCAAAATAAGTTTACATCCAGACAACGCTCTCCCTCAGTACCAAAAGGTACTTGGCTTACCATGGAACGCAGCATTAGATTGCTATGTCATTGAAAGTAAACTACTTCAAAAAATCCAGATTTCAGGCAACGTAACTCAAAGAGTATTACTCAAGTTGGTGGCGTCTTTGTTTGATCCCCTTGGGTTCATAGCGCCTCTAACAATTCGTCTACGAAAAGTTTTACAAGCCGCCTGGAACCATGGTCCAAAATGGGACAAACCCCTGTTACTCGATAACATCCAGGATTTCAGTAGTTTAAGGGAAGAAATTCCGGCATTTAAGGACATCGAAATTCCTAGGAATTATTTACTAGATAAAACTATTAGCTCAATTGAGCTTCATACCTTTACTGACGCTTCGGAATACGCTCAATCTGCCGTCTCGTACATGCGAATTGAGTACTCGGATCGATCTCCGTTAAATTTGTTATGGGCAAGGCTCGTGTAGCCCCGATAAAAAGGATGACTATCCCCAATCTGGAATTGCAAGCCGCTGTATATGGAGCCCAACTAGCCCAGTTTATAAAAGAAGAACAAGTTATAGAGTGTTCAGATTGTGTTATTTGGTCTGACAGCACTACAGTCCTGTACTGGCTGAGAACACCTGAAATGCGCCATAGAATATTTGTTGCAAATCGAATAGCCAAAATTCTAGATGTCTCCTCCGCTTTCGATTGGAAGTACGTTTCATCCAAAGCTAACCCTGCAGATGATGGAACTCGAGGATATAGCGTTGAGCAAATGACATCAAAATCTTGATGGATTTCAGGACCGTCATTTTTGAGTCAAAAAAGATCTGAGTGGCCAAAACAGGAAATTTTGCATGCTCAACAAGTAAAGGTTGTTTCGTTTTCTTCAGTAAGCTCAACTGTATCAAACATTGTCGACGCGACAAGATTTAGCAGTTGGAACAAAATAATACGTGTGATAGCAGTCTGTATTTTTTTTGCGGACAAATGTAGGAAACGCAACGCAGAAATGAAGTTAGCACATTACATTAGAGCTTATCTGCACGTTATGCACAATATTCAAAAACAAGATTTTCAATCAGAATACATGTTCTTGAAAAAAAGACTTGAGGTCTCTGGTACTAGCAGATTTAAAGCACTATCACCTTTCCTAGACGAGAATAACCTAGTAAGAGCACGTGGTCGCTTGACAAAAGCAAGTTTTTTGATGACCGCTCGTCATCCCATAAAACTTGACGGTAATAATGCTGCAGTTAAACTGCTGATACAACACACACACGAAATTAATTGTCATTGTGGTCCCGAGCAGACTAGAAACACTCTCATGGAATACTATTGGATACTTCGCTGTAGAGCAGTTGTTAAACAGACTATACGCCACTGTTTGCCATATCGTAGAATGCTGCAAGATGTTAGCACCCCCCAGATGGCTGATTTACCCGGGGACAGATTACCCAAGAAAAATAAGTTTGTCTTTGGAACAACTGGTCTCGATTTCATAGGACCCTTTCCTGTTAAAAACAATGGCAGGTTATCTAGCCAATACATTTTGCTCTTCACCTGTCTTGTTGTTAGAGCAGTACATCTTGAAGTTTCGAATGATCTCACAACAGACTCTACAATCAACTGCATCAGGCGTTTTGTTAGCCGCAGAGGAAAACCCAACAAATTCGTCTCAGATTGTGGCAAGTCTTTTGTTGGTTCAAACAACGCTCTGCAATCTAGCATCGCAGAACTGAAAGAATCAAAATTATTAGCAGCTAAGCTACATCTAATGAATGTGGAGATAGATTGGAAATTTAATCCCCCAGCTGCCCCCCATTTCGGTGGAATTTGGGAGAGATTGGTACAAATTTTTAAACTATCATTTTACAGTGTCATTGGTTCGAGAACTTTAACTGACGAAATTCTCAATACAGTTGCTTGCGAAATAGAGGCAAGCATGAACTCCAGGCCTCTCACAAATGTTCCATATGATATAAACGACCCCTTACCATGACACCAAATCATTTTCTCCTAGATCGTTCATCAGTTAACTTGTCTCCTTGCGTCTTCATTGGTAAAGAGACGAATCTTTCAAAAAGTTGGCGTTCATCACAACAAATTGCAACTCACTATTGGAATCGTTTCCTACGGGAGTATTTACCAACTCAACATGTACGTTGTAAATGGCATAAGACGTCGAAAAATTTACAGGTTGACGACTTGGTATGGATTCTAGAAGATTTCACCCCTCGTGGCCTCTGGCCTTTGGCTAGATTTATTCAAGTTTTCCCTGGCACAGATGGGATTGTCCGATCAGTTAAGTTGAAGACGTCCTTCGGAGAACGCATTAGACCCGTTGTGAAACTGAGAAAAGTTTTCGCAGAATGAAACCCAAATTTCGGCATAAACAAACAGTCTCTTTAAAGATAGGAAATTTAGGGACAACAGTTTGCCCTTCTAAAGAAAAGGTGGCTGCTCAAACTTTCATGGCTTCTGATCAGCACGTTACACCCTCTTACGTTCTGGATTGTCATTTACAAACCAGCAGATCGATTCATCACATATTTATGTTCCATTGATCATCCCTTATCACCAGCCCATTTGAACTTGTTATTGGTTTTATTTAGCAGGTCTGAGACCCACCCCTCTTACTTTCTTTTGACACTTTCCGATTATTGATTTCGTTGGCTCGTTTTTACGAACCACCAGCTTTAATTTGTACCCTTATATTTCATTACAGTCAATTTTTATTTTACTTCTTGTTTCAACTTTACGGATGATTCAACACGCTGCAATCCGACAGTTTTATTCTTTCTTTGCAATCCTGCAAATGGGGCCGGCGATGTCAAGGACACTGTGACTTCTCGTTAACAAAGCCCGGCATTTCACAACAATTATTGTCAAAACCTGACGGAAGTAGTCGACTTCTCAAAAACCTTTTATAGCAACAAACAAGCGAAACAAAACGAATCAAATTTAATTTTACTTTAATAATACACAATCAAAATAGTCCTATGCATCCCCCCAATCCCAACACCATTCATTAACATATGTGTTTTCAAATTTAAATATGTTTTCACAATTTTTTTTATCTGACCTTGTGACAAACTCACATGATAAGTTTAAGTCATTTTAGTTGTAAACAGTCCAGCTTTAAGTTGTTAACTCTTCCTAACCTTATGATGCTATAGGCCTTGTATAGCAAAAACCTTTGCTTTAATCAATTAATTATAATTGACTGAGTCCTTTTAGCAAACATGCTATTATTGATAGATTTAGCGGCGAATTTTTGCGATTCTTAGCGGTAAATTTTTTTGCAATTTTTAGTGATGAATTTTTTTGCGCAAAGATTTGGGATTCTTAGCGGTTAATTTTTTTCATCGCATTCAACGCCAAAAATCGCAATTCTTAAATCCTTTCACCGCATTCATCTCAAATCTTACGCTTTTTAGCAATTTTTACTGTAAAAACCTCCACCAGGGTGATTTTCTGAGTGTTACAAAATGCTCAGAATCTACATGTTTTTTTGAACATACTTATAAGCGATTTTTGACTCAGCTTTTATTGAATTGTTTGCTAAAAGACATGAGAATTAGTAAAATTGCAAGAGCGAGTTACTTTATATAGTTGGTTTGAATTACACAAAGTCAGTTCCCCGCATCTCAAATGATGAAATATACGGAGGTAGAACATTGAGTACTGACTTCTCCTTATTAAAAACCTGAAATTTTCAGGTGAAATTCAGGTAAAAATACCTGAACCAGAAAAACTACCTGACCATTTCAGGTGTATTTTTCAGGTGATTTTCTGGCAGGTTCAGGTAAAAATTCTGCCACTGACGCCTGAAATTTCCAGGTAAATTTTGGGTAAATTTCAGGTAAGGTCAGGTGTAATTCAGTTAGGAACAATTTGCCAGAACGTTTCAGGTAAATTCAGGTGTTTAGTTTTTAGCACGTGCCTCTCCTGGTACACATAGGATGTAGGCAGAAAGTTTTACATCGACCAAGCAGGACTGTGGCATCATCCACTGTTCATCGTTTTTGGGCTACTTTTTTATTGTCCAGAGAAAGCAAGAACACTTTTCATTTTTCCCGTGAAACTTTTGAAATTTCGTGTTTGTCCCATTATTGCCCCCCATTATAGTATAAATGCCATGATTGGGGGGCAATTGTAGTAACCCCTAAGAAGAGAATTTTTGACATACTTGTAAATTACAAAAGACCGAAACCAATCAAAATTTTTACAATTAATATTAGCCACTGAAACATTGTAATCAAGAGTAAACTGGACTTCAAGGAAACAAAAAGAAAAGCGTCATAAATCATGATGTGAATCATCACGGACTTTGACCTTGACGGGATACGTCCTGGAATATTTGCTCTGGACAGGATTCGCCCAGCAGGTAAGCCTGTTATCTGTTAGTTTATCTAAGAGGGACCTATACGTTTAAGAATAACCATGAGAACATCTAAAACCGATTAGAGAAAAATGAAAAAATTAAACCAAGAAAAATTAACCCTTGATATGACCACAACCAACTACCATAATTAAAACCTCAAATCGTAACTTCAGCTGCCGTCCTCTTAAGCAATAAAACTCCTTCATATTTACCTCTCTTCTTGTAAGACTCGAAAACGCTTCTTGTAAAATATTTCTCTAAAACTTAATTTAGTTCTGTATCATTCACTGAATATTTCTAGTTCGCAGATCAAATAAAAAATTCGACTGTGAAAATTTTTTCAGCTTAAACCCGAGAAGTAAAGTGCTTTAGAAAACCCCAACAAAAACCGTATAAGCATAGATATTATAAGTTCACAGCTATTATAATGGCTACAGGGATTTGCAAATCAACTAAACATTTCAAAAATTTTAACTGAATTTCGGCAGGAAGAAAAATAAGAATAGCGCTTCAATTCGAAATTGAACTTGGGAATTGAAATAATTTTTGAGAAACAACAAGATTTTGGATAACAAATCAGATTTCAAATCAGCTCTTCATTGTTTTCGCATACGTTAAAGTACCATATTTCTACGAATATCAGTTTCCCATTAGAATTCCTAGTAGGGGAGCTATCTTTTATTCTCTTGTGGTAAAGAGAACTACAGTGTGGGGAAAGAGTACAACATATCAAATGAGTAGAAAAAAAAATTAACACAGTTGTTGTTTTTGTTGATAACTTATATATCGCACCACTCGGGTCGTTTTGTTAATTTTAGGCTAAATTTCTTTTGCGATTGTAGTTGTTATTGTATGTTGTCGGGTACAAACGCCACAATGAAAACAACCAAAACCATAAAATTGCAGGATAGTTGTGCTGTAAACGAAAGTTAAGGTTGTTGAATTTGATCAAATATCAAAAAAAATGAACGTAATTTTGTTCTAATTATAGCAAAAAAAGAGAAAAAAAAATTTAATTGGAGTACAATTGGCAGAATTTTGGAAATTTAAAACAACCTAGGTGGGACAGTAATCAATAATATGACTATATTAAAATTTTTTAAATATGAAAAAAATAGTAAATTAGACTTTTAAACAGTGAATAAAATCATATAGTATAATTTTTTTAAAAAAAGAAGATTACATAACTTTTAAAAATAAAGAAGAGAACAGATTTTAGTGAAAATCAACTCCCTAAGTATCTTAGAGAAACTAGTCTTTAAAACAACAAAAAAGATCTTAAAAAGGGTATAACTCAAACAAGGGAACATTAAATTAGAAGTGGGCTCGACTTCAAGAATGCTATTACCGAAAGCCTTCACTGGTTCCAATGACTTGGAGAGCTACTTGACGCATTGTCTGTTAATAGCTGAATTACAAAAGTGGAAAATAACAGCAGCGAAACTGATGAACAACTAAATTACTTTGCACTTAGGCTTCAAAAATCTGCCATAGATTTCTATCGCATTTTACCGCAGGCTACAAGAGAAAACTATGATGAGCGCGTTAAAGCTTTTTCAGAACACTATTGCGAAAAACCAGTTGTTTTTCGGGGTGCGTACAGCAGCCAGGAGAAAAATTGAAGAGCTCCTTGGAGATCTAAAGCAGTTGGCTTTGAAGGCTTATCCAACGGAGTCGTAAGTCATCAGAGATCATCTGGTTTTGAGAGGATTCCTAGAAGGAATTAATCATCTTCAGGTCAGAATAGAACTAAGGAAGCAAATTGGCGACAAGGATAATAAAATCAAAACAGTTTTGAAACGAGCGTTTCATCTGGAAGTGGTTACCAGAATAGAAGAGGAAGAGTGAACACCAAATATTGCGATTATTAGACGGTATGAAACAAAAGACTTAGTGGAGAGTGTCACCAGACTGGTGAACCAATTGTCAGTAGATGACAAACAGCGTGAAAACCGTCGGAATCAGTTGAGGGAACGAATTGGTCTCGAGGACGTTGGTTTGACGACAGACGTGATGGAGAACAACAACTTGCTGCAGCTTCAGCTAAAGGTGGCGTTTTTCAACAACGAGACCCAGCCACAGAGACAAATCTTTCGGAGGAGATGAACCGTCTGGGGAAAACGAGAGGCAAGATTTCAAGTGCAGAGCCTGTGGACAACATGGACAGATAACGTGGAATTTTCAAAATTGTTTGCCATGCGAAGTTCCCAACACTTGAAACAAAACTGCCCTTTCAAAAAGAAAACAACTGAGAACTGTAATGTCCTTAGAGGTTATTCGACAATTAAATTCAAATGTCTAAACTCAACAGTTATACTTCATTGGAACAGATAAGTCGAATAAATAGATAGTGGAAGTAATATATCGCTTTTGAGATGGTCCGGGATTCCTTCAAATATACACAAAAAGTATTAAGAACCAATAACTCAATTGTGAAAATAATAGGAAGAGTAACGCTGTTAATACAGTTACAGCCAAGACTACAGGAGGTTGAACAGAAAGTTGTGATAACGGCAGACAAAGGCGTAGAATGTCTGCTAGGAATTGACTTCCTGAAAACCAATAAATGTTTTTTGAGCTTACAGGAAGAGAAGTTATATAGCATTCATTTTAAAGTTCAATACCGCTTACCACAGAGAAAATGCAGGGCGTTCGACTTTTTGCAATTGTGGGAGAAATTACATGTATTCAAGTAAAAACAAACGTTTAATGAGAATTTGATTAGCTTGTGAAAACAGAGAAAAAATTCTGGGAATGGTAGGATTAGTGGAAGCAATTGAACATTTTGAATTGAAGACTTGCATTTAGCCGCCTGTATTATATTATTGAAAGATGGTTTTAGTGTGACGAAAGTCTAAAATCTAACGGAAGCGCCAGTGACCGTGTATAGGAGTACCAAAAAAGAAAGCCATCTCGAAAAAAAACGACACCTAGTTGTAACTGGAGTTTTCACAAATCAAAATAAACGAAAAACACTCGAAACTTTTCAAATAGGAAAAAACGTTTTTTTGGAAGGATCTAATCTAAAAAAATAGCAAGAAAAAAAAGTACAGGATTTGTTCGTGAGACATCAACAAGGGCCTCTCGAAACTCGAGTAACTTAGGGTTGTGACAAAACAAAGAACCAAATTATACTCAACAATGATGCGCAGCAGTTCAGAGGAAATATTGCAGTATGAGCTTTGATATCAGAAAAGCACTGAAAAAAAATTGTGGAAGATCTATAAGATGTAAAACTGATAGAACCAACCCGTTCATATTGGGCCGTACCATCAGTATCAGTGAAAAAGAAAGATGACAGCTAAAGACTAGTTGTAGATTAAAGAAGTTTGAACTAACAAATCGAGAAATACAGTTGGCCGCTACCAAGATTAAACGAAGTTTTCGACTCTCTAGATGGAAATTGTTACTTTTCCAATATCGACTTGATATCGCGATAATCTCAAGTTGCGCTGGATGAAGAATTTTACAATGTGACAACTTTGGTTACTCCAATGGGACTCTACAGGTGGAAGAGACTGTCAAAATGTCTGGCGTCAACGCTAGGAGTTTTTCAAAAAGTAATGCAGCTTATCATGGCGGGACTCTCCTATGAAGTGGCTTTATTTTACCTGGGCAACATAATCATCTTCGGTAAATCGTTTGAGGATTGTCTCAATCGTCCAGATCTCGTATTTGGACAACTTGAAGACGCTGGTTTAAAAAAAGGCCCAAAACGTAAGTTTTTCAGGAAAAATCCAATTCCTGGGACACATTGCATCAAACAATGACAAAGAAATGGATCAGGATCAGTCAGTAGAAAAAAAAGACCCCGACCAAGAAAAAAGTTGAGAGCTATATTAGGGCTGGTTGGTTTTTACAGAAGATTTACACAAGGTTTTTGAAAAATAGCTGAACCGCTTTGCATGCTATCAAACGAAAAAGAACGTTTTTTTTAGCAAAGAGTGAATCAGCAGTTCAACAACTAAACTAAGCACTACATAAAGCACCAATTTTGGGTTTTCCGAATGACACGGAACCTTATATGTTAACCACCGAAGCCTCTTTGTTTGGCATTGGCGCAATTGTTTCTCGAGGACAACTACGGGGTGAGCGATTTATTCCATATGCAAGCACAACGCTCAGCAAAAACCGACGAAACATGAAACAACACTGAGACAAAAACTGATTTTTTTGCGAAAGTTTGTTTCACTCAACAATTCAGAAATTATCTTCGGAAACAAACGTTTTTAATGTTACCAACCTTATGGTCCTCACATGGTTACACAGTTTTAAAGAGCAGGACGGATTATTGGCCAGATGGATAGAAAAACTTGGAGAATTTGATTTTGAAAACAAACACGGAGCTGGAAGGATAATTCCATCCTCAGACTGTCTGTAAAAATTCGCAGAGACTGAAGAAGAAGTCAAAGATTGCAATCATTTGATCCAAATAAACATGAATGAAAGACAAAAATATCTGGTCCCTTGGTTTATGAAAATCTGCGGAACAACTAGTTGAACGTCAGAAAAAGGCAGCCGAACTTATTATACTGAGAAACTGGATTGCGCGGGAAACGCCCTCAAAAAGAAAAAGCTTGGCGGGGCCTCAAGGGTTGATTTCAGAAACTTACGAATAGAAAAACTTTATATAAGAGAAACAAAGCTTTTGACAATTTTAAGAACTTATGCCAAAAAGTTATTCAAAGATCACTTTTAAACGAAATTCTACCTTCAGTTCATGAACACTGCGGACATTTGGTATGGCTAGGACATATGATTGAGCTTGAGAACGTTCCTACAGGCCCGGGATGAGAAAAGAAGTTCACGAGTTGTAAAGCTCTTGCAAAGTATGCATTTAAGAGAAGTCTCCACACCAGAAACACATACACAGACTGACAAATTGGAAACCTGGAAACCAAGTCACCACTTTTGGCAAATTGTCTTAGACATTGTGGGACTTTTACCCGGTTCATGTGGAAAAGAACACATTCTGTTTATTGTAGATCAGTTTTAAAAAAATGGTATGAAGCAATTCTCAAGAGCAACCTAGAAGCTTCAACGAAGCTAAGGCCTTTGTAAAAGTATGGGTCTCACAATTCGGTTGTCAGACAAATCACCAGAGTGACAAGAGCAGCAAATTTATGTCGAAGCTTTTTAAGAACATGTGTAAAGTGCTGGGAACTAACAAAAACATCAGCGTAAGCTTACCAGCTTCAACAAAACACAATGACAGAGCATAATGATGGCACAATCAAAAGAATGTGATTGAATTTGGCAACACCTGGAGCGACTAGTTTCTGCTAGTAATAATGGCGTACAGATCATCAATTCACACTGTGACCAAGTGTAGCTCATAGACATTCGTTAGCAAATTCATTTTCTTACAATCCTTAGAGATTGTATGGTATGATTCTGGGAACATTCTGCAGACGTCTGAACTGATCAAATGCGAAACGTCACATATCAAAGAGGAGCAGGTAAACAAATGAGGACTCATCTACTCTAAAAAAAAGCATGAGTAAATACAAATACTGCATGTACAGAGCACCATACACTGTAACTGCGCTGAAAAAAGAGGTTGGCCTGACGATGCAAAACACCTAAAAAAACCCAAATAACTCCAACGATTTTACTTTAAAAAGAATCAGACTGCCAAAACTAAGGCGGGGACATGAAGTGTTGTTACCGAAGACTTGGTGACTTTGGTTTCAGTGCTCCTTGAGAAAAATTTAACGGGATGGTTGGTGGTAAAAGCGACTCAAATTTAGTTCAAAAATAACCAAAAACAATCAAGAAAGGCGTAGATGAGAAATGAGTGAGCTAAGCCTACCCCGTTCAATCCAAAAGGCGAACAACAAAAAGGTAACATCATAATAAATGCTGAAATCTTCATAGGAACATTGTTCATAGAAACTACCGAAACAACTCAAGGAATTTGGTTATATTTTAAAGATGCTCTTAAACAAGAGCAAACTTTTTTTGTATCACAGAGATTCATTTGAGTTAGATTCGGTACAATATATATTCGACTTAAATACAAACTCAAATAAGTTTACGATGGTAACAGTAAAGAACTCGGCGACAGTAAAGATATTAAACACTGGAAACAATAGGTATTTGACCATCAAGTTAGACGGAAAATTAAAATTTAGTAGTGTAGGTAAAAAAACAAGACCAATCTTTTGACGAATTTTAACTTTTTGAATCAAACCAATGAAACTTATATTACATAGGAGACAAACTTGGGATCAGGGAAAGTAATTTTGATCAACAGATTTTTGTGAGACTGATCTCAGGGACGCAAAGCTAGATCAACTCTTTGTGTGAGATGTTTGAGGTATGTTCAGAAATTTGGATCAGATAGAGCTTTTAAAATGCCACTTGGAAAAATGGCAGAGAGCTATGATTCTAACTTAACCGATAAATGGAAACTCAAACAAAGTTTTAATAGATCAACAAAACGCTCTGAGGTTGCATGTGGAAATAGCCGGAGGAGTATTTTATGTCCATAAGTGCGCTAAAGTTGTTGTCCATGTCATATAAAATTTGTTTTGTACCAAGGAAATACCAGTCATGGTGTTTTCTGTTAACAGTCCAGAAGTGACAAGATACATGGACTCTATTTCTAAAGTGTTCTATAGAAATTTTACAAAACGGAATTGCAACCCCTTCTGCCCGAGCCCACATGAGAGAACACATATGGCCGACAAGTAGAACTGATTGATCAGCCCAATTGCAAGCCCAATTACAGAGTTAACGTCAATTGGTCAAGTACAGCATCAATTGAAGAGCTTTTCAATGACGATGAACTTGAACTTAGAAAGACAGCCCAAAAGAAATGGCCTTCGGGAAAAACAAAAATAGGAAAAGATTTTTTCCCGGGAAAATGAAGCTTATATGAACATGAGACTTTAGAGTACTTCAGCATGGATTTACAATACGGGAAGCAGTGCTACGAAGTCTTAATCTTTAATTATTTTGGTAGTGAATTGAATCAAATCTGGCATGCATTTTATCAGCTGTAAAATCAATATTTGTGTCATGCGAGTTTTCCAGTCAACCGATATGATACGCAGTTGCACGAATCGTGTACAGGCACTGCAAATCATTGTTCCAATGGGGGAATTAGGAGATTTTAATATTCTCAAACAACTTTCTAGGGGAAAAAATCAGACACGAAAAAAGACCACAATTGAACTTTGTGACGGTGACACAAACATTGTAGTTTTTGAAAGCAGAAAAGGTAAAATCTGTTCCTGAAATAGCCGAAAAAAAAATTGTTACACAGGATTAATTGTATTTTATAAAACGTAGGCATGGCAGAGCCAAAAATTGCAGACAAATGCTTCCACTTACCCGAACTGTACGAAACTTATTCAATAGTCAAGCACCAGGTTTGTAGCATTGCTGGTGTGAAGTCCAGTAAAATTATCTAGAACCACTGATGCAGCCTTAGCCCCCAATGTCTTGGACAGAGCTTCAATCAGTGTGATGGAGCTGAGTGAGTTGCATGGGAAAATTGAAATGCAGTAGAGAAAATTAAACAACAGCAAAATGCTGGGATATGCTGGGGCTCGGCTCAAAGAGGAGCTTCAGTAAATAAAACTAGAAGGTCAAAGACTACACGAGCAACGTCTAGAGACATAAAGGTTACTAAAAACCGCTGGGAATCATCGGGAGTCCTGCAGGAGGCGGATTAAAATGTTGAACAGGGAGTTGGAAGAGACAAAAGCCAAGCAGAAAGGAAAACAAGGGAATGTGATGCTCAGGTAGGTGAGCGGGAGTTTGTAGCTCGGGAGCTGGAGAATGCCTAAGAAGGCATCAGAAAACCTGGAAGCAGGATGAAAACAAAACAGACGTCAAAAACGATCATCCAGAGGAGGCTGGAAGCAATAAAAATCCAAAGTTTTTTGAGTTACTCACGCTCATAATATTTTTTTCGAACTCAATCTGAAGTCTCATCAAATCATTTTTTTGTCCTTCTTTGAATCTTTAGTCCAAGGCACTTGCCTTTCTTCATCTCTTGCAAAATCAGTCACAGGTTAAGTCGTCACTCATATGACTTGGCTGTATAGGAGTAGTAATCTGATTTATTTGCTGGTAGCTGCTTATCAGATGTATGCCACCGTCTGCGAATACCACCTTTCAGCGTCTTCATAAAATCCTCCAATTTTCAATAGACTGCAGTAATGCGGAACATTGGAAAGAATTTTTTTTTTGGAATTGAATAGGATGTAGGCAGAAAATTTTACATCGACCAAGCAGGACTGTGGCATCTACTGTTTATCATTTTTGGTTTAATTTATTATTGTCTGCACAAACTTTTCTTTTCTCCCTTTGAAATTTTGGAAATTTTGAGTTTTTTCCCATCATAGCCCTCATTATAGTATGTTTTCCATAAGTAGGGGGTATTGTAGTAAACCCAAAGAAGAGAACGTATGACATGAAAACAGACACCACCTACAAATTTCACAATAAAAACAGCAACAGAAACAGATTGTAATGAAGAGTAAACCGGATTTTAACAGAAACAAAAGGAAAAGCATCATAAAGTATGATGCATATCATCACGCATTTTGATTTTGACGGGATACGTCAAGGAGTGTTTGTTCTTGACGTGATTCGTCAAGCAGGTAAATCTGTTATCTCTTACCGTTTATCTGCGAGAATAAATATGAAAAAAACCCGAACCGATGAGAAAAAATGATAAAAATAAACCAATACAATGACCATAAGCCAATGACCATAAATACAACCTCTACTCGTAGATATAGCTGTCTTTCTCTTAATCTTAAGCAAAAAAACAACTTCATATTTACCTCTGTATCAACTCTACCTGTAATTTTACTGTTTTATATGTATTTTTCTTCTGTAACAGTCCCTGAGTTTTTTCTAGTTCGCAATTGAAATAAAAGCTTTGACATTGAACAGTTTCCTCAGCTTAAAACCGAGAAGTAAAGTGCTTTAGAGAACCTCCAACCACAACCGCATCAGCAAAAACTGCACGGTTTTAATACTATAGGTTGATTTAAAACTTCTCTGGGGGGCTATAATGGGAATAACCCTAAACAGCAATTATTAATTTTTAAGGTTAAATCTATTGCATGTCAACAACAGAGAATTTCAAAAAGAATCAGCCAAAAAATGGGACCAAGCGATTTGAGTTATCAACTTTGGTACCACTTTTCACGGAGGTTTTCATTGAATTGCATGAGAGAATGAGCATAAAGGAGATTTGAAGTGAAAAAAATGACGTGAGAGATTTTTATTTTTCAATAAATAGTTTTTATTTGCTTATTAATTGTCAAGCAAGCAACCGTGATATTGACTTGATATAGAAACAAACATAAGGATGTCCGCAACAATATTGCTAACTCAGCTACGACTGTGCAGATAAAAACTACGGATCATTTCCGATTGTGCCCCAAGTTCAGTGGGCGCATATTATATGCAACCCCAGACGCACTTCCTTTTTTTACTCAATGATTTACTATGTAACGACACGTGATCTTTATCTAACGGCGAATAACGTAGGTTACCTCAAACTTTCAGGTTACCCAATCAATTTGGTTTTTTAGTCTAATCGTTGTGATATACTTATTAAATAGATATGCTCTGTTTTTCAACGCCTGACGCTCCCACCTGGACCTCTGGAACTGAGCATTGCCAGAAACAACCCCTCTTTGAAAAAATGTTTTGTTGATGATTTTCCTGAAAAAATTAATCGTGTTTTCAGTTAGTCAACCCTATATCAATAAAAATTTACTTCTCTAATTATTGAATATTTGTGCAATCATCCTTCGTTTTGACAATATCTATAGTTTTACTTTCTTCTCTAGTGAAGGTGTAAATTTTTCATACTATGGCAATCAGTTATTTGCTCGGATGCTTCATTACTTGATTTACAATTTTGCTCCTTACTAAACTCAGTTTTTCCTCTTCCGCAATGTCAAACGTCCTTGGATGTGATTATTTGCTCAACGGCTTTCATGATCAAAATGAAGGCAGTTATTGTAAAACCCCTCTGAGGAAAACGAGCGTTTGATGGAATGTTTCTAACTGGCTGCTCCTAAAATGTAGATATTTCAAACGCTCCGCTGTCTACACACACACCCCGGTTTTATAGCCTAATCGTTGTGATAAACCTATTAAATAGATATGCTCTGATTTTCAACGCCTGACGCTCGCACTTGGACCTCTGGAACTGAGCATTGCCAGAAACAACCCCTCTTTGAAAAATTGTTTTGTTGATGATTTTCCTGAAAAAATTAATCGTTCTTTCAGTTAGTCAACCCTATATCAATAAGAATTTACTTCTTTAACTATTGAATATTTGTGCAATCATCCTTCGTTTCGACAATATCTTTGGTTTTAATTTCTTCTCTAGAGAAGGTGTACATTTTTCATACTATGGCAATCAGTTATTTGTTCGGATGCTTCATTACTTGATTTACAATTTTGCTCCTTACTAAACAGTTTTTCCTCTACCGCAATGTCAAATGTCCTTGGATGTGATTATTTGCTCAACGGTTTTCATGATCAAAGTGAAGGCAGTTATTGTAAAATCCCTCTAAGGAAAACGAGCGTTTGATTAAATGTTTCTAACTGGCTGCTCCTAAAATGTAGATATTTCAAACGCTCCGCTGTCTACACACACACCCGGGTTTCAATGTCCGCGATGTATTTCAAAAGCAGCACATGATGGTTGCAACGTTCCCACCCCACCCCTGCCCTCTAGCCCCCTACGAAAAGCCAAGGCCATACAACCCTATTACCGCAATGAGAAGCGCAGGTTGTTGCTGATGATGCCAAGGATGGGACCATAGTTGCAACGCCCCCCTCATAACGTAGCGGAAGAAAACAATAAAATTTACAAAACGATCTAGCATTAACTGCCACAAAATGCCGATATGATTTTCAGAATGCATAGAAAGATATGTTACTGGAGCGCAAATTTCATAATACTGAACAAAATCAAAGCTGTACAAAGGATCGTTGAATGCTTTAGTGAAAATTTTAAACAGTTTGCAGAAGGGTTATCTATACGAGTTCAGTGGGCGCATATTATATGCACCCCCAGACGAACGTCCTTTTTTACACAATGATTTACTATGTAACGATACGTGATCTATATCTAACGGCGAATAATGTAGGTTACCTCAAACTTTCAGGTTACCCAATCATTTTGGTTTTATAGCCTAATCGTTGTGATAAACTTATTAAATAGATATGCTATGATTTTCAACGCCTGACGCTCGCACCTGGACTTCTGGAACTGAGCATCGCCAGAGCCAACCCCTCTTTGAAAAATCGTTTTGTTAATGATTTTCCTGAAAAACTTAATCGACTCGGTTTTTTCAATCAAAGCAGAAATTAATAGTTTAGTTTGATTTTTTTTTAATTTCTTAATTTGTTCTGCTCGTTTTCTTTGCTTACGAGAACATGAGCCGATTCAAAAAACAATGGATGCCAAATTGGTCTGATGGGATTATTTTGGGACGTCAGGAACAAGGTATTTGGATTCCAGAACCGTGCAATCTATTGTTCACTTCTACAAAGGTGCCACCCTAAAAGAGCTCGTCAAACTCATTTCGGCTTTAAATTGTTATTGTTGCCGGCTTTAATGATAATCGAAGTACTATCCAAAAGTTCGCTAAAGATTGGCAGTGTCTCTTAGATATAATGTATATAAAGTTCAATCCCTCAAATGTAATTGTGCCAGAAATCAGTCTTTCAGTTAGTCAACCCTATATCAATAAGAATTTACTTCTCTAATTATTGAATATTTGTGCAATAATCCTTAGTTTCGACAATATCTATGGCTTTACTTTCTTCTCTAGACAAAGTGTACATTTTTTTCATACTATGGCAAGCAGTTCTTTGCTCGGATGCTTCATTACTTGATTTAAAATTTTGCTCCTTACTAAGCTCAGTTTTTCCTCTTCCGCAATGTCAAACGTCATTGGATGTGATTATTTGCTCAACGGCTTTCATGATCAAAGTGAAGGCAGTTATTGTAAAACCCCTCTAAGGAAAACGAGCGTTTGATGGAATGTTTCTAAGTGGCTGCTCATAAAATGTAGATACTTCAAACGCTCCGCTGTCTTTACACCCGGGTTTCAATGTCCGCGATGTAATTCAAAAGCAGCACATGGTGATTGCAACGTTCCCACCCCACCCCTGCCCTCTAGCCCCCTACCAAAAGCCAAGGCCATACAACCCTATTAACACAATGAGAAGCGCAGGTTGTTGCTGATGATGCCAAGGATGGACCCATAGTTGCAACGACCTACTCATAACCTAGCGGAAGAAAACAATAAATTTTACAAAACGATCTAGCATTAACTGCCACGAAATGCCGGTATGATTTTCAAAATCCATAGGAAGATATGTTACTGGAGCACAAATTTCATAATACTGAACAAAATCAAAGCTGTGCAAAAGATCGTTGAATGCTTTGGTGAAAATCTTAAACAGTTTGTAGAAGGGGTGTCTATAAATATTTTTCATTGAAAGTTGCCGCTATCTTCCCCAACTGGTTCCAACTTTGGTGAAATCGACCAAAGACGGGTCAGTTACCAAGACACTTGACCGACGCCTACAGTTATAGTGCCAATGCAGCCTTGACGAGCTGCTTCTGGATGCCAGAGCTCTGCAGTATAAACTTTGTAAGACCCCTAAAAACGACAAATTTGATGAGGTGAAACAATTCAACAACTTTATGGAGACCGGAAAAATTTCGAAGGCCATTAAGTGTCTTACTGGTGAACCATCGTCCGGCATATTATCACCAAAGGATAAAATTAACAAAAAAATACATATGAGTTGCTCAAAGAGAAAGACCCGATTCTTTTCTAAGTAATTCTCAATTACGTAGTCAACAAAAACTCGTTTGAGTCAATGCTCTAGCACCACGCAATCTTTGAAAAAATAGGCGCATCAGCAGTTAAAAGGCAACCTTGAAAACTCGTGGCAGCTACGGAACGTGTACGGTTTAGACGCAAACCAGTCGAGACGATTTTTGACTTGTTTCAAAGAAGATTCGGCACACATAGCGAAAACGATAGCCCAAGATGATGTTCGTCTGGCAACTGAAAAAGTGTCTCAAAATTCTCTTGAAGCGTAGAGCGCAAGCAGACTAATCCCTTTAATCAAAAAGCCGGTGTTCGACCTATTGGCGTAGGAGAAGTTCTTCATCGCAACATCAAGCGTATAGAAAATAACCTACGCTTCTCGGGCGGCAAAACAAAACTTTGCCGCAAATTCAGGATTAATCAAGCAATTCACCCGTTGCGCTTGCAATATAACCAACATTAAAATGAATTTGTGCTCCTAATAGACGTACAGAACGTCTTCAACTGCCTCAACCGTAACTTGGCAGTTGAAAATTAAAAAAAATTGTCCACCTTGAATTTTGTTGTTCAAAACTCATATTCGGCCCCGTCCGACTTATACGTCGCAGGTTAAACACTGCAGTCCGTAGAGGGTACAACTCAAGGGGGCACCATTGCTATGGTTGTGTATGGAGTAGCCACCGTTATGCAAGCGACTCAAAAATAGAACAGGGACAATTTCAGCAGAGTAGGACTATTAGAGGACTTACTCTTGTTCTTCAAACAACTCGCTGAACATGATAGGTAATTTGGCTACACTTTGAATGCCTCAAAGTGTCAAATAATAGTAAAAGAGGCCTCGAAGATCAAAATTCTGTGGTTGTATGAGGGGACGGCCGTTGAAATTGTTGACGGTTGCCGCATTCTGGGATCTGAAATAGGCAATGGGATAGCCTATGAGACCTTTAATCTAACCACCGCTAAAAACTTTTCCAATTTGTTGAAAAAATTTGTGCAGGTAGCAAAGAAAACATCTCCACAAAACACTTGCGCGTGCTTGACAAAAAGCATGCAACAAAAAATAATTTTTGTATCTAAGACAACGCCAAACTCACAAATGCGGAAGCCAACATCCAAACCCACGTACTACTGTCCTTTTTTGACTCTCCGAAATCTCAAAGTGCACAGCGATTGTTTTCGCTACCAACCCGTGAGGAGGGACTTAACATCAAGGAGCAAATAGAATATGAAACGGAGTACGCCGCTTCGCTAATCGCATGCGCTCCTCTGTAAGATGAGGATCTACCAAATACTCATCGCACCCAAGAACGCATAACGCACGACCAACGAACAGCACGCCTGAATATAATTGGATTGCGTAAGAAGGATCTTATGGAAAGCCTTCAGACCGAGCAACACGTAATGGCTTCGGTAAAAGGAGCCTCGAACTGGCTCAGAGCTCTACCGCTTAAACGTTACGGGGATCTATTCTGTTTCCTCCCCCAGCTTAGTGGGCTTAATTTCTTACGCCCTCCAGGCGCACATGCTATTTTATTTTATAGTAACGTGCTTTATAACAACATTTAATTTGTAACTGGGGACGTAAAACACTGGGGGGAAACAGAATAGATCACGTTACGGTTTCACGATGTACGAATTTTGAGACGTACTTTGCGTTAGACATAATATGGAAGCCAAAAATACGCCCTTTAATCATGGTGAAAAGTTCATGCTATTACATGCTCTCCAATGTTTGACGGGTGGGTATACAAAAATGAGACACAATGAGATCCAAGACCCCTTTGCTGAGATTAAGCAAGAAGTTTGCTATGTTGTCGAGTTTGAGCCGGCTTTCAGTTGCTTCAAGGCGAGTTCTTTATACAAAAAACTACTACCACTGATGAGAAAGCGAGGCTAGACATTAAAGCGAATGGCCTATTGGGGTCCAGGTTCAGCCTTTGTTTCTTCGGCGTAAAGATCTTCAACTCACTTGCTAAGTCATGCCCGAAAAACTTCGTAGAAGCGTGCAAATATCGAGTCGTTGAAGTGAGCAACGAATACTTGACGTCGAGAAGAGTTACTTCGTTCCGCTCGTTTCTTCCTGCATGGGGGCACAGGATTAACGGGTCTTTCCCATTATAGCCCCCCCCAGCTTAGTGGTCAGATAACCTATAGCCCCCCCAAACATGGTAATTATACCATAATGGGGGGCTATAATTTCATGGGGGGGGGGCTATAATGGGAAAGACCCGGATTAACTTATATGACGCAGCTCTAAAAGAGTTATAATGCCTTGTTTCTGTTTGACGATGCTATGAGCATATATTTTTAGCGGTAAATTTACATACGATGCTGTGATGTTTCATAATGGGGGCTCACTGTTGCGTCCATTGGATGGATCACACTACCGGTTTTGACATCCGTTGAAACTCAGAAACCCTTTCCTTGCTGCTTTTTGAAACATCAGCTGAAAAACGGTTACTGGCGTAAATTTTTCTGCAATAAAATTGGTGACGTGATGCATTATAGTTTTATGCAAGCCTTCTTGTTTACCTGTTCCTTTTTTGGGTATCATCTAATTCGAGATTAATCTTCGAATTGACGAATTCAGACAATGGTGAAAAGGCAGAAAACAGAATCTGTAATTGGCCCCGTCATATAAAAATTTTTCCGACAGTTTGGTTGAAGGGTTTTATTACTTTTCAGTTTACTTTGTTTCTTCGTGTTTTGCGACATCTTGATCAACCATAACCATGCGTGAATGTATCTCTATCCATGTCGGTCAGGCTGGTGTGCAAATGGGCAATGCTTGCTGGGAGTTGTATTGTCTGGAACACGGTATTCAACCTGATGGACAAATGCCGAGTGACAAAACTGTAGGAGGGGGTGATGACTCGTTTAACACTTTCTTTAGTGAAACTGGAGCTGGAAAACATGTTCCTAGAGCGGTATTCGTGGACTTAGAGTGTACAGTGGTAGATGAGGTCAGAACTGGGACATATCGGCAGTTGTTCCACCCTGAACAGTTGATTACTGGCAAAGAAGACGCAGCCAACAATTACGCTAGGGGCCATTATACTGTTGGAAAGGAAATGATAGACAATGTTCTTGACCGAATAAGAAAGTTGGCCGATCAGTGCACAGGGCTCCAAGGATTCCTTGTTTTCCACTCATTTGGTGGTGGAACGGGATCAGGTTTCACTTCATTGCTTATGGAAAGACTGTCTGTTGACTATGGAAAGAAATCAAAGCTTGAGTTTGCAGTGTATCCAGCACCACAAATTTCCTCTGCTGTTGTGGAACCCTACAACTCAATTTTGACGACTCACACCACCCTGGAGCATTCCGATTGCGCTTTCATGGTCGATAACGAGGCAATCTATGACATCTGCCGAAGAAACTTGGATATCGAACGTCCGACATATACCAATCTTAACAGGTTGATCGGACAAATTGTATCCTCGATAACTGCCTCGCTGCGGTTCGACGGGGCTTTGAATGTGGATTTAACCGAATTTCAGACCAATTTGGTTCCCTATCCAAGAATTCATTTCCCACTCGCAACTTATTCTCCTGTCATCTCTGCTGAGAAGGCTTATCATGAACAACTGACCGTCGCTGAAATAACGAATTCCTGTTTTGAACCGGCCAATCAAATGGTGAAGTGTGACCCCAGACATGGAAAATATATGGCATGCTGTCTTTTGTACCGTGGTGATGTAGTGCCCAAGGATGTCAACGCAGCAATTGCCACCATTAAAACGAAACGAACTATCCAGTTCGTAGACTGGTGCCCTACTGGCTTCAAGGTCGGTATCAACTATCAACCACCCACGGTTGTGCCTGGAGGTGACCTTGCCAAGGTCCAGAGAGCTGTGTGCATGTTGAGCAACACAACCGCGATCGCCGAGGCTTGGGCGAGACTGGACCACAAATTTGACTTGATGTACGCTAAGCGAGCGTTCGTCCATTGGTACGTAGGAGAAGGTATGGAAGAGGGAGAGTTCTCCGAAGCTCGAGAGGATTTGGCTGCTCTAGAAAAGGATTATGAGGAGGTTGGCGTTGATTCAGTTGAAGCCGAAGGCGAAGAAGACGAAGAGGAATACTGATCAGTTAGCAACGTAGAAGCCATAACCAAGTAGAACTTAACTTCATAGTTCTTTGTATTGTAATATGTCCCGGAAAGATGAATTGGTAATCATCGTCTGTTGCTACGAAAAGCCAAAAGCCGCCACTAATTGAGTATCTGCGCGCGCATTTGCATGTTTATACAACTTCATTATAAGCTTTTGAGTTGTCATTTTGATTTTTAAACATTTGCTCGCTTTGCAACTGAAAGGGACATTTTATTACTGAACGGCAGGAACCAAGCGTCCAATGACAATTGCTGTGCTTCACTATTTGCGTTTAGTGCTTTTGAACTTGTGGTGCGTTTGATTGTTTTTGAATCAGCTGTGATATAGTTTTGTTGTAAGCTTTCTGTGATGTGAGCTTGTTTAAAGCTGCCAAAGTGCAATAACTTGTCTATACTGTCTTTTCTTAATTTATCACCAGTGTTGAGTCGTTTTAATAGCGATAAATGCAGGCATGTGAGAATTCTGGCCTCATGAACAGTCGTTCTGGTCGAAATTAAGTGGGGTACTATCCAACTAGATCCTGGGTCATCCTGAAATCCCTGGATCAGTGATTTTTACGAAAAATAGATATATAGAGAGAAGTGTTATCAAGTCAAAAGTTGAAAACTTGGGCATAGGGCCTGATAGACTTATATCTGTAATTCGAGACCGCATGCAATCCACCAAGCATTTGTTGTTGTTGTTGTTGGTTGAGAATTTCGGCAAAGGAATCGCTCCCTGTATTTGACCATATCAGATTGCTGCTTGTCTGTTGTCTCTGCAGTTTGGGCAGTCACACATGATTCTCCAGGTGCACGGCATCAGTTCATTGAAGTTGGCCATGAAAATTTGGGTGAAATATCTGATTAGTGCCATCTTTAGTCCACGTGGTTCTTGGATGTCAATGCACGGTGGTAGTCCATTGGCTAGTCGAAGTGTCCTGCAAACAAAGCTGGAGCGAGCAAACTGTGATTTGAAGTGAGGTACGTGGAAAGTGGGACCGATTCTTCTTGAGTTCTCATTTACCAAGCACAGTTTCCCTAACTCCGATTCAGAAAAAGACGTTGTAATTCTGGAGAGCATAAGATCTTGTATCTGCAAAAACATTGGCAGGGGTAAAAGATTTAGTTGGCATAGACGGCTTTTGTAATCGCTGGAATATTTATTGGTTATCCATTTGGTGACTTGTCTTTGCAAATTTTCCAAAAGACGCGAGTTTTTCATGCTTGCCCACCAACATGTGGACCCGAAAGTAATTATTGGAAGGATAAGCGATTTGTAGAGGCAAAGTTTGGTTTTCATTGAGGTCTTCGGGGAAACGTTTCTTTTTATCATCCATAAAACTGACATCGCTTTTTTGATTTTTGTTTCGATATGCATGTTCCATGTAAGGCTCTGACTGAAGTATACACCAAGATCTCGGACATTTGCTTTTGATTGTATACCAACAGACATCGCTGCTTCTTATGGCTATCGGTTCTATATATTTTTGGTGTAGCTGAGTGAAGTTTTGTTTTTGGTTGTATAAATTTAGTTTATTTGGTGTTTTTTAATCCATTCGGTTGTTTATCGTGTAATTGTTGAAGAGATTTTGATGTTCGCCATTGCTTTGGGTTGCGTCTGAAGATTGCGTGCAATGTTAACAAACGGACTTCGACGAAACTAATTCATAATGTTTATTGTTATGTATAAAGGTTTGGAATTGAATCATTTTTTCATGGTAGCAAAATATTTGTAACGCAAATCTCACGAAAGGTTTGGACCGTTGCCGAGGAACCAATATTGGGCGAAGAGTCGCTGTTATTTCACAGTTAGTAAAGTTTTATTATTTTGGATCAGCGTTTCACTATTCAGCCGAAAATCTCTGGCACCCAATCAAGTATTAAGTTTTTTTGGTCCAATTTTGTAAACCAGAAAGTTACCAAGCGATTTTTCGGGGAGCTAATGAGGTATAAAGTTTTGAACCTTTAAGTTTTTTTAGTTCCTTTTTAGGAGAATTTTTAATTGCTCTCGAACGAATTTCATAGCAATTAATGTGAACGTGTTGGTTTTTATGCAAATTTTTCGCGTGACCGTTTTTGCGTTTTTCTTCTAGAACATTCTTTGACTTCTCAAGTGACTTTTTTCATGCTTTCGTTCTTAATTTTTGATTGATCTCTATTGCTCTCACTCCGAAGTAAAGCTTGTTGCTAAAATAAAATCGATTGCAGCATAGCAACAATGCGGGCCTGGTAGCCAAGTGGGCAGTGCTTTTGGCGAGGGATCGGGAGGTCCTTGGTTCGAATCCGGCGTGGGCAACTAGTTTTTGCACCCATAAAGAATTTTATTTAGGCTACAGCCCTTGAATTAAATTGCATCGGCTGTGGTTCGAGAACAATGCTTCCAAAATTAGCCGGTTTATGTTTATCCTTTTACGCTTATGGTTACAATGATATGCTGAGCTTAGGTATTATTGCTTGTTTATTTTTATAATAGCATTACATATTTATTTTTAATAATAATACTTATTTATTTTTATAATATCTGGTAATCATAGTTACTCAAGGTTTTCATGTTTAGTAGCTGTCATCAAAAGTAGAAAGTGAAAACGGAAATCTAATTCCAACATATGAAAAAAATTTGCGAGAATATGCTCAAATGCGAAGTTTCTGACTCCAATCTGGCAGCAAATTTTTATGCTCTGAAATGGCTCGTTTTTTGCTGTCTTTTCTTCTCCGTTATTGCTGAAATCACCTTTCCTCTTTGACTTCTCATTGACATCATAAAGTCGAAAGAAGTGTGAAGGGAACATAAATCAAAGACAGCGCCACAGTACATTTCAAATCTTTCGGATTGCATAGAAGGGCATTGTTCGATCAATAATAGTTTGCTATCGCTTCGCGGCTATTCAAATTTAATTTAGACTTTTCTTACTAAGAAGCTAAACTGTGAAATAACTTTTCGCTTCGACAGGTCTGTTTTGCTGTGGTGGTCTTCAAACAAGAATATGATGAAATGCGGGCCGAACATTTAATGCGCACGCGCTTTACCGAATCTCCCTTTTTTTCGTTATATTTTCAACTAGGCAGCTTTGAGGGACATAACTAACTCCAGAAAAAGACGGTTTAACGAGTCAACTAAGAAACATACATTAACGAGGCAGGCCTGCTATCTAATCGAAAGTGTGACCGGATGAGCCAGCACGACTAATGTTGTTCTTCTGCCAGATGTGTTTCTGACAAAAATTATGAAGCGGGGCTGAGGGCTCATTCTGAACATCACCCAATGTCAGTAAAACAAACCACTAGTAGTGTCAAACGGCGGTTGGAATACAATCAATATCGAGCGTAAAGCATCGAATCGTTTCTCGGTATATTAGTGATACAATTTTATTTCCTCGTTTGACACGACTCTCATTCAGTCAGTTCTGACTCATATTGGGTCTCGCTCGAGTGATTGCAGGATCAAACTACCCTCTCGTTTAAACAAATTCGTTAGAGCAACTTAGTTCAAGTGATGAGGACTTCACATTTTTGTTTGAGTCTGCGGGTCAAATTAAACAGAATCGAAAGAAGGCAAATCAAACCGTGTGATATGTTTTATACAGCAATTTTTGACGTTTTCAGCGAAATTTGAAGCGCCATATGATTTTTTCCGCGCGATGTAAATTGGAGCCATTTCGAAGTTTTACGAGAGTTGAACTCGGTTGTAGGCACGTTCAAAATTGCATCAAAATAAGAGCAGTTGTTTTAACTAGGGAGAACATGGAGGCGTCTATTATTTTCCACATTATTCATACACGAGTCTCTAATTTCCTGCTTTTATAGGTTTCAGTAAATTGATTTTATGTAATCTGGGGAGACGTCACTTGTTCTTTTAAGTGTAATTTGCCTGATAGCAGACGTTTGCGTCAGGCGGAGTAATGCCTGAGCGTAGCTTTAATAGGGGTTTACGAAGCCGAAAATGAGCTGTCGTTTTTACTTAATGCTTTTTATTAACGCGCGCGAAATAGAATGCAACAATTTTAATAATCAGAGTCGCCCTGTTGGGGGGAGAAGGGGGTCTTTTACACATCTAAACAGCGAATTTTTATGGTTTTTAAAACTCGTTTTTTGTCACATTTCAAAATATGGATAGAGATAGTGAAGAGTTTAATTTAGGACGATAGTCTCAGCAATTTTCCCCCCAAATTTTAGCATAATATAAATCGGGTCTTGTGCTCTTGATTGTTCATGGTAGTTTTAGTGGCCAACGAGAACCTATTTCCAAATTAGATAAGACCAAAACAGGTTAAAGCTAGTTGCACTCTATTAATCATACAGCTTCCACCCTGCGAAGTTCCCGACAGTACTTTCTCGGTTCTATAAATTTTCTAGATCTTGTGACCTGAATTCTTTCCGGGCAAAGACAAGCACTAAACTCTGTTTTAACTTCAGTTTAGAGCGACATTTCAGCTGAAATTGGTTAGCTAACCCCACGTAATTCTAGTTATTATTATTCTAGGAATGTCATTGTAGCTTAAGCGATTGGAAACACGTTTTCCAAAAGTTACTGAGTTAGATTTGAATCATTCTCAAATTTCTTTTCGAGTACAGTCGCAACAAAGTGGGTCTCGAATTTCTTCAGAGCTGGAATTTTGTGCGCTGATAAGAGTTACTGGGGAAAAGCAAGCGTGTTAAAACTGTTTATGGCAAGCTTGGCTTCAATTCCTTGTAAGTTTGGGCAAAACTGAACTAGTGATTTCGAGAACTACCCACAATAAACGTCTTGCCTTAAACCCTCTTCGTCTCAAAACTTAATCGTGTTTAAGTTTACAATTGCTCCTAACGGTGCACTGTAACATTTATTCACTATTTGAACTAGATTTCATTTGAATTCAAGTCGCTTCAGAAAAATTGAGCTATGGGTTGAACTAAGAACAGTTTTGCCATTTTTGGATCCAGGAATCTTAAGCATTCCTTTGCTGATTTGACCACCCCGCTACTAACCACAAAATAACCCTATTTTTGATTAGTTTTTTAACCCTTATTAGTACCAACACAAGAGGTAACCGCATGGACTGCTGAAATGGCAGTTGACGTCAACTTATGGACGCTTGCCCAGGTAAGTCGGATACTTTATTTTGTTATTCAATCACATCCCAATTTGCGGAATAATGACGAATCGCATTATTTAAATTCCCTAGTTAGACGTATTTTCCAACAATCTTGGTTAAAAGGAAATTTTTAGTTCAAATGAACAAATCAATTAATCTTCTGGGATGATTTTGATCGTTCAACCCTCGCAATCACGAATTAATTATCAACTGTTTGTTGTTAGAATGTTTGTTTAGAGAAAACAAGCTAATGTAAATTGTGCATAAGAATAGCTTGACATATCTTGACACGGAATGTATAGTGAAAAATTTGCTAAAAATGACAATGCATTAGCTAGGCTCAAAACGTAAAAGTTGCGAACAGCGTCTACTGATAAAGAGACAGAACTTAAAAAAGTTTCAAAATGATCTGACTCAAAAACTGGGACGCTGATCGAGAAGTATCAAAATTTCGTGAAAATTCTAATGAAACAATTTATCTGTGGTCTTTAGAAATTATAGAAATGGTACTCAATCTTTTTCTTCTAAGTACGTTTTTTTTGGAAAAAAACCCCCGAAATTCAACGCTAAAAACCGCGAGAGATATTAAGGATTTGATTTCGGAATGAGTTTTTTGGCATTCACTTCAATACAAAAGTTCCTTTAGAAAAATAATCAGTATTTTGCAGCTCCTTGTTTCTAACCTCAATGGTTTGAAACCTCAAAAAATTGACTTGCTTGGATTAATTGAATCCAAAAACTGGATTTTCGTGAAATCGAGAAACACTGGATAGCCACTACTTCGCCGTATAAAGTTTGCGATAAATTTCGATCTAAATGAGCTGTTTTAAAAGTTAAAACACCAAAAGAGGTTTCCGAGCTGTTTGTTATTTTTGGAATTGCAGAAAATAGTTAGACTGACCCTTTAAACTTTTCATCCTCAAAAACGGGATGAAGAACAGATAAAGCCTGGAGGGTCTTAAGTGGCTGAGCAGCTTTCTGAAAGCCTTACTAGTCTCTAAGTATTCGATTCACCAAAACTGTTTTGAGGAGACACTCATGGTTAGAAGGGTGGTTCTTAAGCTTAGAAGTTTGAACCCCCCCTCAGTCCCCCCCCCGCCCACCCCCAACACCCCCGTCCACCTGGCGATTTATACCCCCCTCTACCAGCCCTTCCTACTTCACCCTCCCTCCCCCCCCCCCCCCCACAATGTTAGCATCCATAAACCTTAGCTGGCTACTACGAACGCCAACCACTCACCGGTCGCTTGACAGCAGTTTGCCCGAAGTTAGTCGGTTATGTTTACTATTTTTTTCAGTATTTCAAACTGAATTTTTAGGTCATATCTGCCCATACTTGAAAAGAGAAAATAACTTGAATCAAGAGAGCGATTTTAGTGAATTTATTGGCAAATTTGCATAAAATGATTGTTCTTTAAGCTTTGAGCTATAATTGCCAATTGCCTTTTCAGATTTCGTATCGCCCATAGAGCAACACTGGAACGAAGCAGCCGCTCTTCGGGACTCAAGAACCAGATCTTATCTCCACTCATCCTCAACTAACTATGACTACGATTCGGGGACGGCTTCTCAGGTCTTGCTCCGACGACACCGAATCAGATCAAACGCTGAACGGGACAAACTGTCGTCACAGAGTAGTTCACGGCCATCATCTTTAGTCCAGGAGCTGCCAACTCGAACCAGAAGGCGAAGTCAAAATGGCACCCCGAACCCTGCTAACCTCACCCTTACATCAGTTAACCGAGATATACCGATTGTGCGAGAGAGTAGGCGACCTCAGGATGACTTTATCCGGGTTCCGGTTGCTTCAAACCCCCCAGTATGCATGGCACCGCCCGACATTTTACCAATTTACGAACAGAAACAGCTGTTCGCAGCAGCTGCGATCAATTCCAGACTTACGTCATCATATACCAATCCTAACTCTTCGCCTCTTTTGAACTCGAGGTCGACTTTTTCTAACCCTAACCGGAGTTCAAACCTGCATGAACTAACCAGACTCGTATCAGCTCAACAATCTCAAGGAGGTCGGCAGGTAACCCCGTCGGGCGGAGCTCACGGATCGATTGGGAACCCAATAACAAGTACTCATAGTACTTTAAGATCGAGCAGAACCTCCTTGACTGGAGGAACCAGTGCGTCTAGCATCAATTCTCTCTTGAGCACAGTCGAACGTTCGCCATCAATATCAAGAAGAAACAGCGACAAACCAGTAAAGCGAATTGAGTGCAAACCAAATCCGGACCAAATTGATCCGACCATCTCAAATGTTAAGGATTTCAAACCGGTTGCACAAAGAAATACGCCTATAGTCGCTAGAAGAACGGCTCCAATTATATCTCGTCAGCCGAGCAATTTTCAGCAGAAAATTTCGTTGAAGTCACATCTTGCGAGTGCAGCTGGGGGGCCTCGAGAGATCTTCGAACACGGAGCCCGCGGATACAATTTCAGATCTGTGCTGTCCCCAAAACCGTATCCTGTGATCTTCGATTCGGACTCGGCGTCTACTATTTCAGACGAGTTTTACGTGCCGTTTAAAAGCGCAGGCAATTTCTACATTCAAAGTGGAGGTTCAAAATCGTCATCGCGAGCATCATCTGTTACAAAACGATTCATAAGAAGCCAGGATGTCACAATCGGAGCGTTGAGTAATGAATGCAGTCTTGAATTTAGGATTCCCAAGTTTTATTCCAAAGAGGTCGCTGATTGGTCAATTTCATCATCAGTCCGACAGAACAGAAAGTGTTGTTCAGTCACACGAGCACCAATTGCAGTTTGGGGTTGCAAGGTGGCCCAGCATGCGTGCGAAGGTCGGAGCGAAGAAGTCCTTTTGGAAGACGTCGATTCTATGATTGTTCCTCCAAGACGATTTTTCGCTAAGGTCAGAAAAATTCTAATTGAGATTTTGTGGTGTAAAAGGAGGCTTGTATAAATTGAATTCAGCATCTTTTTTGATATTTGGTAACTTGAGATAGAAATTTTTAAATTATAATGGGAAAATGTTTAAAAGTAATCAATTGCGTGCATTGTAAAGTAAATCGAAAATTGTAGCTATGATAGAAATTTTTCGATAGAAAAATAACTCGTTGAATTACTAGACCGAATAGTTGAATTAATCTGGTAAGTAATAATGGTTTGCTCAATTTTGTTGAACTGATCCAAATTACATGATGAGTTTTCAGGTCCATTTCTTGAGTGACGTTTCTGTGAACAACCACAAACATCAGTTCGCTGAATGGGTTGCACAAAAAGAGGTGACAGTGTGTGAGTCAAAATATTTTCAAGAGACCAATTTAGACTATGGATCCTCATGTTCCTCTTCAGGCGAAGTTGAGGATATCTTGGAAGAATACCACCACGATACAGCCCAGGTATTGATTGACTTCAAAAAGTAACAAAATTTGAGATGGCGGTTTTTTTATGAAACGAGAAGAATTGGTTTTGAGCACTTGTCCCAATACAGGTCTGAGGTGCTCTCAAAAACAGTTTCAACACAAATAGTATTTTAAATTTTTTATGACATGGGAACAAAAAGAAATGAAAGAATTAAAATTACCTCTTCAAAGCTTTCATTTTTAAGAGTTTGTTTTTTTTTGCAGGGAGATGATTTTTCCTCTGAAGATGTTTTTGGAACAAGTGATGAGAAAGAGACGGAACCAGAGGTTGAATTGCAGGTGGATCTGCCAGCCTCCAGTTCTGATGAGTTCAGATTGGAAGAGACAGGAGGGAGCGATGATGTTCTGTCAACACACAAAGATGATGAGTTAGTAAGGCATTTGATAAAGGGCATGAAAAGAAATTAATTTCACACGATGAAAGGGAAATAGAATCTAAATCAGGTTATTTTTCTACTTGGAGTCTAATTTTTCGGCTAAAAGTTGACTTCACAACTATAATGGGTATATTGGTTCTTTAATAACGTTTTTTAGGGGGAATAGTTATATGTGTATACTATAATTGTTGGGGGTTGGGGGTCACAAAAGCAAAAGCAAAGGTTGCACCAGAAAAGTTATAACTTAACCAGTAATTCGGGAATTCTTACTCTTTTTTTTACAAAAATATCCGATGAGATCTTTAAATATTTCTTGCCAGATCATGGACGATCCAAAATCCAGAATCACTGGGGTTTGCTTTGTATTACAGCTTCAATAGTGTTCTGGTGATGCAATTGTTCAACTTGATCGGCCGGCTGACGGACGAAATGAAACAGCTGGAAAGCGACTGTGTAGAAATGAGAGCAGAATTGGCAGAACTCAAACAGAAGTCGGAGGAACAAATGAGCAGTCATCACAGTGTGACGTCATCAACTGATGACCACAATCTGCATTTGTGTCAGAAGTGCAGTGCTCCTATTCAAGTTGCTGTAAGCTCTGAACCCCAGAGAAATCATAGAGCAGCAGGATTGAGGGATCAACACGCTGAGATGAAGTCGATTGTGTCAAAGTTGACAACAGTAAGTTTGCTGTTAAATTGACAGAATTACAAAGTTTGAAAAGTAGCTCTACAGAAATAGTAGTCGTTTTGCTTGGAGTGAATGCTTTTGAACTCAGGATGCTGAATACTTCGCGACGTATTTGTTCCTAAACGATGCTTTGAACGTGACCTAGTGATTTTTATCTTCAAAAAGACACAAATTGTCAGCTGGAAAAGACACCACGGAATAACATTGCCTTTTAGTGTTCTCTTGGATTGAAAACGATAACTTGCAATAAACTAATATTTATCTGTGACCAAAAGATCTGTACCCTAAAAACAATTTATAAATAGCCGCAAAGGAAATATGAGGCCATTATTGGCCTTCTTTGTTTACAACTTAGTGTTTTTGAATTTTATTAGGGCGCTGTCTTTTTACGACTCGAAGAGGAGTGTTCGAGAAGTGTCTTTTAAAAAGTTGCAGTCAGGCTCTCAACGACCAGTATTTAGGGTGTTCTTTTTCTACAATTCAGCAGAAATTGCATTGTATTGTCACGCTGTTTTTTTCAAGATCTGTTCGCACCATATTCATGATTTTGAAGTCAAATTGAAGTGATGATTTTGGTCATCCCGAAACAGGACATGGAACGAAAAGCGAAGCGAGTGTTTTTGTGAGTTTTTTCGATTCACAATCTTTTCATGGTCCAACCTCTTCTTTCAGAGCCTTTTCTTTAGTGCTTAGAAATCTTTGAATTGTGGGTCAGGACTTCTATGTAGGTCGTCCTGCTGTTTTTTTTCATTCGCGCTACTTTTTATGACATTTATCCTATTACCTCTTTCTGTTTCAGCTGAATTCATTTTGATGTTTTTTCACTCTTTGAATTACGCAATCTGTTGATTACGGTCAAAAGAGCAAAATCAAAAGAGACGAGATAAACCGATAAAGCCCGGTCGTTAAGCCATTGGACATTAGGTTATCAAAGGTCATTAATGCGAATACTAATTGGCAAATATTATTCAGCTTAATAGCGTTCAGCTTAGAAGCTGAATTAAGTATAATTTTAGAATCTAAATGAAACTGCACACCAAATTAAAATACTTTTTGAAACTTAGAAAAAAATTCTGTCAATCGCTCTCCTTTTTTTCCAGAAAAAAACCCTGTCATTCGCTCTCCTTTTTTTCCCCGTTTCAATCCAGATGTGCGTTGAGCGCATCAACGGTGGCTCAATTTCATTGGAGTTAATGTTTAAACAGGAAATGAAACCCGCCAAAACTCTTGATCGGTTTCGGTATTGAACAAAATTGAAGAGTGGAATGTTTGAAGTGTTTTTAATTTTTTAGTTTAGAGATTTGATGAATAGCCACCTCAGCTTTTTTCTTTCAACGTCTTCAGCTTGTTTGATTTTTTTTCTGAGTGATTTCACGCTTATCTTTTGATTTTTTTTTCAGTGATTTCATGCTTGACTTTAAAGTTTTTTTGCGAGTGATTTCACGCTTGATTTTTTTTGCAATCGCGAGCGTTCAGAAATTAAGTCTATTGCTAAAATAAAACTGATTGTGAGAGGAGACGGTTCATAGCCCGTGTAGCATGGTGGTTACTGTACAGGACGGGCATTCGGGAGGTCGCGGTTGGGAACCCGTCACTAGTTTTTGCATCATAAAAGTTTAGCCTATGTCTCTCCAAATTATTTGCCTCGCCAAATAGCAATTCGTCCGAAGTTAGTGGGTTTGTTTTTACACAGGAGCTTGATACCACCAGTAGCAAGAGTATTCTGATGATTTTGACATTTGTTTTTTTATTAAGAGCCGTCTCAGCTTCTCAGCTGGCTATTATAGCGCTCCTTTTACTTCGTCGAAAAAAAAATTTAGATCACAGCTTATTAATTGCTCTCAAATGAAGTTTGTAGCAATTATACTAGTCCTGTCGGTCTTTTATGCGATTTTTTGCTCAACCGATTTTTTGTCTGACACTTTTGACTTTTCATCCTCAAAAACGGGATAAACAGGTAGCGCCCAGCGGGCCTTAAGTGCTCTTAGAGCCTTTCAGCTCTGTTTAGCTATAACCGTTTTGGAGACGTATACTTATGGTGTGAAGGGCAGTTCCTAGAGGTTGAAGGCGCCCCCATTGTTGACCCCCACACACTATTGCCCCCCACCCCCCTCCTCGGGCTGCTGCCCCACACCCTCACCGGGCTGTTGCCCCCCACCCGACTGTTGCCCACCCCTCCCTCCCAATCAGCCCCCCTCCCCCCGGCTACTGACGAACAACTGATCTGTCGATACTAATTTTTACAATTTTTTTGCTTTTTGAAAATTTTTGTAATTTTTTGAGTTCTTTCAGCCCTAGGTGTCAAGGATCCTCCTCTAGAGTTTTATGAAATCTAACTGCATAGTTTCTAGTGGTAGTGGAATGGTTTAAACAGTTTAACATTACGAATTTTATCGTTTGTTTGACAAAACGTGCAAATTTTTTCATTGACATTTTTTTTCATTTTTCAGGTCTTTCCAGACGCAGGGCCGGAAAACGTGTCCTTAGGCGTTTGATAATAAGTTACTGAAATTTTTTTTTGCCATGGAATAGCTTTCAATTTTTTAAAACGAAAAATTTTACCATTTTTTTCATAAAACTTGCAATTCAAGTTTTTTGGAAATTGTTGTTGGTTTTTGGATTTCTAGCCGCAAGATCCCAGAAACCTCCTATAGGGTTTTACAATATGTTACTGTATACTTTGTAAATGTCATGGAATGTTTTTCAAGATTTCAACACCACGAATTTTAGCATTTGTGAAAAACTTTCAATTTTTCATTTTTTTAAGTTTCTTGTCATCATTCAGGTTTTTCAGCCGAAAAAAGAATCTCCGTTAGGATTTGATAATAAAGTTTCTGGAAAATGTTTTTGGCAATGGATTAGTTTTCAACTTTTATCACAAAGTTTAGCAGTTTTTAATGCAATTTGCGATTTTCAAGTTTTTTGAAATTTTGTCATATTTTAGGTAACTCCAGCCTCAAGAGCCTCTAGGGTTTGATTATAGGTTAATGCATAGCTTCTAGATCTAATGGAATGTTTTAAAGATTTTAATATCAAAAATTTTTAAATCGTTTTAATCTTTTTGAATTTTTTATAATTTTTTCCGGCACCAGGTACCTAGGGACCCGCTCCAAGGTTTGATAATAAACTGCAGATTAGTTTCTACAGTTATTGAAATTGTTATCAATATTTTATTGACTCCAGCTTTAGCAATTTTTTATTGTAGTTTAATTTTTTTCCAAATTTTCGGAAAATTATTATCAGAGTTTATGAATCTTTACGAACCAGTGAAATTATTTAAAGCTTGAAAAAGGCATACCGGATAGTCTTTTGAGACAATGAAATGGTTTTGAAGATTTTAATATCTTGAATTTTAGCAAGATTTTGTTAAAATTTGCGACCGTTTTTAAAATTTTTGATTATTTTGACCTTTTTTGAGTTCAACGTTCATTTCGGGCCCACGAAGCTTTTCAAGTCTTGCCGACGGGTTACCTGACATAACTCCGAAGACTAAAAATAGTTTTGAACATTTTCATTGCGAATTTTGAAAGCTTTTCTTTTAAATTTTGCAATATTTTTCAAAATTTTAAAATATCAGTTTTTTATTTGATTTTTTTAACAATGCTAGAAAACTAAAAGTTGCAGAGTCGAATCAAGCTAAAGCTACTGACGAAGCCAACCGCCCGCCGTTCGTTTGAGCGCAATTCGCACGACCTTAGTCAGTTATGTTTCAACATTTTGCGTGATATCTTTTTGACTTTTCTAGGGAAGTTTCACTGTTCTTTAATTCTGCTAACAGTGTTTTTAGACAGCAGTTGCTCAGCAAAACAGTTGAGAACCAACAGTCAGTATCAAGAAATTAAATCAAAAATAGAAATGGGATAAACCCATAAAGCCCAATTTTAGATACCCGTTACTGAAAACTGTTCTTGGTTACCATCTCTAATGCTTATTGGTATTGATACTAGCTCCTGTGTCTTCTTACTACGAAACAGGAGTAAATTCAGCTTCAAAATGACATAAAAAATGTTTGCACTTAAAAATTTTTTGTGTACAAAAAGGTATTTCATAATACTTTCTTTCTCTTTCAGCTTGTTTCTGATTTTTTTTCTGAGTGATTTCACGCTTAACTTTATATTTTTTTCAGTGATTTCACGCTTGACTTTAAAATTTGTTCCGAGTGATTTCACGCTTGATTTTTTTTGCACTCGCGAGCATTCAGAAATTAAGTCTATTGCTAAAATAAAACTGATTGTGAGAGGAGACGGTTCATAGCCCGTGTAGCATGGTGGTTACTGTACAGGACGGGCATTCGGGAGGTCGCGATTGGGAACCCGTCACTAGTTTTTGCATCATAAAATTTCTAGCCTATGTCTCTCCAAATTATTTGCCTCGCCAAATAGCAATTCGTTCGAAGTTAGTGGGTTTGCTTTTACACAGGAGCTTGATAGCACCAGTAGCTGGAGTATTCTGATGATTTTGACATTTGCTTCTTATTAAGAGCCGCCTCAGCTTCTCAGCTGGCTATTATAGCGCTCCTTTTTTTTACTTCGTCGCAGAAAAAAAAATTAGATCACAGCTTATTAATTGCTCTCAAATGAAGTTTGTAGCAATTATATTAGTCCTGTCGGTCTTTTATGCGATTTTTCGCTCGACCGATTTCTTGTCTGACACTTTTGACTTTTCATCCTCAAAAACGGGATAAACAGGTAGCGCCCAGCGGGCCTTAAGTGCTCTTAGAGCCTTTCAGCTCTGTTTAGCTATAACCGTTTTGGAGACGTATACTTATGGTGTGAAGGGCAGTTCCTAGAGGTTGAAGGCGCCCCCATTGTTGACCCCCACACACTATTGCCCCCCACCCCCCTCCTCGGGCTGCTGCCCCACACCCTCACCGGGCTGTTGCCCCCCACCCGACTGTTGCCCACCCCTCCCTCCCAATCAGCCCCCCTCCCCCCGGCTACTGACGAACAACTGATCTGTCGATACTAATTTTTACAATTTTTTTGCTTTTTGAAAATTTTTGTAATTTTTTGAGTTCTTTCAGCCCTAGGTGTCAAGGATCCTCCTCTAGAGTTTTATGAAATCTAACTGCATAGTTTCTAGTGGTAGTGGAATGGTTTAAACAGTTTAACATTACGAATTTTATCGTTTGTTTGACAAATTTTTTCATTGACATTTTTTTCATTTTTCAGGTCTTTCCAGACGCAGGGCCGGAAAACGTGTCCTTAGGCGTTTGATAATAAGTTACTGAATTTTTTTTTTGCCATGGAATATTTTTCAATTTTTTAATACGAAAAATTTTACCATTTTTTTTCATAAAACTTGAATTTCAAGTTTTTTGGAAATTGTTGTTGGTTTTTGGATTTCTAGCCGCAAGATCCCAGAAACCTCCTATAGGGTTTTACAATATGTTACTGTATACTTTCTAAATGTCATGGAATGTTTTTCAAGATTTCAACACCTCGAATTTTAGCATTTTTAAAAAAACTTTCAATTTTTCATTTTTTCAAGTTTCTTGTCATTATTCAGGTTTTTCAGCCGAAAAAAGAATCTCCGTTAGGATTTGATAATAAAGTTACTGGAAAATGTTTTTGGCAATGGATTAGTTTTCAACTTTTATCACAAAGTTTAGCAGTTTTTAATGCAATTTGCGATTTTCAAGTTTTTTGAGATTTTGTCATTTTTTAGGTTTCTCCAGCCTCAAGAGTCACATAACCTCCTCTAGGGTTTGATTATAGGTTAATGCATAGCTTCTAGATCTAATGGAATGTTTTAAAGATTTTAATATCAAAATTTGTTAAATAATTTTGCAATTTTTTCAAGTTTTTTTTTAATCTTTTTGAATTTTTTATAATTTTTTCCGGCATCAGGTACCCAGGGACCCGCTCGAAGGTTTGACAACAAACTGCAGATTAGTTTCTACAGTTATTGAAATTGTTATCAATATTATTGACTCCAGCTTTAGCAATTTTTTATTGTAGTTTAATTTTTTTCCAAATTTTCGGAAAATTATTATCAGAGTTTATGAATCTTTACGAACCAGTGAAATTATTTAAAGCTTGAAAAAGGCATACTGGATAGTCTTTTGAGACAATGAAATGGTTTTGAAGATTTTAATATCTTGAATTTTAGCAAGATTTTGTTAAAATTTGCGACCGTTTTCAAAATTTTTTTTGATTATTTTGACCTTTTCTGAGTTTAACGTCATTACGGGACCACGAAGCTTTTCAAGTCTTGCCGACGGGTTACCTGACATAACTCCGAAGACTAAAAATAGTTTTGAACATTTTCACTGCGAAATTTTGAAGCTTTTCTTTTAAATTAGCAATATTTTTCAAAATTTTAAAATATCAGTTTTTGATTTTTTTAACAATGCTAGAAATCTAAAAGTTGCAGAGTCGAATCAAGCTAAAGCTATTGACGAAGCCAACCGCCCGCCGTTCGTTTGAGAGCAATTCGCACGACGTTAGTCAGTTATGTTTCAACATTTTGCGTGATATCTTTTTGATTGTTCTAGGGTAGTTTCACTCTTCTTTCATTCTGCTAAAAGTGTTTTTAGACAGCAGTTGCTCAGCAAAACAGTTCAGAATCAACAGTCAGTATCAAAAAATGAAATCAAAAGTAGAAATGGGATAAACCCATAAAGCCCAATTTTAGATACCCGTTACTGAAAACTTTGTTCCTGGTTACCATCTCTAATGCTTATTGGTATTGATACTAGCTCCTGTGTCTTCTCACTACGAAACAGGAGTAAATTCAGCTTCAAAATGACATAAAAAAAGTTTGCACTTCAAAAATTTTTTGTGTACAAAAAGGTATTTTATAATGCTTTCTTTCTCTTTCAATACCAATCTTTTATGGGAAGCAACGACGGCTAATTTTCGGCGATCTTCCGGTTATGTTTATAATATGGTTTTAATTTCAGGATCGTTTTGAAAGGGATTTTAAGATTTGTGGTAATTAATATGATTTTGATGCTAAATTGTAGATTTTCATCTATTCTATTGATTTTTAGGCGAATTTCGCCTAATTTGCATTTTTTCGCTTATTGATTTGTTTTAATGTCTTTAGTAAGGTTTAAAAGGTTTTTTAATTACGGAGTTTTTAGAGGTCAGTTGAGTACAGTTTCGTTATGATGAAATATTTGTTGTTGGGAAATATGACAAAATAAGACATAATAAGTGAAGAGATAAAGCGAGTGGTTTTGCGGTGTGAATAGTTTCCACTCTTATTTTTAAGTAGAGTAACATGACGGTTATTGAACAAAAATTCGGGGTCATGGAAATTGTTTTTAATTTGCATGTGGCAATTTGAAATCAATTGTTTTTCTCCTAAGTGGTTTTTGAATCCTTCCAAAGCCGATTCTAGGTCTTGTGCTGTAGGTATATTCAATGAAATTTTTTTGAACTGTATTTCGGTTCTTAAATAGAATTCTAGAATTGTCTTCGTCTCGCTTTGTTTTTTTTTTTCGTGAAGATTTTTGTTTCGGCATTTTGACGTCGCGATGACATGAGTTGCTTGCGTGACATCATTTTTCACTTATTTGAGCTAGTTTTTTTGTTCAATCGCTTGATTAATTTTTTGGTCACACATGACTGACCTCACTCTCAAAATTGACTTTCCTCACTATCAAAATTACCTTCAAGAAGATAAGCTCTACCGCATGTGTGAGACTCTTATTGATGGTTATTTGAGAGCAGCTGGTAGAAGACGCAATAAGTTATATAGATTTTTAATCAAAATTTAGCATGTGGGCAATTAATAAAAGTTGGAGAAATTTCTCTGTTCAGGTCTGTTTTTTTATTAATTTCTCTCGAACGAAGTTTGATTTAATTATTATAATTGTCTTTTTATGCAAAATTTTGGTTGGACCGTCAGACTAGAGGTTAGGGGTTTGAGACCCTTGGGGGTTGTTTTTTTACGCCTTTGAAACCTTTCTAAGCTACATTCTGTCTGATCTCAGTTGCACCGCCTGTCGTTCGAGAGCAATTCCTCCGGCGTTATAAAGCATCTCAGCAATAAATTAAAATAGAACTTTCTTTTTTTGGTCTTTTTTAAATCTTTTTGTAACTGCAGATCTACAAAATTAACAGATCTTCGCGGCTAGTTTCTTGCAATCTTCCAATTGTTTCATAGCATTTATTTGGGTCTTGCTGGTGTTCTTTTTCTGGAATTTTTCGCATCATTAGTTATTTTTTCTGACCGATTCAACTCTGTCCTCAGAAACCGGACAAAGGATTTGAAATACCGGACAGCTTTGTGTCTGTGCAGTTCTCGCAGGTTTGTCCAAGTCGTTTGATGTATATTTCACCAAAGCTGCCGACGAGGTATACAGTCAGGGTCTGAGGGACAATGTTGTTTATTTATTAATTGCTCTCAAACAAAGTTTGTAGCAATTATATTAGTCCTGTCGGTCTTTTTTTATGCGATTTTTTCGCTTGACCGATTTTTCGTCTGACGCTTGTGACTTTTCGTCCTCAAAAACGGGATGAACAGGTAGCGCCCAGCGGGCATTCAGTGCTCTTAGAGCCTTTCAGCTCTGTTTCAGCTCAAACTGTTTCGGAGACTTATAATTATTGTGTGAAGAGAGGTTCTTAGAGGTTGAAGACCCCCCCGCAACTGTTGACCCCCCCACTATTGCCTCCCCACCGCGCTGTTGCCCCGCCCCACCCGACTGTTGCCAACCCCATCAGAACCCCCCATGTCTAGTTACTGAGGAACAACCGGTCGCTGAAAACACGCAAATTTATACAAATTTTCACAATTTTTTTCAAGTTTTTTTGAAAATTTTTGACATTTTTATAAAACTTTTTGTCAAAATTTTGAGTTATATCAACCCTAGATGTCAAGGAGCCCACTCTATGGTTTGATAATAGGTTACTGCACAGTTTCTAGTGGTAATAGAATGGTTTCAACATTTCAACTTCGCGAATTTTTGCAATTTTTTGAAACTTGCAAATTTTTTCAAGGTTTTTGAAAATTTTTGTCGGTTTTTAGGTTTATCCAGCCTCGAGCCAAGGAGTCTCTCCTAGGTTTTCATGATAGGGTACTGTATAGTTTCAAGATTTTAACATCACGAATTTTAGCATTTTTTTTTGAAAAAATAGCATTTTCTATTTTTTTTAAGCATTTTATTGTCATTATTCAAGATTTTTCAGCCTCAGGGTTCAGAAAATCTGCTTAAGGTTTTGATAATATGTGGCTGCATAGTTTTTAATGGTAATGGAATGGTTTTCAACTTTTTAATATAACAATTTTATCGATTTATTTTTTATAAAACTTGCAATTTTTTCAAGTTTTTTGACAATTTTTGTCGTTTTATAGGTTGATCTAGCCTCAAGAGCCAAGGAACATCCTTTACAGTTTGATAACAAGTTATTGTATAGTTTCTAGATGAAATGGAGTGGTTTTAAAGATTTTAACTTTTAACGAGTTTTAGCTTTTTTTTGAAAAATTTTCGGCAATCTTCATGTTTTTTTTGAAATTGTCATTTTTTGAGGTTTTTCCAGCCTCAAGAGCCAAGAAGCCTCCTTCGAGGTGGGATACTAACCTGCTGCGTGGTTTCTAGATTTAACGGAATGGTTATTATTATTTCAATGACTTGAGTTTTAGAAATTTTTTGATAAATTTTAATTTGAAAAATTTTTGTAAACTTATCATGTTCCAAGTGTATGGATCTTTATGAGCCAGTGAAACTGTTTAAGGCTTAAAATAGGCGTACTATATAGTCTCTTGAGACAATGGATTGGTGTTCCAATGATATTATTATCACGAGTTTTAGCAAGATTTTGTTAAATTTTGCAATTGTTTTAAAAATTTTTGAATATTTTTGTCCTTTTCTGAGTACAACGATCATTACTGGCCAACGAAGCTTTTCAAGTCTTGCAGATGGATTACATGACAAAAATCTAGAGACAAAAAATGTTTGTGAACGTTTTCTTTACTGCGAAATGTGAAAACTTTTCTTTTGATTTTTGCACGTTCAGTTTTTTTCTATATGATTTAGTTACTAACAAGTTAAGAAAACTTGAAGTTGTAGAGTCGAATCTCATCATGGAAAAAATTCCTAGCTCTATCTCTCTCTCTCTCTCTCTCTCTCTCTTGCTCTCTCTGAGTTGGCTGGCGTTTCTTTCCTTCTTCTCGCTCACGTTTAATCTCTCTCTCTCTCTCCCCTTAATTCTTTTGTTGATGCCGCACTTCAGCGGCTGTTATATGGCTTGAGGTCATCGTCTATTACCCTAACCTCAGGCTCCTTCAATCAAGCAAAATCTATCCGCACTAAACATTGGCTAGTTACTGACGAAGCCAACCGCTCGCCGGTCGTTTGAGAGCAATTCGCCCACACGTTAGTCGGTTATGTTTGTGCCCTTATTCAATTTTCTTACTTCATCAGGCTTAAATGTTTATTTTTTATTTCCAACTTCACTGTTTTTTAAAATACTTTGCGCGTATTATGACTTGTCTGGTAAAGATTTTCTGACTTGTCTGGTATGGCTCACTGTTTATATTCGCATTTGGAGAGAATTTCAAGTGGTGTTACTTCACTACTAAAAGTCAAATGAAAAGTGCACCAAAATTGGTGTAATTTTTCCCTTCAATTTTTATTAGTGATTATAGTTGTGTATAATAACCTCTAATGACGTTTTTTGAAGCCCTCCTTAGTGAATTTAGCCCCCGACCCGGCCGCAATAGATTAGAGCTACCACTAGTTGTTCGAGAGCATTTCTTCCGCCGTCAGTCGGTTATGCCTCTAATAGTTCTTCAAAAAAAACTAAGACGAGTAATTCCATCCTTTTTTATACCGTAACTTTTATCCAAAATCAGCTCATGGAAATAATAACCGTTTCTTTTCCTTCAATTTACTTTTCGTGTCTCTTTTGGGATATAAATATTGGAATTGTTGCCTCTGGGGTCTTTAGTTACGCCCTGTTGTATATATTTTTGCTGTAATTCATTCAAGATTTCAGTTCTGAAATAGTAAAATCAATTTTGTTTCTAACATTTTTGCCCATTAGAAGAAGACTTTGTGCACGGAACTACCCTCGTGAATCGATTGTAGCAACTTTAAAAGGTCAGAGTGGAAGAAAAATAAAAGGTTGCAATTAAATTAGAATAAATAGAAATTTTTGAAGTTTCTTAAAATGTTGTTTCCCCAAGTTTGTCTATAGAAAACGCTTTATGGTTAGTAATTTCATGACGTTTGTCCCATTCTGCAAAACATTTTGCACACCGACCGAGCGCTTAATTGAGGAAATTTGAAATCAGGAGTTTTCAATTATTCATTAAAGTCTATTTAATTTTTGCAGTAGCATGATTAGGCTTATTTTGCAATGTATAATAGTTGTACTGGTAATAATACTATTGTTGATTTTGTGTGTGTTTTGTCGTAGACAATGCGTTGGCATCATTAAATATACTTTCAAAATCGACATCATATTTGAATTTTAACCCACTGTAATCTGATTATACGATGACAAATATTTGCTCAAACACTTGACCGAGTTTATTGTATTCACTTTCAATTTGATATGGGTTTCAAATGTACCTATATGCTCTTCAAATGATCTTGTTATTATGTAGAGTGGGTCAATCAACCTAAGATCAAAATCTTATCAGCGCCCAAATTTGTGTTCGATGTGTTAACATGATACGCGTACTGAATTGAGAACTTAAACAGATGGCGACAAATTGTCACCGAGAAATGGATGATCACTTTTCGATTGGGACTAGTGCTTTAAACCGTTTGAAACTGGCGACGTTGTTTTAGATTCCGCTTGACATGCAACGAGAGGTGCAAATTCCAATCGCCCTCACCAGAACAGGTAAGCTAGCAAACATTTGTCGGGTCTCTCCCACCCCCGTAGGCTATGCACCCCGAGTTACAGTGCACATGCCATTACATCGTAAATCATTGTGTAAAAATATTGCACACGTGCGTCTGGGGGTGCAAATAATATGCACCCACTAAGCTGGGGGGACGAACGAAAAAGATCCCGTTTGTCAATAATTCAGAACTATTTTGTCTCGCTTCACGGGTAGAAATCAACAATTTCGACACAAAAACCATTATAAAATTTTTTTGATTTAGTTTGGTGAACACGCGGGCGGGGATGCAACCTTAAATATGGAATTTTCTTTATTGTATTTTTTTGAACTGGGAGGCCTTGTTTCATTTTATTTATGGGAGGCTGGTTTTTTCTTCAATCAAATTTTCCCTTGTTCAAGCATCGTAAACATCTTCTTGTGACTCTTTCAGGCCACGCTTATTTTTAAAAAAATACTTTCATTGAAAAAGAAAAATTTCTCTTAACTGCACTCAGTTGCCTCCAAAATGTGAACATAATCTTTTCTATTACAACAAAAGAAAGGTGGAGTATTTATGTTATAGAAGTATTTCAATGATATTTATATAATTAATAGCCGCCCCAGCTTCTCAGCCGGCTATTATAGCGCTCCTGATTTTTTACAATTCAAAGAATTTGAATTGTATTGGGGCGCTGTCTTTTTTTTAAGATCTGTTCACACATTTTCATGATTTTTGAAGTCAAATTGGAGTAGTGATTTTGGTCACTCCGTAACAGGAAATGGAGCGAAAAAGCGAGTGGTTTTGCGGCGTGAAATTTTTTCGCTCTAATTTTTAAGTTCGCCTTCTCGCTAGTGGTTTTTTGTTCACATATTGCAATTTCAATTTGGTTTTTACTGTTTTTTCAATTTTTTGGATAGGTTTTTTTTCTCAATGGTTTTCTCAGTCCATTCATAGTTCATTCTAGGCCTAATTTTTTGTTGGAACCAAATTTCTCTTTCTCGCGTGTGGTTTTTTGTTCACATGCGGCATTTTTACATTGATTTTCAGTTTTTTAAATAAATTTTTGCTATCTGATTTTTTGGAAATGGTTTTCCCAATTCATTCATTGTCCCTTCTAGATCTAGTTTTTGTTTAGTCAATGAAAATTCTTTAAGTTCTACGTCAGGACTTGTCCTGCTATGTTTTTTTACCTCGTCGAATAAAAATTTTTCGCTTTACCTTATTTCACAGCTTGTTCAACATTTTGCGTGAAATCTTTTTGACTTCTCTTGGCTGTTTTCAATCTTCTCTCATTGTGCTTCAATTGTTTTTATACAACATTTGCTCAGCAAAGTAATTCAAAATGAACAGATTCAGTATCAAAAACGAAATCAGAAATAGAGACGGGATAAACCCATAACGCCCAAATTTAGATGCCCGTTACTCGAACTTTGTTCTTAGCTACCATTTCTAATGCTTATTGTATTGGTACTAGTCCCTGTGTGGTCTCACTACGAAACAGGAGTACGTTCGGCTGCAAAGTGATATCAAAATAGTTTGCAGTTTTATATTGTTTGTACAAAAATCATTTTCACCAGTATTTTTCTCTTTAAATTTCAATCTTGGTTATGAGAATCAACGGGGGCTATTTTTGGGCAATCTGTTGGGTGTGTTTATATGAATTAGTGTTTATTTTGTTTTATAGGTTGAAACTAAAATCTAGTAAAATATACGTTTTCAACAATTTGGAATAAAATACACATCTCAAATCAGGGGATTCGAGTTATCTTGATTTTTATATAGCTGCCGTCAGCCTATTCTTATTTAGGCTATTACTTAAGCCTTTTCGCTTCTCTACAATTCAAAGAATGTGAATTGTATTGGGGCGCTGTCTTTTAAAGATCTGTTCACACATTTTCATGATTTTTGAAGTTACATTGGAGTGATTGTTTTGGTCACGCGAAAACAGGAAGTGGAGCGAAAAAGCGAGTAGTTTTTTGAAGTGAACTTTTTCCATTCTAATTTTTAAGTACAGTGAGAAAACGGTGTTTGAACAAAAATTCGATTTTTCGCCAGTGGTTTCTAGTTCACATGCGGCATTTTCGCTTCGGTTTTCAATTTTTTTCGTTGTTTGATTTTTTTTCTAAATGGTTTTCTCAATCCAGTCATAGTCCATTATAGGTCTAGTTTTGTTTTCTAGTCAATGAAAATTCTTTGAATTGTAGGTCAGGACTTTTCCTGCTATGTTTTTTTATTCGCTTTATCTTTTGATCACGTTCTTCGTCTTACGTAAGTCACGTTTGACTTCTGACTTACCTCACTCATTGTGTTGGCGCCACTTCAAAACAGCTACAAAAGCCATCAGATAGCAAGAAATAACGTTTGAAACTGAAAAAAACTTAGAATTTGTCAAAACTCAAAAATTGTCAAAACTGAAAATTTACAAGTTGGGACCGAAAATCTGTACACCCCCCCCCCGATTTTTGAAAGGCAAAACACGAGCTACCCGAGGTTATGGCACACGGTTAGAGTTACCTCTGAGCTACTGAAGGACCCAACGAAATTTAGTGCATCATACCCATTGGTGTGGCTATTAACACTTATATGGTGCAAAAAGTGCTTTTTTCGATATTTTGTCATTTATTGTTAACTTCTTAAATTGTTAATTCTATGATCCCTTAGGTGTTTATTAAAGGTCATGTCTCATACATTTGAGGCATTTAGTGCTACGTAATAACCATCCGTGCTTATGTCAACAAAAGTAAATATTGTAGTAATTCGACATTTACTATGTAAACAATGACCTAAATCATTTTCTTGATTAACCAATCAGAAACAACTAGCGATGATGTTATAAATGATAAATATTTGAGCCGCAACACATTGTTTTAATTGAATAGATTTTAAGTTCTTTCACGCATTGAATTACGCATTGTGGTGAATACGGCCAAAGTCAAAAGAGCAAAATCGAAAGATCAAAAGAAACAGGATAAGCATGTAAAGCCCGATCATTAAGTCGTAGTCCATTAGGTTGCCAAAGTTCATTAAAGTGATTGCTGATTGGCATTAGTTTTCTGCTTAATAGCGTTGTGTTTGGAAGCTGAAACAAGTGTTCTTTTGGAATCTAACCGAATATGCAGAATTTGCACACCAAATGGAAAAAAAATTGACACTTAGAAAAATCCTGTCAAGTTTTCTTATTTTTTTCTGTTTCAATCCCAATATGGGTCAGCGGCTGCTATTTTCCGGCAATTTGCTGGCTATGTTTTTGTTGGCTTTTCCCAACTGTTTAACAAACTGAAAATTAGGAAAATATGAAACTTCTTGGAACACATGCCCTAAAACGCTTGAAAAACACATTTAGAGATCAAATTGACTCAAAAGTTGCAGAATTGAGATATTGGATTTTTGAAATACTAAAAACGGAAAATAATTTTAAAAATTATCGTAGAAAACAGTTTATTTTCTCGTTTCATCTTCAAATAATCTATTTCCAAAATTTTAAAGTGAGTTTCAAAATTAAGTCAAGCAGGTGGTTTTCATTCAAGAATTAGCAACTGCAGTCGACCGAACTAGTACGGAGTTATCAATATTTTTTAGAATTAAGATAAATGAGGGTTAAATTTTTAATGAAGTATATAGAACCATTAGAAACTGTTATACAGAGCAGTTGGCTCTCAGATTGGCTAAAACTTGATTCTTTAACAACTTTAGTCTTTTTTGCTAAGTTTTGCTAGATCTTAAGATCTTGCGAATTTTAAGTTAATTGAGCTTACATAACGAGAATTTAGCAACAATACTGGCTACAGGCTGAGGCCTTACAAAGTTCAGCACGAGATTGGACATAGATTATCACTAAGGATTTTCTTAACTTCAATCAACAAAATTAAAGTTAGTCCTTTAATACGTCCGAGCGACTAATTATTTCTGCGAGATCGTTAGTGCGTAATTCAAACGTAAACATTTGAAATAAAAATGGGATCTTTTTTGTTTCGAAAAATTTATACTCACTAGGCTGGGGGGGGAACAGAATAGATCCAAAAATTGTTATCTTTAAAACTCAATATTTCGTCGAGAAGCGACTTGAGAAAATCTTTTCATCGATCGGTTCAGTTTTTTTTAGGTCTTTTCATTGGTACCGAGTGAAAATCTCTCTGAAAAAGAATATCCGTCCACTTAGTTTGTCACAAATTAGAGGGCTCATATAATGTTTTTAACCCGCATTACTTTGGGGTTTGTATCAACTAATTATCTTAGGAAATTTGCAGAGGGCTGCTATGCGAAGCGAATGTTAAGCGAAGAATCAAAGACTGTCATTAACAACCAATAACTCAAATAGACACTCGCGACCCCAGATGTCGATGATTTATAATAAAATCTTCATGAGGCAACGTTGTTGATTAACCAAATCAAATACAGATCCCATTTTTGTTTGAGTGTGAATTACAAAGAAAAGTATGCAGTTGAGGGTTATGCAGAATGGTTGTACTTAAAATTAATGACTGCAGCATCTGTATTTTGTTAAATTTTTCTAATAGTCGACAATATTAGTTGAAGGTTGCCAAATAGAAAATAAAAGTTTTGCATTTGTCCATTCGTTTTTTTAGTAATTCAATCAGAAATCATTAACGTAGGTTTTTTGGACGTACTCTAAATCTAATCAATCGCTAAGAAGGGCAATTCAGACTGTTGGCGCCACTTCAAATCAGCAACAAAAGCCATCAGACAGCAAGAAATAGCCTTGCAAAATGACGAGACTTAGAATTTGTCAAAACTCAAAATGGTCAAAACTGAAATGTTTTACAAGTTGGGACCGAAATTTGGTATACCACTCGAATTTTGGAATGGAAAACCTGAGCAACCCGACATTATAGCACAAAGTTAAGATAACTTCTAAGCTACTCATGGACCCAACGAAGGTTATTGCATCAGACCCACAAGTGTTGCTATTAGCACTTTTATGGTGCAAAATAGGGATTTTCCGATATTTTGTCATTTATCGTTAAATTTCCTAAGTTTATTTCATTTTATGATACTTTAGGTGTTCAAATTTCATTTTATGATACTCTAGGTGTTCATTAAAGGCCAAATAACGTACATTTGAGGCATTTAGAGCCACGTAATAAATCCGTGCTTATATCAATAAAAGTAAATATTGCAGTAATTTGACATTTAATATGTAAACAATGACCAATAACCCAAATGTGTGAATATTAAAACTATATTGTATTCAGAACCATTAGAAGCTTTTACCAAGAGCAGTTGGCTCTCAGATTAGACTAAAAATTGATTCTTTATCAACTTTGGTCTTTTTTTAAGTTTTCCTAGATTTTGAGATCTTGCGAGTTTTAAGTTAGTTGAGATTACCTGACGAGAAGTTAGCAACAATAATAGCTACTGGTTGAAGCCTTACAAACTTCAGCACGAGATTGAACATAGATTCTCACTAGGGGTTTTCTTAACTTCAATCAACAAAATTAAAATTGTGGTCCCTTACGTCCGAGCGACTAATTATTTCGACGAGATTCTGAGTCAATCGAACCCAGTGAAGAACCAGTCCGGCGTAAAGCTCGAGAAGCAGGCTGTGAGATATCGGTTCCGCTGAGATTCTTGAGCAGCCGCAACATTTGGTCCGCCGACCCGGACAACAGCAACAGCAGTGACACGAACAGCAACGAATCTTCGATTCGACCTGGTGGACCAAAACACAACCAGCAACGATGGCCAGCAAAAGTCCCAACAGACACTGGAAGACAGCTGATTGGAAGGCGAGTGGTCAACTCAAGACGTTAGAAAAAGAGCAAGCTGACCTACTCAAGTCCTTCTCCAGACACCTCAACGAGCTAGAAGGCTACCTGACACAAAACAAAACAATGACGGTCGAAGGTGCTTATCGATGTTTCTTCGAGACGTACGACAACTTGGAAGACAACCGACTACAACAGAGGTTACTATTAAAACCAAATTATTTTGAAAACTTTGACAATGACACCAAGCGTATGTTAGAAGAAAAGAGTAAAGTTTTACGATGGGTAGTTGACAAAGTACCAGATCTCCGAGACATTGAAGATTGTCGCGCAGTAGTCGTCGACTACCGGAAAGATACATTGCGAGTGTACAAATTATTGGAAGATTCTGTTCCAACGAATTGTTAAAACTCGAAAAGAAATTGAAAGCAGAAAAGGCGACTCCGAAAAACAGATACTGTGTAATCAGGCAGAACGGTTATTAGAAAAGCTTGATTAAATTTTCGCAGAATCTCTTCAAATAATGAAGACAGAAGCTCGTCCCCAAGGGTTTGCAAATTTCAGTTATGCTAGAAGTTACTATCGAGACCTGATCAAGCAGTACAGGCTCAGCAAGGATTGTGGAAATCAAATATCATTAGTGGTATCCACATCGGCTGCTGACAAAGACCCAAATGAAACTGTAATTCATACAGGAAACGTAGCACAAGAAAACGGTGAGGAGAACGTCGAGGTCTCTTCCGGGCATTCTGCTACACAAGGAAGCAGAAAACAGCTAAGTATCTCTAACTCGCGATCATCGAGAAGGCGACAGATCGAAGAAATGGAGCTCGAAAACCTAAGAGCTAAGAAAGAAACAGAGCAACGACTGCGAGAGCGGCAGTTGGAGTTGGAGCAGGAGCGTGAGGAAATAGAATTTCGTCGCCAGCAAGAAGAGTTACGTTTACAACAGCAACCAGGACAAGAGTTACCTCTAAAGATGCAATAAAAAGAAGACGAACTGCGTCTTCGACAGCATGAGCGAGCCCTTGAAAACGAAAGAAAGAAAGCAGAGGAAGACGAAGAACAAAGACGTCTGAAACTTGAGCTGACCAAAGGAAGCTCAAGAGCATCTGGGTCAGTGGCAGATGAGATAGAAATTGTTAGATCAAACAGAAATCATGAAAGAACAGCCGGGTGGGCAGAATCAGTGGCTCAACAGTCTGTCTCTAGACGGCCACTATCTCCAAATGTTGTTATCGACCCTCCAACGAATGCCACACAGGACAGTTGACAAACGTTTCAGCACCTACCCGAAAATTACCCCGCTGTTCCAACCGGGTGAAGGACTTTTCTCAACGCAACTGACTGAACCGAGCATTCTCAAGAAACCAGAAATCCGTAAACCAATTAGAGTAACGGACCCACCAGCATCGCCGTTGACAAGGACGACGTTTCAGCAGCAAGGAACGTCAGCAGTTCAAGACAGAAACAGGAGTCAGAGTCCCATTAACAACTCTAGAAACAGGTCTACCGAGAGCAGAAACAGAAGCGCAATGAATCAAACCACTCCCCAAGTCATTTACCAAACAGTACCAAGCAATGGTGCCAGTGGCTTGCAAAAATTAAAACTGACTGAGTTTTCAGGAGACCCCATGGAATGGCCAGAATGGTTAGGTCTTTTTGATGTTGTTCATCAAAAGCCAATCAGCGATACGGAAAAGATGCAATACCTGAAGACCCGTCTCACGGGTCAAGCGAAAGCAGCAATATCGGGAATGGGAGTCAGCTCACAATCATACTATCATGCTTGGGATGTACTCTGTGAGAAGTATGGCAGATCAGATGTCATAGTCAATGCTCAATTCAAGAAAATACATATTCATCCTCCAATTCGGCACGACGATTCCACGAGCATCGTCAAGTTTGCAAATGTGTTTACAAATGTGGTGAACACCTTGACTCAACTTGGATACACATCAGACCTAGAAGCCGAAGCAGGGCTAAGTTCAACAACGAGAAAACTTTCTCCGCAACTGAGAGAACAGTGGTTGCAGTATATGCAAGATCGTCGACTACTGAGAGGCAACCTGATTAATTTCAAAGAGTGGCTTGCCTCCAAAGCTGTAAGTCATGAGAACTTGTTAGCACAGACAAACTCGTTGTTTGAGAGAAACAAATTTCAAAGCCGTGATCAACCGAAGACGAGTACCTTTGCTTCAAACGCTGAAGAGTCAAGCAAACCCAAGAATTTTGAATGTGCCTTCAAAGACGAACAACACCCCGTTTGGACTTGTGAAAAGTTCAAATAGATGAAAATAAATGAACGACGAGAGCAAGTCCAGAAGTTCCGACTGTGTTTGAATTGTTTGAGACCAGGTCACATGTCGAAGGACTGCAAAAGCAGGACATGCAGTGTACCCAGCTGATGGCGACACAACAGGTTTTTGCACAGCAACCTACCGAAGAAGGAAACTACAAAGAATGTCTCAGATGCTTCAACGGCACTAGCAACTAACATCACCCAAGGAGGACTCCCAGTGGTGCGAATCAAGCTGACAAACAGAGATTTAAGCCTAAATGTACTAGCAATGTGTGATTCGGGATCCGCAATCTCATTTGTGGACAAATCAGTGGTGCCAAAACTCCAACTCCAAGGCCGAAAAGCATCTCTATCAGTAGCAGGGATCCATGGATCACAGGATGTAAAGACTGAAATAGTGCCGATAGCTGTGTCAGCCCATGAGAAGTCTCGACCATTGACAACAGTGCAGTTCTATGTGCACGAGAAACTGAAGTTGGGTGACCAGATTGTGGAGCTGCAAGAATTGAAAGACCGTTACCCACATCTGAGGAACTCGCCAAATCAGAACTACAATCTAAACGAGGTTCAAGTGATTCTTGGACAAGATTGTTACGACATTCATCACCCTTTTGAGTTCGAGAAGTCAGAAGACAAAACTGCACCATGGGCAGTGAAATCAAAGATTGGTTGGGCCTTAAGTGGACCCCTACCAGCGAAGCAAGCAGCAACTCTGGCAACCACAGCAACATCAATTGCAGATGACAAATTGGCAAACCAGTTGAGTAAGTGGTGGGATATCGAGTCCTACGCCTCAAAGTGCGATGTCACAGGTCATTCAAAAGACGAACAACGAGAAATCAAGACGTTGGAACAAACGACCCGATTCAACGGTGAAAGATACGAAGTTGGACTTCTGTGGCGAGAGGAAGAAGTGGAGTTGCCGAACAACTTCTACTCTGCAATGGTGCAGCTCAAGTCCCTAGAACGACGCCTACAGAAAGATGAGACGCTACGAAAGCGCTATCAGGAAACCATTGACATGGATGTCAACGCTGGATACGTTCGGAAAGTTGATCAAACAGAACTCAATGAAACCCGAAACAGGCTACAATTGTATTTGCCACATCATCCCGTCATAAACCCGCACAAACCCGAAAAAGTCAGAAGAGTGTGCAACGCAGCAGCAAAGTACCAAGGTGTAGCTCTGAACGACAAACTTCTATCTGGACCAGATCTGCTACAGAGTCTGATCGGAATCATTTTTCGCTTCCGAGAACACCAAATAGCTTTATCAGCCGACATAGAAGCAATGTTTCTTCAAGTTGCTGTCCAAAACGATGACAGCCGATGTTTACGATTTCTCTGGAGAGAAGATCCAGAGCGGAAAATAGAAGTCTATGAGTATACACGCCACGTTTTTGGGGCGAAAAGCTCGCCGACTTGTGCAAATTACGCTTTGCATCAAATGGCGAAAGATAATGCAGTCAACGACGAAAGTCTCGTCAGAACGGTTCAGCGAAACTTCTACATGGACAACTTCCTAAAGTCAGTAGGAACCCCTCAAGAAGCAATCGAAATCTACCGGAAAGTCAGAGACATCCTCATCAAAGGTGGATTCAATTTGACGAAATGGATAACAAGTGACGATGAAGTCAAGTCACAAATCCCAGAGGCAGACAGATCAATGATAGTTGTGAAGACTTTCGAAGCAGAGCCACAATCATCTTCAATTCTAGGACTCAACTGGAATGTGGACACAGACAGTCTCATTGTCTGTCGTGGAACTGAGCAAGAAGTTCCGGTAAAAATAACTCAGAGAATTGTCCTATCGTTTGTCTCAGCAGTGTTCGACCCACTTGGAATATGTTCACCCTTCACCATACGAATGCGATTTCTACTCAAAAGCATTTTGGCAGCAATGGGACAAGCATGGGACAAAGAGTCGTCAGCAGAACGCTCAAAACTGTTTAGTGATTGGTGCTCTGAGTTGAGAGAAATAAGAACGATGTCAATAAACGGACTTTATTTTGAAAACGGATGCACAAACCTGAGACTTTACCGATGCATCAGAGGAAGCAATGTGCATTGTGGCGATGCAGCAGAGGAAGCAATGTTCATCTGCAAGATGAAGCAACGCTAAAACTGACATATGTAATAGGGAAATGTCGTGTGGCACCCGTCAGACCCATGACGATACCGAAGTTAGAACTCCAAGCCGCAGTTTACGGAGTTCGTCTCAGAAAGCAGATTCTAAACGGGCATGATGTCAGAATGACAAAATCTATCATTGGACCGACTCATCAACAGTGCTACAGTGGCTACAAGCAGCGCACAAGAAACAACAAGTGTTCGTTGCGAACAGAGCAGCGGAAATACTGGAAAACTCATCGATGGATAAATGGAGACACAAGGCCTCAAGGAGTTCGTATGGCTAAACGGGCCGGCATGGCTCCATGCAGATGAAGAAAAGTGGCCAAAGCCATGGTGTCAAGTGAACGAAGTTGTAGCTGAGCAAGCTACCAGTACTGTAGCCACAGAAAATAAACTAGACCAACTATTTGACTGGAGACGATACAGTACCTTCAATCGAATTAGAAACTTCATTGACTACTGCATGAGGTTCAAGACGAAGCAGAGGGGTACCCTCAAAGCAGAAGAGATCAATCAAGCAGAACAAATATTGTTTCGATTTATTCAAACCGAAAGCTTCCCGAATGTTTCAAAGTCGATAGAAAACAGCAAAGAAATCTCCAAAACATTAAACATTGTCAAATTGTCACCCTTCATAGAGGAAGATGGAACAATCAGGGTGAAAGGCCGACTAAAGCATTCAAACCTCGCTTAAAATGCCAAACACCCAATATTGTTAACAGCAAAGCATTCAGTAGTACAACTTCTGTTGGAGAGAGCACATCAATACAACCTACATGAGGGCACAGAATATGTGAGAAACATGCTCCAACAAGAGTACTGGATCATTGGAATAAGAATGCTTTAAGGAATTTTAAGTCGAGTTGTATCAAATGCAGACACAGAAATGCCAACCCAATTCACCCACCGATGGCAGATCTACCCAGAGAAGGGCTTGATGAACATGTGTTCCCATTCACCCATACCGGAGTCGACTACTTCGGACCCTTTGAAGTGAAGTTCCTACGACGTACTTTGAAGAGAAGGTGCTGTCTCTTCACTTGCCTGACAACCAGAGCAGTACACATCGAAGTCACACAGTCATTGGACATCGAGTCATGTCTAGCTGCAGTGACAAGATTCATTGCAAGACGTGGCTACCCGAACACCATCATCAGTGACAACGGAACGAACTTCGTTGGAGCAGCCAATGAGCTGAAAGCATTCATGAACGAGTGGGACAAAGATAAAATTGAGGGTGATTTAGCACAGAAAAAGATTTTTTGGAAATTCAATCCTCCCGGAGCTCCGTTACTTTGGTGGAATCTGGGAAAGACTGGTTCAAAGTTGCAAGAAAGTCATGATTGCAATCTTGGACAGCCGAAGCCTCACCGATGAGGTATTCAGTACAACGACGTGTCTTGTGGAGCAACTCTCATCGCAAGACCCCTGACAGCAGTAAGTGACGACCCAGAGGATCTGACAGCACTGACACCCAATCATTTCTTGCTAGCACGAGAAAATGCAAGTGCACCATTTATGCCATCCAGCAAGCGCTACCAGGATCTGCGAAAACCCTTCAAAAAGCGGCTCAAGCATATGCCGACATGATCTGGAAAAGATAGTGAATTTGTGACGACATGATCTAGACACGTGAAAATCTTCCACAATGGAACCAGAGATCGAAGTTGTCAAAAGAACATGTGCGAAACCTGAAAGAAGGTGAGTTAGTGTGGCTAGTAGATAACTCTGTGAAACGCTGTGAATACAAATTGGGACGAATCATTGAGATCTTCACTGGCAACGACGGAGTCGTGTGATCAGCGAGTGTCAAAACGGCACATGGAGTGCTAAACCGGCCAGTCGTGAAGTTAGCGCCAGTATCCTACGATGGTGTTTCCGAGATCGAAAACAGGGCCGGCGATGTTGGCGCCACTTCAAATCAGCTACAAAAGCCATCAGATAGCAAGAAATAACGTTTGAAACTGAAAAAAACTTAGAATTTGTCAAAACTCAAAAATTGTCAAAACTGAAAATTTACAAGTTGGGACCGAAAATCTGTACACCCCCCCCCCGATTTTTGAAAGGCAAAACACGAGCTACCCGAGGTTATGGCACACGGTTAGAGTTACCTCTGAGCTACTGAAGGACCCAACGAAATTTAGTGCATCATACCCATTGGTGTGGCTATTAACACTTATATGGTGCAAAAAGTGCTTTTTTCGATATTTTGTCATTTATTGTTAACTTCTTAAATTGTTAATTCTATGATCCCTTAGGTGTTTATTAAAGGTCATGTCTCATACATTTGAGGCATTTAGTGCTACGTAATAACCATCCGTGCTTATGTCAACAAAAGTAAATATTGTAGTAATTCGACATTTACTATGTAAACAATGACCTAAATCATTTTCTTGATTAACCAATCAGAAACAACTAGCGATGATGTTATAAATGATAAATATTTGAGCCGCAACACATTGTTTCAATTGAATAGATTTTAAGTTCTTTCACGCATTGAATTACGCATTGTGGTGAATACGGCAAAAGTCAAAAGAGCAAAATCGAAAGATCAAAAGAAACAGGATAAGCATGTAAAGCCCGATCATTAAGTCGTAGTCCATTAGGTTGCCAAAGTTCATTAAAGTGATTGCTGATTGGCATTAGTTTTCTGCTTAATAGCGTTGTGTTTGGAAGCTGAAACAAGTGTTCTTTTGGAATCTAACCGAATATGCAGAATTTGCACACCAAATGGAAAAAAAATTGACACTTAGAAAAATCCTGTCAAGTTTTCTTATTTTTTTCTGTTTCAATCCCAATATGGGTCAGCGGCTGCTATTTTCCGGCAATTTGCTGGCTATGTTTTTGTTGGCTTTTCCCAACTGTTTAACAAACTGAAAATTAGGAAAATATGAAACTTCTTGGAACACATGCCCTAAAACGCCTGAAAAACACATTTAGAGATCAAATTGACTCAAAAGTTGCAGAATTGGGATATTGGATTTTTGAAATACTAAAAACGGAAAATAATTTTAAAAATTATCGTAGAAAACAGTTTATTTTCTCGTTTCATCTTCAAATAATCTATTTCCAAAATTTTAAAGTGAGTTTCAAAATTAAGTCAAGCAGGTGGTTTTCATTCAAGAATTAGCAACTGCAGTCGACCGAACTAGTACGGAGTTATCAATATTTTTTAGAATTAAGATAAATGAGGGTTAAATTTTTAATGAAGTATATAGAACCATTAGAAACTGTTATACAGAGCAGTTGGCTCTCAGATTGGCTAAAACTTGATTCTTTAACAACTTTAGTCTTTTTTGCTAAGTTTTGCTAGATCTTAAGATCTTGCGAATTTTAAGTTAATTGAGCTTACATAACGAGAATTTAGCAACAATACTGGCTACAGGCTGAGGCCTTACAAAGTTCAGCACGAGATTGGACATAGATTATCACTAAGGATTTTCTTAACTTCAATCAACAAAATTAAAGTTAGTCCTTTAATACGTCCGAGCGACTAATTATTTCTGCGAGATCGTTAGTGCGTAATTCAAACGTAAACATTTGAAATAAAAATGGGATCTTTTTTGTTTCGAAAAATTTATGCTCACTAGGCTGGGGGGGAACAGAATAGATCCAAAAATTGTTATCTTTAAAACTCAATATTTCGTCGAGAAGCGACTTGAGAAAATCTTTTCATCGATCGGTTCAGTTTTTTTAGGTCTTTTCATTGGTACCGAGTGAAAATCTCTCTGAAAAAGAATATCCGTCCACTTAGTTTGTCACAAAATAGAGGGCTCATATAATGTTTTTAACCCGCATTACTTTGGGGTTTGTATCAACTAATTATCTTAGGAAATTTGCAGAGGGCTGCTATGCGAAGCGAATGTTAAGCGAAGAATCAAAGACTGTCATTAACAACCAATAACTCAAATAGACACTCGCGACCCCAGATGTCGATGATTTATAATAAAATCTTCATGAGGCAACGTTGTTGATTAACCAAATCAAATACAGATCCCATTTTTGTTTGAGTGTGAATTACAAAGAAAAGTATGCAGTTGAGGGTTATGCAGAATGGTTGTACTTAAAATTAATGACTGCAGCATCTGTATTTTGTTAAATTTTTCTAATAGTCGACAATATTAGTTGAAGGTTGCCAAATAGAAAATAAAAGTTTTGCATTTGTCCATTCGTTTTTTTAGTAATTCAATCAGAAATCATTAACGTAGGTTTTTTGGACGTACTCTAAATCTAATCAATCGCTAAGAAGGGCAATTCAGACTGTTGGCGCTACTTCAAATCAGCAACAAAAGCCATCAGACAGCAAGAAATAGCCTTGCAAAGTGACGAGACTTAGAATTTGTCAAAACTCAAAATGGTCAAAACTGAAATGTTTTACAAGTTGGGACCGAAATTTGGTATACCACTCGAATTTTGGAATGGAAAACCTGAGAAACCCGACATTGTAGCACAAAGTTAAGATAACTTCTAAGCTACTCATGGACCCAACGAAGGTTATTGCATCAGACCCACAAGTGTTGCTATTAGCACTTTTATGGTGCAAAATAGGGATTTTCCGATATTTTGTCATTTATCGTTAAATTTCCTAAGTTTATTTCATTTTATGATACTTTAGGTGTTCAAATTTCTTTTTATGATACTTTAGGTGTTCATTAAAGGCCAAATAACGTACATTTGAGGCATTTAGAGCCACGTAATTAATCCGTGCTTATATCAATAAAAGTAAAAATTGCAGTAATTTGACATTTAATATGTAAACAATGACCAATAACCCAAATGTGTGAATATTAAAACTATATTGTATTCAGAACCATTAGAAGCTTTTACCAAGAGCAGTTGGCTCTCAGATTAGACTAAAAATTGATTCTTTATCAACTTTGGTCTTTTTTTAAGTTTTCCTAGATTTTGAGATCTTGCGAGTTTTAAGTTAGTTGAGATTACCTGACGAGAAGTTAGCAACAATAATAGCTACTGGTTGAAGCCTTACAAACTTCAGCACGAGATTGAACATAGATTCTCACTAGGGGTTTTCTTAACTTCAATCAACAAAATTAAAATTGTGGTCCCTTACGTCCGAGCGACTAATTATTTCGACGAGATTCTGAGTCAATCGAACCCAGTGAAGAACCAGTCCGGCGTAAAGCTCGAGAACCAGGCTGTGAGATATCGGTTCCGCTGAGATTCTTGAGCAGCCGCAACATTTGGTCCGCCGACCCGGACAACAGCAACAGCAGTGACACGAACAGCAACGAATCTTCGATTCGACCTGGTGGACCAAAACACAACCAGCAACGATGGCCAGCAAAAGTCCCAACAGACACTGGAAGACAGCTGATTGGAAGGCGAGTGGTCAACTCAAGACGTTAGAAAAAGAGCAAGCTGACCTACTCAAGTCCTTCTCCAGACACCTCAACGAGCTAGAAGGCTACCTGACACAAAACAAAACAATGACGGTCGAAGGTGCTTATCGATGTTTCTTCGAGACGTACGACAACTTGGAAGACAACCGACTACAACAGAGGTTACTATTAAAACCAAATTATTTTGAAAACTTTGACAATGACACCAAGCGTATGTTAGGAGAAAAGAGTAAAGTTTTACGATGGGTAGTTGACAAAGTACCAGATCTCCGAGACATTGAAGATTGTCGCGCAGTAGTCGTCGACTACCGGAAAGATACATTGCGAGTGTACAAATTATTGGAAGATTCTGTTCCAACGAATTGTTAAAACTCGAAAAGAAATTGAAAGCAGAAAAGGCGACTCCGAAAAACAGATACTGTGTAATCAGGCAGAACGGTTATTAGAAAAGCTTGATTAAATTTTCGCAGAATCTCTTCAAATAATGAAGACAGAAGCTCGTCCCCAAGGGTTTGCAAATTTCAGTTATGCTAGAAGTTACTATCGAGACCTGATCAAGCATTACAGGCTCAGCAAGGATTGTGGAAATCAAATATCATTAGTGGTGTCCACATCGGCTGCTGACAAAGACCCAAATGAAACTGTAATTCATACAGGAAACGTAGCACAAGAAAACGGTGAGGAGAACGTCGAGGTCTCTTCCGGGCATTCTGCTACACAAGGAAGCAGAAAACAGCTAAGTATCTCTAACTCGCGATCATCGAGAAGGCGACAGATCGAAGAAATGGAGCTCGAAAACCTAAGAGCTAAGAAAGAAACAGAGCAACGACTGCGAGAGCGGCAGTTGGAGTTGGAGCAGGAGCGTGAGGAAATAGAATTTCGTCGCCAGCAAGAAGAGTTACGTTTACAACAGCAACCAGGACAAGAGTTACCTCTAAAGATGCAATAAAAAGAAGACGAACTGCGTCTTCGACAGCATGAGCGAGCCCTTGAAAACGAAAGAAAGAAAGCAGAGGAAGACGAAGAACAAAGACGTCTGAAACTTGAGCTGACCAAAGGAAGCTCAAGAGCATCTGGGTCAGTGGCAGATGAGATAGAAATTGTTAGATCAAACAGAAATCATGAAAGAACAGCCGGGTGGGCAGAATCAGTGGCTCAACAGTCTGTCTCTAGACGGCCACTATCTCCAAATGTTGTTATCGACCCTCCAACGAATTCCACACAGGACAGTTGACAAACGTTTCAGCACCTACCCGAAAATTACCCCGCTGTTCCAACCGGGTGAAGGACTTTTCTCAACGCAACTGACTGAACCGAGCATTCTCAAGAAACCAGAAATCCGTAAACCAATTAGAGTAACGGACCCACCAGCATCGCCGTTGACAAGGACGACGTTTCAGCAGCAAGGAACGTCAGCAGTTCAAGACAGAAACAGGAGTCAGAGTCCCATTAACAACTCTCGAAACAGGTCTACCGAGAGCAGAAACAGAAGCGCAATGAATCAAACCACTCCCCAAGTCATTTACCAAACAGTACCAAGCAATGGTGCCAGTGGCTTGCAAAAATTAAAACTGACTGAGTTTTCAGGAGACCCCATGGAATGGCCAGAATGGTTAGGTCTTTTTGATGTTGTTCATCAAAAGCCAATCAGCGATACGGAAAAGATGCAATACCTGAAGACCCGTCTCACGGGTCAAGCGAAAGCAGCAATATCGGGAATGGGAGTCAGCTCACAATCATACTATCATGCTTGGGATGTACTCTGTGAGAAGTATGGCAGATCAGATGTCATAGTCAATGCTCAATTCAAGAAAATACATATTCATCCTCCAATTCGGCACGACGATTCCACGAGCATCGTCAAGTTTGCAAATGTGTTTACAAATGTGGTGAACACCTTGACTCAACTTGGATACACATCAGACCTAGAAGCCGAAGCAGGGCTAAGTTCAACAACGAGAAAACTTTCTCCGCAACTGAGAGAACAGTGGTTGCAGTATATGCAAGATCGTCGACTACTGAGAGGCAACCTGATTAATTTCAAAGAGTGGCTTGCCTCCAAAGCTGTAAGTCATGAGAACTTGTTAGCACAGACAAACTCGTTGTTTGAGAGAAACAAATTTCAAAGCCGTGATAAACCGAAGACGAGTACCTTTGCTTCAAACGCTGAAGAGTCAAGCAAACCCAAGAATTTTGAATGTGCCTTCAAAGACGAACAACACCCCGTTTGGACTTGTGAAAAGTTCAAATAGATGAAAATAAATGAACGACGAGAGCAAGTCCAGAAGTTCCGACTGTGTTTGAATTGTTTGAGACCAGGTCACATGTCGAAGGACTGCAAAAGCAGGACATGCAGTGTACCCAGCTGATGGCGACACAACAGGTTTTTGCACAGCAACCTACCGAAGAAGGAAACTACAAAGAATGTCTCAGATGCTACAACGGCACTAGCAACTAACATCACCCAAGGAGGACTCCCAGTGGTGCGAATCAAGCTGACAAACAGAGATTTAAGCCTAAATGTACTAGCAATGTGTGATTCGGGATCCGCAATCTCATTTGTGGACAAATCAGTGGTGCCAAAACTCCAACTCCAAGGCCGAAAAGCATCTCTATCAGTAGCAGGGATCCATGGATCACAGGATGTAAAGACTGAAATAGTGCCGATAGCTGTGTCAGCCCATGAGAAGTCTCGACCATTGACAACAGTGCAGTTCTGTGTGCACGAGAAACTGAAGTTGGGTGACCAGATTGTGGAGCTGCAAGAATTGAAAGACCGTTACCCACATCTGAGGAACTCGCCAAATCAGAACTACAATCTAAACGAGGTTCAAGTGATTCTTGGACAAGATTGTTACGACATTCATCACCCTTTTGAGTTCGAGAAGTCAGAAGACAAAACTGCACCATGGGCAGTGAAATCAAAGATTGGTTGGGCCTTAAGTGGACCCCTACCAGCGAAGCAAGCAGCAACTCTGGCAACCACAGCAACATCAATTGCAGATGACAAATTGGCAAACCAGTTGAGTAAGTGGTGGGATATCGAGTCCTACGCCTCAAAGTGCGATGTCACAGGTCATTCAAAAGACGAACAACGAGAAATCAAGACGTTGGAACAAACGACCCGATTCAACGGTGAAAGATACGAAGTTGGACTTCTGTGACGAGAGGAAGAAGTGGAGTTGCCGAACAACTTCTACTCTGCAATGGTGCAGCTCAAGTCCCTAGAACGACGCCTACAGAAAGATGAGACGCTACGAAAGCGCTATCAGGAAACCATTGACATGGATGTCAACGCTGGATACGTTCGGAAAGTTGATCAAACAGAACTCAATGAAACCCGAAACAGGCTACAATTGTATTTGCCACATCATCCCGTCATAAACCCGCACAAACCCGAAAAAGTCAGAAGAGTGTGCAACGCAGCAGCAAAGTACCAAGGTGTAGCTCTGAACGACAAACTTCTATCTGGACCAGATCTGCTACAGAGTCTGATCGGAATCATTTTTCGCTTCCGAGAACACCAAATAGCTTTATCAGCCGACATAGAAGCAATGTTTCTTCAAGTTGCTGTCCCAAACGATGACAGCCGATGTTTACGATTTCTCTGGAGAGAAGATCCAGAGCGGAAAATAGAAGTCTATGAGTATACACGCCACGTTTTTGGGGCGAAAAGCTCGCCGACTTGTGCAAATTACGCTTTGCATCAAATGGCGAAAGATAATGCAGTCAACGACGAAAGTCTCGTCAGAACGGTTCAGCGAAACTTCTACATGGACAACTTCCTAAAGTCAGTAAGAACCCCTCAAGAAGCAATCGAAATCTACCGGAAAGTCAGAGACATCCTCATCAAAGGTGGATTCAATTTGACGAAATGGATAACAAGTGACGATGAAGTCAAGTCACAAATCCCAGAGGCAGACAGATCAATGATAGTTGTGAAGACTTTCGAAGCAGAGCCACAATCATCTTCAATTCTAGGACTCAACTGGAATGTGGACACAGACAGTCTCATTGTCTGTCGTGGAACTGAGCAAGAAGTTCCGGTAAAAATAACTCAGAGAATTGTCCTATCGTTTGTCTCAGCAGTGTTCGACCCACTTGGAATATGTTCACCCTTCACCATACGAATGCGATTTCTACTCAAAAGCATTTTGGCAGCAATGGGACAAGCATGGGACAAAGAGTCGTCAGCAGAACGCTCAAAACTGTTCAGTGATTGGTGCTCTGAGTTGAGAGAAATAAGAACGATGTCAATAAACGGACTTTATTTTGAAAACGGATGCACAAACCTGAGACTTTACATCTTTACCGATGCATCAGAGGAAGCAATGTGCATTGTGGCGATGCAGCAGAGGAAGCAATGTTCATCTGCAAGATGAAGCAACGCTAAAACTGACATATGTAATAGGGAAATGTCGTGTGGCACCCGTCAGACCCATGACGATACCGAAGTTAGAACTCCAAGCCGCAGTTTACGGAGTTCGTCTCAGAAAGCAGATTCTAAACGGGCATGATGTCAGAATGACAAAATCTATCATTGGACCGACTCATCAACAGTGCTACAGTGGCTACAAGCAGCGCACAAGAAACAACAAGTGTTCGTTGCGAACAGAGCAGCGGAAATACTGGAAAACTCATCGATGGATAAATGGAGACACAAGGCCTCAAGGAGTTCGTATGGCTAAACGGGCCGGCATGGCTCCAGGCAGATGAAGAAAAGTGGCCAAAGCCATGGTGTCAAGTGAACGAAGTTGTAGCTGAGCAAGCTACCAGTACTGTAGCCACAGAAAATAAACTAGACCAACTATTTGACTGGAGACGATACAGTACCTTCAATCGAATTAGAAACTTCATTGACTACTGCATGAGGTTCAAGACGAAGCAGAGGGGTACCCTCAAAGCAGAAGAGATCAATCAAGCAGAACAAATATTGTTTCGATTTATTCAAACCGAAAGCTTCCCGAATGTTTCAAAGTGGATAGAAAACAGCAAAGAAATCTCCAAAACATTAAACATTGTCAAATTGTCACCCTTCATAGAGGAAGATGGAACAATCAGGGTGAAAGGCCGACTAAAGCATTCAAACCTCGCTTAAAATGCCAAACACCCAATATTGTTAACAGCAAAGCATTCAGTAGTACAACTTCTGTTGGAGAGAGCACATCAATACAACCTACATGAGGGCACAGAATATGTGAGAAACATGCTCCAACAAGAGTACTGGATCATTGGAATAAGAATGCTTTAAGGAATTTTAAGTCGAGTTGTATCAAATGCAGACACAGAAATGCCAACCCAATTCACCCACCGATGGCAGATCTACCCAGAGAAGGGCTTGATGAACATGTGTTCCCATTCACCCATACCGGAGTCGACTACTTCGGACCCTTTGAAGTGAAGTTCCTACGACGTACTTTGAAGAGAAGGTGCTGTCTCTTCACTTGCCTGACAACCAGAGCAGTACACATCGAAGTCACACAGTCATTGGACATCGAGTCATGTCTAGCTGCAGTGACAAGATTCATTGCAAGACGTGGCTACCCGAACACCATCATCAGTGACAACGGAACGAACTTCGTTGGAGCAGCCAATGAGCTGAAAGCATTCATGAACGAGTGGGACAAAGATAAAATTGAGGGTGATTTAGCACAGAAAAAGATTTTTTGGAAATTCAATCCTCACGGAGCTCCGTTACTTTGGTGGAATCTGGGAAAGACTGGTTCAAAGTTGCAAGAAAGTCATGATTGCAATCTTGGACAGCCGAAGCCTCACCGATGAGGTATTCAGTACAACGACGTGTCTTGTGGAGCAACTCTCATCGCAAGACCCCTGACAGCAGTAAGTGACGACCCAGAGGATCTGACAGCACTGACACCCAATCATTTCTTGCTAGCACGAGAAAATGCAAGTGCACCATTTATGCCATCCAGCAAGCGCTACCAGGATCTGCGAAAACCCTTCAAAACGGCTCAAGCATATGCCGACATGATCTGGAAAAGATAGTGAATTTGTGACGACATGATCTAGACACGTGAAAATCTTCCACAATGGAACCAGAGATCGAAGTTGTCAAAAGAACATGTGCGAAACCTGAAAGAAGGTGAGTTAGTGTGGCTAGTAGATAACTCTGTGAAACGCTGTGAATACAAATTGGGACGAATCATTGAGATCTTCACTGGCAACGACGGAGTCGTGAGATCAGCGAGTGTCAAAACGGCACATGGAGTGCTAAACCGGCCAGTCGTGAAGTTAGCGCCAGTATCCTACGATGGTGTTTCCGAGATCGAAAACAGGGCCGGCGATGTTGGCGCCACTTCAAATCAGCTACAAAAGCCATCAGATAGCAAGAAATAACGTTTGAAACTGAAAAAAACTTAGAATTTGTCAAAACTCAAAAATTGTCAAAACTGAAAATTTACAAGTTGGGACCGAAAATCTGTACACCCCCCCCCCGATTTTTGAAAGGCAAAACACGAGCTACCCGAGGTTATGGCACACGGTTAGAGTTACCTCTGAGCTACTGAAGGACCCAACGAAATTTAGTGCATCATACCCATTGGTGTGGCTATTAACACTTATATGGTGCAAAAAGTGCTTTTTTCGATATTTTGTCATTTATTGTTAACTTCTTAAATTGTTAATTCTATGATCCCTTAGGTGTTTATTAAAGGTCATGTCTCATACATTTGAGGCATTTAGTGCTACGTAATAACCATCCGTGCTTATGTCAACAAAAGTAAATATTGTAGTAATTCGACATTTACTATGTAAACAATGACCTAAATCATTTTCTTGATTAACCAATCAGAAACAACTAGCGATGATGTTATAAATGATAAATATTTGAGCCGCAACACATTGTTTCAATTGAATAGATTTTAAGTTCTTTCACGCATTGAATTACGCATTGTGGTGAATACGGCAAAAGTCAAAAGAGCAAAATCGAAAGATCAAAAGAAACAGGATAAGCATGTAAAGCCCGATCATTAAGTCGTAGTCCATTAGGTTGCCAAAGTTCATTAAAGTGATTGCTGATTGGCATTAGTTTTCCGCTTAATAGCGTTGTGTTTGGAAGCTGAAACAAGTGTTCTTTTGGAATCTAACCGAATATGCAGAATTTGCACACCAAATGGAAAAAAAATTGACACTTAGAAAAATCCTGTCAAGTTTTCTTATTTTTTTTCTGTTTCAATCCCAATATGGGTCAGCGGCTGCTATTTTCCGGCAATTTGCTGGCTATGTTTTTGTTGGCTTTTCCCAACTGTTTAACAAACTGAAAATTAGGAAAATATGAAACTTCTTGGAACACATGCCCTAAAACGCCTGAAAAACACATTTAGAGATCAAATTGACTCAAAAGTTGCAGAATTGGGATATTGGATTTTTGAAATACTAAAAACGGAAAATAATTTTAAAAATTATCGTAGAAAACAGTTTATTTTCTCGTTTCATCTTCAAATAATCTATTTCCAAAATTTTAAAGTGAGTTTCAAAATTAAGTCAAGCAGGTGGTTTTCATTCAAGAATTAGCAACTGCAGTCGACCGAACTAGTACGGAGTTATCAATATTTTTTAGAATTAAGATAAATGAGGGTTAAATTTTTAATGAAGTATATAGAACCATTAGAAACTGTTATACAGAGCAGTTGGCTCTCAGATTGGCTAAAACTTGATTCTTTAACAACTTTAGTCTTTTTTGCTAAGTTTTGCTAGATCTTAAGATCTTGCGAATTTTAAGTTAATTGAGCTTACATAACGAGAATTTAGCAACAATACTGGCTACAGGCTGAGGCCTTACAAAGTTCAGCACGAGATTGGACATAGATTATCACTAAGGATTTTCTTAACTTCAATCAACAAAATTAAAGTTAGTCCTTTAATACGTCCGAGCGACTAATTATTTCTGCGAGATCGTTAGTGCGTAATTCAAACGTAAACATTTGAAATAAAAATGGGATCTTTTTTGTTTCGAAAAATTTATGCTCACTAGGCTGGGGGGGAACAGAATAGATCCAAAAATTGTTATCTTTAAAACTCAATATTTCGTCGAGAAGCGACTTGAGAAAATCTTTTCATCGATCGGTTCAGTTTTTTTAGGTCTTTTCATTGGTACCGAGTGAAAATCTCTCTGAAAAAGAATATCCGTCCACTTAGTTTGTCACAAAATAGAGGGCTCATATAATGTTTTTAACCCGCATTACTTTGGGGTTTGTATCAACTAATTATCTTAGGAAATTTGCAGAGGGCTGCTATGCGAAGCGAATGTTAAGCGAAGAATCAAAGACTGTCATTAACAACCAATAACTCAAATAGACACTCGCGACCCCAGATGTCGATGATTTATAATAAAATCTTCATGAGGCAACGTTGTTGATTAACCAAATCAAATACAGATCCCATTTTTGTTTGAGTGTGAATTACAAAGAAAAGTATGCAGTTGAGGGTTATGCAGAATGGTTGTACTTAAAATTAATGACTGCAGCATCTGTATTTTGTTAAATTTTTCTAATAGTCGACAATATTAGTTGAAGGTTGCCAAATAGAAAATAAAAGTTTTGCATTTGTCCATTCGTTTTTTTAGTAATTCAATCAGAAATCATTAACGTAGGTTTTTTGGACGTACTCTAAATCTAATCAATCGCTAAGAAGGGCAATTCAGACTGTTGGCGCTACTTCAAATCAGCAACAAAAGCCATCAGACAGCAAGAAATAGCCTTGCAAAGTGACGAGACTTAGAATTTGTCAAAACTCAAAATGGTCAAAACTGAAATGTTTTACAAGTTGGGACCGAAATTTGGTATACCACTCGAATTTTGGAATGGAAAACCTGAGAAACCCGACATTATAGCACAAAGTTAAGATAACTTCTAAGCTACTCATGGACCCAACGAAGGTTATTGCATCAGACCCACAAGTGTTGCTATTAGCACTTTTATGGTGCAAAATAGGGATTTTCCGATATTTTGTCATTTATCGTTAAATTTCCTAAGTTTATTTCATTTTATGATACTTTAGGTGTTCAAATTTCTTTTTATGATACTTTAGGTGTTCATTAAAGGCCAAATAACGTACATTTGAGGCATTTAGAGCCACGTAATTAATCCGTGCTTATATCAATAAAAGTAAAAATTGCAGTAATTTGACATTTAATATGTAAACAATGACCAATAACCCAAATGTGTGAATATTAAAACTATATTGTATTCAGAACCATTAGAAGCTTTTACCAAGAGCAGTTGGCTCTCAGATTAGACTAAAAATTGATTCTTTATCAACTTTGGTCTTTTTTTAAGTTTTCCTAGATTTTGAGATCTTGCGAGTTTTAAGTTAGTTGAGATTACCTGACGAGAAGTTAGCAACAATAATAGCTACTGGTTGAAGCCTTACAAACTTCAGCACGAGATTGAACATAGATTCTCACTAGGGGTTTTCTTAACTTCAATCAACAAAATTAAAATTGTGGTCCCTTACGTCCGAGCGACTAATTATTTCGACGAGATTCTGAGTCAATCGAACCCAGTGAAGAACCAGTCCGGCGTAAAGCTCGAGAACCAGGCTGTGAGATATCGGTTCCGCTGAGATTCTTGAGCAGCCGCAACATTTGGTCCGCCGACCCGGACAACAGCAACAGCAGTGACACGAACAGCAACGAATCTTCGATTCGACCTGGTGGACCAAAACACAACCAGCAACGATGGCCAGCAAAAGTCCCAACAGACACTGGAAGACAGCTGATTGGAAGGCGAGTGGTCAACTCAAGACGTTAGAAAAAGAGCAAGCTGACCTACTCAAGTCCTTCTCCAGACACCTCAACGAGCTAGAAGGCTACCTGACACAAAACAAAACAATGACGGTCGAAGGTGCTTATCGATGTTTCTTCGAGACGTACGACAACTTGGAAGACAACCGACTACAACAGAGGTTACTATTAAAACCAAATTATTTTGAAAACTTTGACAATGACACCAAGCGTATGTTAGGAGAAAAGAGTAAAGTTTTACGATGGGTAGTTGACAAAGTACCAGATCTCCGAGACATTGAAGATTGTCGCGCAGTAGTCGTCGACTACCGGAAAGATACATTGCGAGTGTACAAATTATTGGAAGATTCTGTTCCAACGAATTGTTAAAACTCGAAACGAAATTGAAAGCAGAAAAGGCGACTCCGAAAAACAGATACTGTGTAATCAGGCAGAACGGTTATTAGAAAAGCTTGATTAAATTTTCGCAGAATCTCTTCAAATAATGAAGACAGAAGCTCGTCCCCAAGGGTTTGCAAATTTCAGTTATGCTAGAAGTTACTATCGAGACCTGATCAAGCATTACAGGCTCAGCAAGGATTGTGGAAATCAAATATCATTAGTGGTGTCCACATCGGCTGTTGACAAAGACCCAAATGAAACTGTAATTCATACAGGAAACGTAGCACAAGAAAACGGTGAGGAGAACGTCGAGGTCTCTTCCGGGCATTCTGCTACACAAGGAAGCAGAAAACAGCTAAGTATCTCTAACTCGCGATCATCGAGAAGGCGACAGATCGAAGAAATGGAGCTCGAAAACCTAAGAGCTAAGAAAGAAACAGAGCAACGACTGCGAGAGCGGCAGTTGGAGTTGGAGCAGGAGCGTGAGGAAATAGAATTTCGTCGCCAGCAAGAAGAGTTACGTTTACAACAGCAACCAGGACAAGAGTTACCTCTAAAGATGCAATAAAAAGAAGACGAACTGCGTCTTCGACAGCATGAGCGAGCCCTTGAAAACGAAAGAAAGAAAGCAGAGGAAGACGAAGAACAAAGACGTCTGAAACTTGAGCTGACCAAAGGAAGCTCAAGAGCATCTGGGTCAGTGGCAGATGAGATAGAAATTGTTAGATCAAACAGAAATCATGAAAGAACAGCCGGGTGGGCAGAATCAGTGGCTCAACAGTCTGTCTCTAGACGGCCACTATCTCCAAATGTTGTTATCGACCCTCCAACGAATGCCACACAGGACAGTTGACAAACGTTTCAGCACCTACCCGAAAATTACCCCGCTGTTCCAACCGGGTGAAGGACTTTTCTCAACGCAACTGACTGAACCGAGCATTCTCAAGAAACCAGAAATCCGTAAACCAATTAGAGTAACGGACCCACCAGCATCGCCGTTGACAAGGACGACGTTTCAGCAGCAAGGAACGTCAGCAGTTCAAGACAGAAACAGGAGTCAGAGTCCCATTAACAACTCTAGAAACAGGTCTACCGAGAGCAGAAACAGAAGCGCAATGAATCAAACCACTCCCCAAGTCATTTACCAAACAGTACCAAGCAATGGTGCCAGTGGCTTGCAAAAATTAAAACTGACTGAGTTTTCAGGAGACCCCATGGAATGGCCAGAATGGTTAGGTCTTTTTGATGTTGTTCATCAAAAGCCAATCAGCGATACGGAAAAGATGCAATACCTGAAGACCCGTCTCACGGGTCAAGCGAAAGCAGCAATATCGGGAATGGGAGTCAGCTCACAATCATACTATCATGCTTGGGATGTACTCTGTGAGAAGTATGGCAGATCAGATGTCATAGTCAATGCTCAATTCAAGAAAATACATATTCATCCTCCAATTCGGCACGACGATTCCACGAGCATCGTCAAGTTTGCAAATGTGTTTACAAATGTGGTGAACACCTTGACTCAACTTGGATACACATCAGACCTAGAAGCCGAAGCAGGGCTAAGTTCAACAACGAGAAAACTTTCTCCGCAACTGAGAGAACAGTGGTTGCAGTATATGCAAGATCGTCGACTACTGAGAGGCAACCTGATTAATTTCAAAGAGTGGCTTGCCTCCAAAGCTGTAAGTCATGAGAACTTGTTAGCACAGACAAACTCGTTGTTTGAGAGAAACAAATTTCAAAGCCGTGATAAACCGAAGACGAGTACCTTTGCTTCAAACGCTGAAGAGTCAAGCAAACCCAAGAATTTTGAATGTGCCTTCAAAGACGAACAACACCCCGTTTGGACTTGTGAAAGTTCAAATAGATGAAAATAAATGAACGACGAGAGCAAGTCCAGAAGTTCCGACTGTGTTTGAATTGTTTGAGACCAGGTCACATGTCGAAGGACTGCAAAAGCAGGACATGCAGTGTACCCAGCTGATGGCGACACAACAGGTTTTTGCACAGCAACCTACCGAAGAAGGAAACTACAAAGAATGTCTCAGATGCTACAACGGCACTAGCAACTAACATCACCCAAGGAGGACTCCCAGTGGTGCGAATCAAGCTGACAAACAGAGATTTAAGCCTAAATGTACTAGCAATGTGTGATTCGGGATCCGCAATCTCATTTGTGGACAAATCAGTGGTGCCAAAACTCAAACTCCAAGGCCGAAAAGCATCTCTATCAGTAGCAGGGATCCATGGATCACAGGATGTAAAGACTGAAATAGTGCCGATAGCTGTGTCAGCCCATGAGAAGTCTCGACCATTGACAACAGTGCAGTTCTGTGTGCACGAGAAACTGAAGTTGGGTGACCAGATTGTGGAGCTGCAAGAATTGAAAGACCGTTACCCACATCTGAGGAACTCGCCAAATCAGAACTACAATCTAAACGAGGTTCAAGTGATTCTTGGACAAGATTGTTACGACATTCATCACCCTTTTGAGTTCGAGAAGTCAGAAGACAAAACTGCACCATGGGCAGTGAAATCAAAGATTGGTTGGGCCTTAAGTGGACCCCTACCAGCGAAGCAAGCAGCAACTCTGGCAACCACAGCAACATCAATTGCAGATGACAAATTGGCAAACCAGTTGAGTAAGTGGTGGGATATCGAGTCCTACGCCTCAAAGTGCGATGTCACAGGTCATTCAAAAGACGAACAACGAGAAATCAAGACGTTGGAACAAACGACCCGATTCAACGGTGAAAGATACGAAGTTGGACTTCTGTGGCGAGAGGAAGAAGTGGAGTTGCCGAACAACTTCTACTCTGCAATGGTGCAGCTCAAGTCCCTAGAACGACGCCTACAGAAAGATGAGACGCTACGAAAGCGCTATCAGGAAACCATTGACATGGATGTCAACGCTGGATACGTTCGGAAAGTTGATCAAACAGAACTCAATGAAACCCGAAACAGGCTACAATTGTATTTGCCACATCATCCCGTCATAAACCCGCACAAACCCGAAAAAGTCAGAAGAGTGTGCAACGCAGCAGCAAAGTACCAAGGTGTAGCTCTGAACGACAAACTTCTATCTGGACCAGATCTGCTACAGAGTCTGATCGGAATCATTTTTCGCTACCGAGAACACCAAATAGCTTTATCAGCCGACATAGAAGCAATGTTTCTTCAAGTTGCTGTCCCAAACGATGACAGCCGATGTTTACGATTTCTCTGGAGAGAAGATCCAGAGCGGAAAATAGAAGTCTATGAGTATACACGCCACGTTTTTGGGGCGAAAAGCTCGCCGACTTGTGCAAATTACGCTTTGCATCAAATGGCGAAAGATAATGCAGTCAACGACGAAAGTCTCGTCAGAACGGTTCAGCGAAACTTCTACATGGACAACTTCCTAAAGTCAGTAAGAACCCCTCAAGAAGCAATCGAAATCTACCGGAAAGTCAGAGACATCCTCATCAAAGGTGGATTCAATTTGACGAAATGGATAACAAGTGACGATGAAGTCAAGTCACAAATCCCAGAGGCAGACAGATCAATGATAGTTGTGAAGACTTTCGAAGCAGAGCCACAATCATCTTCAATTCTAGGACTCAACTGGAATGTGGACACAGACAGTCTCATTGTCTGTCGTGGAACTGAGCAAGAAGTTCCGGTAAAAATAACTCAGAGAATTGTCCTATCGTTTGTCTCAGCAGTGTTCGACCCACTTGGAATATGTTCACCCTTCACCATACGAATGCGATTTCTACTCAAAAGCATTTTGGCAGCAATGGGACAAGCATGGGACAAAGAGTTGTCAGCAGAACGCTCAAAACTGTTCAGTGATTGGTGCTCTGAGTTGAGAGAAATAAGAACGATGTCAATAAACGGACTTTATTTTGAAAACGGATGCACAAACCTGAGACTTTACATCTTTACCGATGCATCAGAGGAAGCAATGTGCATTGTGGCGATGCAGCAGAGGAAGCAATGTTCATCTGCAAGATGAAGCAACGCTAAAACTGACATATGTAATAGGGAAATGTCGTGTGGCACCCGTCAGACCCATGACGATACCGAAGTTAGAACTCCAAGCCGCAGTTTACGGAGTTCGTCTCAGAAAGCAGATTCTAAACGGGCATGTTGTCAGAATGACAAAATCTATCATTGGACCGACTCATCAACAGTGCTACAGTGGCTACAAGCAGCGCACAAGAAACAACAAGTGTTCGTTGCGAACAGAGCAGCGGAAATACTGGAAAACTCATCGATGGATAAATGGAGACACAAGGCCTCAAGGAGTTCGTATGGCTAAACGGGCCGGCATGGCTCCAGGCAGATGAAGAAAAGTGGCCAAAGCCATGGTGTCAAGTGAACGAAGTTGTAGCTGAGCAAGCTACCAGTACTGTAGCCACAGAAAATAAACTAGACCAACTATTTGACTGGAGACGATACAGTACCTTCAATCGAATTAGAAACTTCATTGACTACTGCATGAGGTTCAAGACGAAGCAGAGGGGTACCCTCAAAGCAGAAGAGATCAATCAAGCAGAACAAATATTGTTTCGATTTATTCAAACCGAAAGCTTCCCGAATGTTTCAAAGTCGATAGAAAACAGCAAAGAAATCTCCAAAACATTAAACATTGTCAAATTGTCACCCTTCATAGAGGAAGATGGAACAATCAGGGTGAAAGGCCGACTAAAGCATTCAAACCTCGCTTAAAATGCCAAACACCCAATATTGTTAACAGCAAAGCATTCAGTAGTACAACTTCTGTTGGAGAGAGCACATCAATACAACCTACATGAGGGCACAGAATATGTGAGAAACATGCTCCAACAAGAGTACTGGATCATTGGAATAAGAATGCTTTAAGGAATTTTAAGTCGAGTTGTATCAAATGCAGACACAGAAATGCCAACCCAATTCACCCACCGATGGCAGATCTACCCAGAGAAGGGCTTGATGAACATGTGTTCCCATTCACCCATACCGGAGTCGACTACTTCGGACCCTTTGAAGTGAAGTTCCTACGACGTACTTTGAAGAGAAGGTGCTGTCTCTTCACTTGCCTGACAACCAGAGCAGTACACATCGAAGTCACACAGTCATTGGACATCGAGTCATGTCTAGCTGCAGTGACAAGATTCATTGCAAGACGTGGCTACCCGAACACCATCATCAGTGACAACGGAACGAACTTCGTTGGAGCAGCCAATGAGCTGAAAGCATTCATGAACGAGTGGGACAAAGATAAAATTGAGGGTGATTTAGCACAGAAAAAGATTTTTTGGAAATTCAATCCTCACGGAGCTCCGTTACTTTGGTGGAATCTGGGAAAGACTGGTTCAAAGTTGCAAGAAAGTCATGATTGCAATCTTGGACAGCCGAAGCCTCACCGATGAGGTATTCAGTACAACGACGTGTCTTGTGGAGCAACTCTCATCGCAAGACCCCTGACAGCAGTAAGTGACGACCCAGAGGATCTGACAGCACTGACACCCAATCATTTCTTGCTAGCACGAGAAAATGCAAGTGCACCATTTATGCCATCCAGCAAGCGCTACCAGGATCTGCGAAAACCCTTCAAAACGGCTCAAGCATATGCCGACATGATCTGGAAAAGATAGTGAATTTGTGACGACATGATCTAGACACGTGAAAATCTTCCACAATGGAACCAGAGATCGAAGTTGTCAAAAGAACATGTGCGAAACCTGAAAGAAGGTGAGTTAGTGTGGCTAGTAGATAACTCTGTGAAACGCTGTGAATACAAATTGGGACGAATCATTGAGATCTTCACTGGCAACGACGGAGTCGTGAGATCAGCGAGTGTCAAAACGGCACATGGAGTGCTAAACCGGCCAGTCGTGAAGTTAGCGCCAGTATCCTACGATGGTGTTTCCGAGATCGAAAACAGGGCCGGCGATGTTGGCGCCACTTCAAATCAGCTACAAAAGCCATCAGATAGCAAGAAATAACGTTTGAAACTGAAAAAAAACTTAGAATTTGTCAAAACTCAAAAATTGTCAAAACTGAAAATTTACAAGTTGGGACCGAAAATCTGTACACCCCCCCCCCGATTTTTGAAAGGCAAAACACGAGCTACCCGAGGTTATGGCACACGGTTAGAGTTACCTCTGAGCTACTGAAGGACCCAACGAAATTTAGTGCATCATACCCATTGGTGTGGCTATTAACACTTATATGGTGCAAAAAGTGCTTTTTTCGATATTTTGTCATTTATTGTTAACTTCTTAAATTGTTAATTCTATGATCCCTTAGGTGTTTATTAAAGGTCATGTCTCATACATTTGAGGCATTTAGTGCTACGTAATAACCATCCGTGCTTATGTCAACAAAAGTAAATATTGTAGTAATTCGACATTTACTATGTAAACAATGACCTAAATCATTTTCTTGATTAACCAATCAGAAACAACTAGCGATGATGTTATAAATGATAAATATTTGAGCCGCAACACATTGTTTCAATTGAATAGATTTTAAGTTCTTTCACGCATTGAATTACGCATTGTGGTGAATACGGCAAAAGTCAAAAGAGCAAAATCGAAAGATCAAAAGAAACAGGATAAGCATGTAAAGCCCGATCATTAAGTCGTAGTCCATTAGGTTGCCAAAGTTCATTAAAGTGATTGCTGATTGGCATTAGTTTTCTGCTTAATAGCGTTGTGTTTGGAAGCTGAAACAAGTGTTCTTTTGGAATCTAACCGAATATGCAGAATTTGCACACCAAATGGAAAAAAAATTGACACTTAGAAAAATCCTGTCAAGTTTTCTTATTTTTTTTCTGTTTCAATCCCAATATGGGTCAGCGGCTGCTATTTTCCGGCAATTTGCTGGCTATGTTTTTGTTGGCTTTTCCCAACTGTTTAACAAACTGAAAATTAGGAAAATATGAAACTTCTTGGAACACATGCCCTAAAACGCCTGAAAAACACATTTAGAGATCAAATTGACTCAAAAGTTGCAGAATTGGGATATTGGATTTTTGAAATACTAAAAACGGAAAATAATTTTAAAAATTATCGTAGAAAACAGTTTATTTTCTCGTTTCATCTTCAAATAATCTATTTCCAAAATTTTAAAGTGAGTTTCAAAATTAAGTCAAGCAGGTGGTTTTCATTCAAGAATTAGCAACTGCAGTCGACCGAACTAGTACGGAGTTATCAATATTTTTTAGAATTAAGATAAATGAGGGTTAAATTTTTAATGAAGTATATAGAACCATTAGAAACTGTTATACAGAGCAGTTGGCTCTCAGATTGGCTAAAACTTGATTCTTTAACAACTTTAGTCTTTTTTGCTAAGTTTTGCTAGATCTTAAGATCTTGCGAATTTTAAGTTAATTGAGCTTACATAACGAGAATTTAGCAACAATACTGGCTACAGGCTGAGGCCTTACAAAGTTCAGCACGAGATTGGACATAGATTATCACTAAGGATTTTCTTAACTTCAATCAACAAAATTAAAGTTAGTCCTTTAATACGTCCGAGCGACTAATTATTTCTGCGAGATCGTTAGTGCGTAATTCAAACGTAAACATTTGAAATAAAAATGGGATCTTTTTTGTTTCGAAAAATTTATGCTCACTAGGCTGGGGGGGAACAGAATAGATCCAAAAATTGTTATCTTTAAAACTCAATATTTCGTCGAGAAGCGACTTGAGAAAATCTTTTCATCGATCGGTTCAGTTTTTTTAGGTCTTTTCATTGGTACCGAGTGAAAATCTCTCTGAAAAAGAATATCCGTCCACTTAGTTTGTCACAAAATAGAGGGCTCATATAATGTTTTTAACCCGCATTACTTTGGGGTTTGTATCAACTAATTATCTTAGGAAATTTGCAGAGGGCTGCTATGCGAAGCGAATGTTAAGCGAAGAATCAAAGACTGTCATTAACAACCAATAACTCAAATAGACACTCGCGACCCCAGATGTCGATGATTTATAATAAAATCTTCATGAGGCAACGTTGTTGATTAACCAAATCAAATACAGATCCCATTTTTGTTTGAGTGTGAATTACAAAGAAAAGTATGCAGTTGAGGGTTATGCAGAATGGTTGTACTTAAAATTAATGACTGCAGCATCTGTATTTTGTTAAATTTTTCTAATAGTCGACAATATTAGTTGAAGGTTGCCAAATAGAAAATAAAAGTTTTGCATTTGTCCATTCGTTTTTTTAGTAATTCAATCAGAAATCATTAACGTAGGTTTTTTGGACGTACTCTAAATCTAATCAATCGCTAAGAAGGGCAATTCAGACTGTTGGCGCTACTTCAAATCAGCAACAAAAGCCATCAGACAGCAAGAAATAGCCTTGCAAAGTGACGAGACTTAGAATTTGTCAAAACTCAAAATGGTCAAAACTGAAATGTTTTACAAGTTGGGACCGAAATTTGGTATACCACTCGAATTTTGGAATGGAAAACCTGAGAAACCCGACATTATAGCACAAAGTTAAGATAACTTCTAAGCTACTCATGGACCCAACGAAGGTTATTGCATCAGACCCACAAGTGTTGCTATTAGCACTTTTATGGTGCAAAATAGGGATTTTCCGATATTTTGTCATTTATCGTTAAATTTCCTAAGTTTATTTCAATTTATGATACTTTAGGTGTTCAAATTTCTTTTTATGATACTTTAGGTGTTCATTAAAGGCCAAATAACGTACATTTGAGGCATTTAGAGCCACGTAATTAATCCGTGCTTATATCAATAAAAGTAAAAATTGCAGTAATTTGACATTTAATATGTAAACAATGACCAATAACCCAAATGTGTGAATATTAAAACTATATTGTATTCAGAACCATTAGAAGCTTTTACCAAGAGCAGTTGGCTCTCAGATTAGACTAAAAATTGATTCTTTATCAACTTTGGTCTTTTTTTAAGTTTTCCTAGATTTTGAGATCTTGCGAGTTTTAAGTTAGTTGAGATTACCTGACGAGAAGTTAGCAACAATAATAGCTACTGGTTGAAGCCTTACAAACTTCAGCACGAGATTGAACATAGATTCTCACTAGGGGTTTTCTTAACTTCAATCAACAAAATTAAAATTGTGGTCCCTTACGTCCGAGCGACTAATTATTTCGACGAGATTCTGAGTCAATCGAACCCAGTGAAGAACCAGTCCGGCGTAAAGCTCGAGAACCAGGCTGTGAGATATCGGTTCCGCTGAGATTCTTGAGCAGCCGCAACATTTGGTCCGCCGACCCGGACAACAGCAACAGCAGTGACACGAACAGCAACGAATCTTCGATTCGACCTGGTGGACCAAAACACAACCAGCAACGATGGCCAGCAAAAGTCCCAACAGACACTGGAAGACAGCTGATTGGAAGGCGAGTGGTCAACTCAAGACGTTAGAAAAAGAGCAAGCTGACCTACTCAAGTCCTTCTCCAGACACCTCAACGAGCTAGAAGGCTACCTGACACAAAACAAAACAATGACGGTCGAAGGTGCTTATCGATGTTTCTTCGAGACGTACGACAACTTGGAAGACAACCGACTACAACAGAGGTTACTATTAAAACCAAATTATTTTGAAAACTTTGACAATGACACCAAGCGTATGTTAGGAGAAAAGAGTAAAGTTTTACGATGGGTAGTTGACAAAGTACCAGATCTCCGAGACATTGAAGATTGTCGCGCAGTAGTCGTCGACTACCGGAAAGATACATTGCGAGTGTACAAATTATTGGAAGATTCTGTTCCAACGAATTGTTAAAACTCGAAAAGAAATTGAAAGCAGAAAAGGCGACTCCGAAAAACAGATACTGTGTAATCAGGCAGAACGGTTATTAGAAAAGCTTGATTAAATTTTCGCAGAATCTCTTCAAATAATGAAGACAGAAGCTCGTCCCCAAGGGTTTGCAAATTTCAGTTATGCTAGAAGTTACTATCGAGACCTGATCAAGCAGTACAGGCTCAGCAAGGATTGTGGAAATCAAATATCATTAGTGGTGTCCACATCGGCTGTTGACAAAGACCCAAATGAAACTGTAATTCATACAGGAAACGTAGCACAAGAAAACGGTGAGGAGAACGTCGAGGTCTCTTCCGGGCATTCTGCTACACAAGGAAGCAGAAAACAGCTAAGTATCTCTAACTCGCGATCATCGAGAAGGCGACAGATCGAAGAAATGGAGCTCGAAAACCTAAGAGCTAAGAAAGAAACAGAGCAACGACTGCGAGAGCGGCAGTTGGAGTTGGAGCAGGAGCGTGAGGAAATAGAATTTCGTCGCCAGCAAGAAGAGTTACGTTTACAACAGCAACCAGGACAAGAGTTACCTCTAAAGATGCAATAAAAAGAAGACGAACTGCGTCTTCGACAGCATGAGCGAGCCCTTGAAAACGAAAGAAAGAAAGCAGAGGAAGACGAAGAACAAAGACGTCTGAAACTTGAGCTGACCAAAGGAAGCTCAAGAGCATCTGGGTCAGTGGCAGATGAGATAGAAATTGTTAGATCAAACAGAAATCATGAAAGAACAGCCGGGTGGGCAGAATCAGTGGCTCAACAGTCTGTCTCTAGACGGCCACTATCTCCAAATGTTGTTATCGACCCTCCAACGAATTCCACACAGGACAGTTGACAAACGTTTCAGCACCTACCCGAAAATTACCCCGCTGTTCCAACCGGGTGAAGGACTTTTCTCAACGCAACTGACTGAACCGAGCATTCTCAAGAAACCAGAAATCCGTAAACCAATTAGAGTAACGGACCCACCAGCATCGCCGTTGACAAGGACGACGTTTCAGCAGCAAGGAACGTCAGCAGTTCAAGACAGAAACAGGAGTCAGAGTCCCATTAACAACTCTCGAAACAGGTCTACCGAGAGCAGAAACAGAAGCGCAATGAATCAAACCACTCCCCAAGTCATTTACCAAACAGTACCAAGCAATGGTGCCAGTGGCTTGCAAAAATTAAAACTGACTGAGTTTTCAGGAGACCCCATGGAATGGCCAGAATGGTTAGGTCTTTTTGATGTTGTTCATCAAAAGCCAATCAGCGATACGGAAAAGATGCAATACCTGAAGACCCGTCTCACGGGTCAAGCGAAAGCAGCAATATCGGGAATGGGAGTCAGCTCACAATCATACTATCATGCTTGGGATGTACTCTGTGAGAAGTATGGCAGATCAGATGTCATAGTCAATGCTCAATTCAAGAAAATACATATTCATCCTCCAATTCGGCACGACGATTCCACGAGCATCGTCAAGTTTGCAAATGTGTTTACTAATGTGGTGAACACCTTGACTCAACTTGGATACACATCAGACCTAGAAGCCGAAGCAGGGCTAAGTTCAACAACGAGAAAACTTTCTCCGCAACTGAGAGAACAGTGGTTGCAGTATATGCAAGATCGTCGACTACTGAGAGGCAACCTGATTAATTTCAAAGAGTGGCTTGCCTCCAAAGCTGTAAGTCATGAGAACTTGTTAGCACAGACAAACTCGTTGTTTGAGAGAAACAAATTTCAAAGCCGTGATAAACCGAAGACGAGTACCTTTGCTTCAAACGCTGAAGAGTCAAGCAAACCCAAGAATTTTGAATGTGCCTTCAAAGACGAACAACACCCCGTTTGGACTTGTGAAAAGTTCAAATAGATGAAAATAAATGAACGACGAGAGCAAGTCCAGAAGTTCCGACTGTGTTTGAATTGTTTGAGACCAGGTCACATGTCGAAGGACTGCAAAAGCAGGACATGCAGTGTACCCAGCTGATGGCGACACAACAGGTTTTTGCACAGCAACCTACCGAAGAAGGAAACTACAAAGAATGTCTCAGATGCTACAACGGCACTAGCAACTAACATCACCCAAGGAGGACTCCCAGTGGTGCGAATCAAGCTGACAAACAGAGATTTAAGCCTAAATGTACTAGCAATGTGTGATTCGGGATCCGCAATCTCATTTGTGGACAAATCAGTGGTGCCAAAACTCCAACTCCAAGGCCGAAAAGCATCTCTATCAGTAGCAGGGATCCATGGATCACAGGATGTAAAGACTGAAATAGTGCCGATAGCTGTGTCAGCCCATGAGAAGTCTCGACCATTGACAACAGTGCAGTTCTGTGTGCACGAGAAACTGAAGTTGGGTGACCAGATTGTGGAGCTGCAAGAATTGAAAGACCGTTACCCACATCTGAGGAACTCGCCAAATCAGAACTACAATCTAAACGAGGTTCAAGTGATTCTTGGACAAGATTGTTACGACATTCATCACCCTTTTGAGTTCGAGAAGTCAGAAGACAAAACTGCACCATGGGCAGTGAAATCAAAGATTGGTTGGGCCTTAAGTGGACCCCTACCAGCGAAGCAAGCAGCAACTCTGGCAACCACAGCAACATCAATTGCAGATGACAAATTGGCAAACCAGTTGAGTAAGTGGTGGGATATCGAGTCCTACGCCTCAAAGTGCGATGTCACAGGTCATTCAAAAGACGAACAACGAGAAATCAAGACGTTGGAACAAACGACCCGATTCAACGGTGAAAGATACGAAGTTGGACTTCTGTGGCGAGAGGAAGAAGTGGAGTTGCCGAACAACTTCTACTCTGCAATGGTGCAGCTCAAGTCCCTAGAACGACGCCTACAGAAAGATGAGACGCTACGAAAGCGCTATCAGGAAACCATTGACATGGATGTCAACGCTGGATACGTTCGGAAAGTTGATCAAACAGAACTCAATGAAACCCGAAACAGGCTACAATTGTATTTGCCACATCATCCCGTCATAAACCCGCACAAACCCGAAAAAGTCAGAAGAGTGTGCAACGCAGCAGCAAAGTACCATGGTGTAGCTCTGAACGACAAACTTCTATCTGGACCAGATCTGCTACAGAGTCTGATCGGAATCATTTTTCGCTACCGAGAACACCAAATAGCTTTATCAGCCGACATAGAAGCAATGTTTCTTCAAGTTGCTGTCCCAAACGATGACAGCCGATGTTTACGATTTCTCTGGAGAGAAGATCCAGAGCGGAAAATAGAAGTCTATGAGTATACACGCCACGTTTTTGGGGCGAAAAGCTCGCCGACTTGTGCAAATTACGCTTTGCATCAAATGGCGAAAGATAATGCAGTCAACGACGAAGGTCTCGTCAGAACGGTTCAGCGAAACTTCTACATGGACAACTTCCTAAAGTCAGTAGGAACCCCTCAAGAAGCAATCGAAATCTACCGGAAAGTCAGAGACATCCTCATCAAAGGTGGATTCAATTTGACGAAATGGATAACAAGTGACGATGAAGTCAAGTCACAAATCCCAGAGGCAGACAGATCAATGATAGTTGTGAAGACTTTCGAAGCAGAGCCACAATCATCTTCAATTCTAGGACTCAACTGGAATGTGGACACAGACAGTCTCATTGTCTGTCGTGGAACTGAGCAAGAAGTTCCGGTAAAAATAACTCAGAGAATTGTCCTATCGTTTGTCTCAGCAGTGTTCGACCCACTTGGAATATGTTCACCCTTCACCATACGAATGCGATTTCTACTCAAAAGCATTTTGGCAGCAATGGGACAAGCATGGGACAAAGAGTCGTCAGCAGAACGCTCAAAACTGTTCAGTGATTGGTGCTCTGAGTTGAGAGAAATAAGAACGATGTCAATAAACGGACTTTATTTTGAAAACGGATGCACAAACCTGAGACTTTACATCTTTACCGATGCATCAGAGGAAGCAATGTGCATTGTGGCGATGCAGCAGAGGAAGCAATGTTCATCTGCAAGATGAAGCAACGCTAAAACTGACATATGTAATAGGGAAATGTCGTGTGGCACCCGTCAGACCCATGACGATACCGAAGTTAGAACTCCAAGCCGCAGTTTACGGAGTTCGTCTCAGAAAGCAGATTCTAAACGGGCATGTTGTCAGAATGACAAAATCTATCATTGGACCGACTCATCAACAGTGCTACAGTGGCTACAAGCCGCGCACAAGAAACAACAAGTGTTCGTTGCGAACCGAGCAGCGGAAATACTGGAAAACTCATCGATGGATAAATGGAGACACAAGGCCTCAAGGAGTTCGTATGGCTAAACGGGCCGGCATGGCTCCAGGCAGATGAAGAAAAGTGGCCAAAGCCATGGTGTCAAGTGAACGAAGTTGTAGCTGAGCAAGCTACCAGTACTGTAGCCACAGAAAATAAACAAGACCAACTATTTGACTGGAGACGATACAGTACCTTCAATCGAATTAGAAACTTCATTGACTACTGCATGAGGTTCAAGACGAAGCAGAGGGGTACCCTCAAAGCAGAAGAGATCAATCAAGCAGAACAAATATTGTTTCGATTTATTCAAACCGAAAGCTTCCCGAATGTTTCAAAGTCGATAGAAAACAGCAAAGAAATCTCCAAAACATTAAACATTGTCAAATTGTCACCCTTCATAGAGGAAGATGGAACAATCAGGGTGAAAGGCCGACTAAAGCATTCAAACCTCGCTTAAAATGCCAAACACCCAATATTGTTAACAGCAAAGCATTCAGTAGTACAACTTCTGTTGGAGAGAGCACATCAATACAACCTACATGAGGGCACAGAATATGTGAGAAACATGCTCCAACAAGAGTACTGGATCATTGGAATAAGAATGCTTTAAGGAATTTTAAGTCGAGTTGTATCAAATGCAGACACAGAAATGCCAACCCAATTCACCCACCGATGGCAGATCTACCCAGAGAAGGGCTTGATGAACATGTGTTCCCATTCACCCATACCGGAGTCGACTACTTCGGACCCTTTGAAGTGAAGTTCCTACGACGTACTTTGAAGAGAAGGTGCTGTCTCTTCACTTGCCTGACAACCAGAGCAGTACACATCGAAGTCACACAGTCATTGGACATCGAGTCATGTCTAGCTGCAGTGACAAGATTCATTGCAAGACGTGGCTACCCGAACACCATCATCAGTGACAACGGAACGAACTTCGTTGGAGCAGCCAATGAGCTGAAAGCATTCATGAACGAGTGGGACAAAGATAAAATTGAGGGTGATTTAGCACAGAAAAAGATTTTTTGGAAATTCAATCCTCCCGGAGCTCCGTTACTTTGGTGGAATCTGGGAAAGACTGGTTCAAAGTTGCAAGAAAGTCATGATTGCAATCTTGGACAGCCGAAGCCTCACCGATGAGGTATTCAGTACAATGACGTGTCTTGTGGAGCAACTCTCATCGCAAGACCCCTGACAGCAGTAAGTGACGACCCAGAGGATCTGACAGCACTGACACCCAATCATTTCTTGCTAGCACGAGAAAATGCAAGTGCACCATTTATGCCATCCAGCAAGCGCTACCAGGATCTGCGAAAACCCTTCAAAACGGCTCAAGCATATGACGACATGATCTGGAAAAGATAGTGAATTTGTGACGACATGATCTAGACACGTGAAAATCTTCCACAATGGAACCAGAGATCGAAGTTGTCAAAAGAACATGTGCGAAACCTGAAAGAAGGTGAGTTAGTGTGGCTAGTAGATAACTCTGTGAAACGCTGTGAATACAAATTGGGACGAATCATTGAGATCTTCACTGGCAACGACGGAGTTGTGAGATCAGCGAGTGTCAAAACGGCACATGGAGTGCTAAACCGGCCAGTCGTGAAGTTAGCGCCAGTATCCTACGATGGTGTTTCCGAGATCGAAAACAGGGCCGGCGATGTTGGCGCCACTTCAAATCAGCTACAAAAGCCATCAGATAGCAAGAAATAACGTTTGAAACTGAAAAAAACTTAGAATTTGTCAAAACTCAAAAATTGTCAAAACTGAAAATTTACAAGTTGGGACCGAAAATCTGTACACCCCCCCGATTTTTGAAAGGCAAAACACGAGCTACCCGAGGTTATGGCACACGGTTAGAGTTACCTCTGAGCTACTGAAGGACCCAACGAAATTTAGTGCATCATACCCATTGGTGTGGCTTTTAACACTTGTATGGTGCAAAAAGTGCTTTTTTCGATATTTTGTCATTTATTGTTAACTTCTTAAATTGTTAATTCTATGATCCCTTAGGTGTTCATTAAAGGTCATGTCTCATACATTTGAGGCATTTAGTGCTACGTAATAACAATCCGTGCTTATGTCAACAAAAGTAAATATTGTAGTAATTCGACATTTACTATGTAAACAATGACCTAAATCATTTTCTTGATTAACCAATCAGAAACAACTAGCGATGATGTTATAAATGATGAATATTTGAGCCGCAACACATTGTTTCAATTGAATAGATTTTAAGTTCTTTCACGCATTGAATTACGCATTGTGGTGAATACGGCAAAAGTCAAAAGAGCAAAATCGAAAGATCAAAAGAAACAGGATAAGCATGTAAAGCCCGATCATTAAGTCGTAGTCCATTAGGTTGCCAAAGTTCATTAAAGTGATTGCTGATTGGCATTAGTTTTCTGCTTAATAGCGTTGTGTTTGGAAGCTGAAACAAGTGTTCTTTTGGAATCTAACCGAATATGCAGAATTTGCACACCAAATGGAAAAAAAATTGACACTTAGAAAAATCCTGTCAAGTTTTCTTATTTTTTTCTGTTTCAATCCCAATATTGGTCAGCGGCTGCTATTTTCCGGCAATTTGCTGGCTATGTTTTTGTTGGCTTTTCCCAACTGTTTAACAAACTGAAAATTAGGAAAATATGAAACTTCTTGGAACACATGCCCTAAAACGCCTGAAAAACACATTTAGAGATCAAATTGACTCAAAAGTTGCAGAATTGAGATATTGGATTTTTGAAATACTAAAAACGGAAAATAATTTTAAAAATTATCGTAGAAAACAGTTTATTTTCTCGTTTCATCTTCAAATAATCTATTTCCAAAATTTTAAAGTGAGTTTCAAAATTAAGTCAAGCAGGTGGTTTTCATTCAAGAATTAGCAACTGCAGTCGACCGAACTAGTACGGAGTTATCAATATTTTTTAGAATTAAGATAAATGAGGGTTAAATTTTTAATGAAGTAGTGATTTTTTTCCCGTTTTTTATAAGATTTTGTTCTGAATCTCAGTACCAGGTGCGTTCCAGGCGATAGGATGTTTGATTCGATGGAGATGCTACAGCAGTCTGTCCTTATTTCTGTTTTAAATAATAAAAACTTTCTTGTTCTTCAATGATTCACTTCAACTGAAAACCAAGTCATGTTGTTCTTTAATTGTTCAGTTTAGCAAAAAAACAATTGTCAAAACTGGCAAAATATTTGAATCGAGAACATCAAAATAAATCAGAGAAAGAACTTATCTCTTTGATCGACTTCATCCTTTTGAATTTCCTGACTCTTCATTGACTTTCAAGTTTTCTCCTTTCATTTGATTCAATGTTGATGTAATTGAAAACCTGCACTTAAATCACCATCATGAAAAGAATTTTTGAACTGTTTTCAGGCTTAATTTAATTCCTAAGACCATACCTAATTACCGGAGTATAGTGTGCGGGAATAACAAAATTTCTTGTCAAAAAAAGACAAATTCCTGGCATATTTAGGACATGTTTTTGTTGGTTTCTTTTTACTCTTTCTTTGAAAAAGATTTTCCGATTTTTCTTTATTCAAAATGAATAGTAAAAAGGTTACCAGCTGATTTACCTGAAACAAGAAGGAAATGTTTACAATAGAGTTGGGGTTGAAGAGCATGTCCGATTAGTTTTTTTGCATGTTCCAACAGCTGGTAGTTTTTTGCGGACCTAGTTTTTTCAAGCCAGACATTCTGATAGTTTATTATTACTGAGGTAAACTTTGTTTCTGCATTTTGCAAGTTTTTGCATTTCGTTGTTCTTGTCAGTTGCGCTCCAACAAAGTTTGAAACAAACGTATTGGTCTTTCATGCAAAACTTTCGCATGTCCGTTTTGACTTTTCGAGTGAATTTTTCGCCCTCGACTTTTACGTTTTGCGTGAATTTCTAATTTCTTTCATTCACAATTGTCAGCAGCTGAACTCAAGAGGCGGTAGTTCAGTACTGAAAGTCAAATGAAAAGTGTGCCGATTTTGGTGTAATTTTTTCACTTTAGCAGTTCTTCAGACTTTATTCGGTTATATTTGAACATTAGATGTCTTTGAAAAGCCTTTTAATTTAAGACATTTAACACTGATGGTTCTGAAGTTCTTTCTGTTCCCCCCCCCCACCCCAGTGTTTTTTACGCCCCCTGGTTACAAATTTTATGCTGTTATATATAGCTCGCTACTATGTAACAAAATAGCACTTGTGCATGGGGTGCGGCAAAAATATAAGACCACTAAGCTGGGGGGCCAAAACTGAATAGATCCGAAAATTCTGTGTTACGCACAGACTCGCACTAGCCGCCTGGTTCCCTTTATAATTTGTGAAGCAAAATGGGAAGCCGAATAGCTAAAAATAGATGGTGTTTGGCGTCTTTTATTGAGGATCTTAATGAGTTACTGCCTTGTTGCGATCGGTTTATAACTTTGAGCATATTTTTAAAAATTAAAATTGTCTTACTTTTGCTGTAAGAATCAATTTGGTTTGATTCCCTTCCATAAAGAATTTATCGTCAATACACATGTGTTGAAATTAAGAATAGGAGATAGTTACAAGAAGTTTTTGTTTTAATTGCGTATAATTATCGAAATGATAGCACAATTTTAACTGGTGCTAATTTAAAGTTACCAGGAGATCAATTAAAACTAATTGTTCATTTTAAGGGAGGAAATGATATTAAGTGCTCTACAAACCAAAAAGGAGTAGGAAATTAATATGAAGACAATCGCTGTAAATTCGGAAATTAAGGAACTTATCAGAAATAACGATATCTGAAAACGAAATTCATAAATTCTTTTTTTACTCGCAAAAAATTAAACCATAGATGAAATTTTTGATTTATAGGTTTTACTAGTGGTTCACAGTTTTGAAGACCGTTTTTAAGTAATTTGACTATTTGATTGGTTTCCCATATTTGATAGACATTATTTCAGTTATGAAGGAAAAACGGAAAAAGACTATTCGGGAAAAGGTGTTCGGACTGGGAAGAGTATCGAGGTCAAAGAGGAACAACAGCTTCAGTGTCGCGAGCACAAAGTCTCGATTCTCGTTCGATGGCGAAGAGTGTGATGATTTCTCAATTGGGAGACGTCCCTCGGAACCGAGTCCTCCCGAAGCACCGCCTATTTATGACTTGCCTCCATTCGAGTTAGACGAAAGGTTTGTAGCATCTTCGGAACTACTCTGATCCAGTCCCCCACCACTGCCCCCTTCCGCCCCTCACCAGTTCAGTTTAGGACCCTCAACTGCAATTCATGGGTTGGTGTTGTTATATAATATCAACTTGTAAGTTGAAACATGAAAAAAGGGGGAAGTGGAGCTGCAAGTAATATTTTCTCATTAAGAGTAAAGGGGTTGTCAACGAAAGAGATCCGGTTTTGTTAACTGGTTATCCTATGTCGCAAGCAAAGTCACCTGAAAATCGCATTTTTAAATATACGGAATGAAATATAGAATAAAACCTTCAATTTTGTTTCCGAGCTGTATGCAAGTGGAGACAACTTCAAAGCAATCAAACCTAGTTTTATCAATTCCTTTAAAGGCTGAATGTTCAAAAGCTCTTTACGATATAAGTTTTACAAAATATTGTATTATTTTCTTCTTAGAAAAGAACTGATCATAATCAATAGAACAATATCAGTGGTTATAGCATGCTTGTGTGAAATTTTGCATCTTCTCTTAAAATTTGACCTGAATTAATATGCCTAACAAGAAAATGATTTCGAATTGAAATCGGTCATTTTTATCGAGTGTCAACTTTTCCAGGTTCAAAGCGGAGTTCGTCAAACGCCTTGTGGGTAAATCGGGCCAGCGAAGTACAGATGACTCGAATCTACCCAAAGATGCTGCAAGCAATGTGGGAATAGATCGAAGTTCTGATCGGTTTCTGCAGGTTGACGATTCCGTTCCTGGTGGAAGGAAAGAGAGTGATGGAAACTTTGGACTGGCCAAATTTGATAGAATCAAAAGGTAAAAAATACTATTATTTGATCTCGAACAAAATTAGAAGCAATTATCATTAACTTGTCTTTTTTATGCAAAATTGTTTGCTTGGCCGTTTTCTTCTAGAACATTCATTCGATTTCACTTATCAAGTGGCCTTTCACATTGCCTTTTTATGATTTTTTTTCTGAATGATTTCAATTGCGAGCATTCAGATAATAAGTCTATTGTTGAAATAAAACGATTGTAAGAGAAGTGGTTACTGCGCGGGACTGTTATCCGGGAGGTCGAGGGTAGGAACCCGTCCCTAGTTCAATTTTTTGCATCATGAAAGTTTTTCTAGCCTATGCCCCTTTCTAAATTGATTGCTTCACTAAACGTTCGAGAGCAATTCGTCTGAGGTTAGTCGACTTAAACACATGTTTCTTATTGGAAAGATGAAAACAAAAACAATACTTAAAGCTAAAATTAGGTGTTTGTCTTGTCAATAGTCACCGTCAGCCTCTCAACAGCTATTATTAAGACGCTCTCCTTTTAATTCGCTTTACATTTTGATCACTTTTTTCGCTTTAGATAAGTAACGATTTTCACGTTTGACTTCTGGCTTACTTCACTCACTGTTTCAACTGAATGGATTTGTAATTGTTTTACGCATTCAATTGCGCAATGTGGTGAATACTGTCAAAGTCAAAGGATCAAAATCAAAAGAGACGGGATGAACCGCTCATTAAGTCATTGAGAATTAGGTTATTAAATTTCATCAGAGTGTTTGCTAGCTGACATTGGAATTAAACTTATTAGCTTTCAGTTTAGAAGCTGCATTAAGTATAGTTTTAGAAATCCAACAAACTGCACGCCAAATTTGAACACTTTGACACTGAAAAAAAACAGATAAAAATTTTGGTCAATTTATCTCTTATTTCAATCCCGATGTGCATCAAGCGCGTCAACGGCCGCTATTTTCCGGCGATCGGCCGGCTATGTTAAACGTTGGATAATAGCCCCCCCCAAAAAAATAAAATCTTTCAGCCAGCTAATCGCACTAGCAGCGTGGCATCAAATACATAAGTACTGTGCTGCAATGTGGCCAGTTGCTAATCGTCAATTCGATTTATCTTATTTGCAGTCTCTTGGTTTCGACTGTTCTGCACGTTCTGTTTTATGTGTTTTTGCATATTTGGTTCTGACAGCTCAGATGTCAAGTCCATTGCACAGCTATTTCAATTGGAGCCCTAAAACATCATTTTCTCTAAGTACCTGAGAAAATTTGTAATTTTAATTGAACTAAAATAGTAGGATAGAGGAAAAGCCGCCGACTTTTCGCGAATTTTCGTATTTTCCTAGCGAACATTTTTTGGTCCGCTTTTCAAATAACTATCAAAACTCAACGGCCGTGGTAATGTTCCTTTCATTGATATTTATTTTTTCAAAAAAACCACTCTTGGTGTTAAAAAATTGGCACTTCTGTCATCGCCATCAAAGCAAAATAAAAATAAAATTTTTCCGGAAAACCATTTTATAGTAAGAAAAGTTTTCTTAAATGCAATCATTTTCGCAGATATTCAATAAAAATTTGCAATTTTCCTGTTTTTAGCGTAATAATAGTATCTTATGTTTTAGTTGTTCAAAATTGTTTTTAACCATTTCCGAGGTGAAAATACTCTGAATTATAAATTTTATAACGACAAATTGATTGTTAATTGCTCTCAAAGAGGAGTATTGGTATTCTACAGTTTTTACGACTCGAAGAGGAGTATTGAGATTCTACGGTTTTTTAAGCTGAAATCATGACTTGAAATTTGACTTTTTGTTTTTGAACATTGACTTCTGTTTTATAACGTTGACTTCTGTTTTTGAACATTGGACTTTAAAAGTGGCTTAGTTTGTAATGCATAGTAATTAAGAACTGATGGTATTATTCAAGGTTAGAAGGTCATTTCGAAAATTTTTGATCCAACCTATCCAAACTACCCCTCCCCCAACTACGCCCCACACCTACCCCCACCCCACACACACACCTGCCCTCACACCTAAACCCTTTCCCCCAACTACCAACCCCCCAACTACCACTGCCTCCCCCAACTACCCCCCCCCCCCCGCCGCCAACAAAGATCGAATTAATTTTGTGTTGATTATTGAAGTCAATGGAGCTGCGTATTAAGCGTGACACAGCTGAAATACAAAGCTATTGAATATGGAAATAAAATTTTTAGAGGCCAATGGTATAAGATTTCTAAGAATGTATTTTGACCTAATTCTTTGAACCAATTTTTATAGTACAATATTCAGCATGTGACCCATGACACAATTGTTTATCCTATGAAACATCTTCGCTGCATAACCAGTTATGATTCTTGTGGCACTGTTTGTTTAAACTCTTCTTTTTGTCTCAAGAAAGGTAGCGCCTTTTTAGGAGCAACGGAAGCTAACAAGACTTTTGTGTCGAGCGTCTTAATTGGTTCCCTAAACCATTGATTCCTTCGAAAAAAAATGTTAAATATTTTTATTTTAGAATAACAACCAATTTTTCGGAACAATTAACTTTTTTGTCCAAAATAAATTTTTGCAGCTTATAAATTAATAATTTCCAGTGTCACTTTTGCGATTTTTGGTGCAAGTTTGGGTGCAATGCAGGTACCAGTCTGATAGCAGAAGGACTTGGAGAGAAGAGTGCGCTGGTCACCTCAAAGAGGGACCAAAAGATGGAACCAGTGAGTCTGTTGATGACCATCCGCCATCACCCCGTCTCCACCGTGACAGGACGGTTGAGATGGTGGCGATGAAAGATGAGGGATCACACTCACAAGAGAGGAGTATTTTGAGCAGTAGTGGTGATACTGGTAACAGACGACTACTGCAATTGAGTGAAAGGGATATGAATGCTGAAAATAATCAGCAGGTTATTAAATTAAATTTTTGTATATGAAGTTGGAAGCGAGCGGTCACAATTGATTCTACTGTTTTAATATGAAATTAGAAAATTTTGATGTTAAAAATTTGGTAACGTGAATATTTAAACTAAAGGTAACACATTTGAATTTACAGTTTTTGGGCTTTCCCAGACTTTTGCTTTTAGTGATGCATAGGTTTGTGAATGCTAAGATTAATGTTTGCAGCCTTTAATTCACGCTTATATCTTCACCGCCGGTGTTGGATATCATGCGAATGATTACATCAGATCAGTAATTTTGTGATATCAAGAACAAAGTTTTGTAGTTAACTATCAAACTAATTTTCAAACTCGAAACCTGTTAGATGAACTAATAAGAGGTCTTTTCTTAAGAACGTAATGCTGATCTGATTCATTATATTTTTTAAATGATTTTTTAGGTTACTCAAGCCTTTGCTTGACTGGTGCTATTTTTCAACCCGATTTATTGAACCCTCTTTTGACAAATTTTCCACCCCTTTGTCTTTTAACCCGGCAGATTTTTCACCCGGATACGTTTCCCCAACTCTACGCCGGTTATTATAGTGGCTCTATTTTTTTTTACAGTTCAAGGATTTTCAATTGTATTGGGGCGCTGTCTTTTTTATACGACTCGAAGAGAAGTAATGGTGGTTTTTTAAATCGGTAACTTCTATTTTTAGAGGATGGATTCTAGAGGAAGTCGAAGTGTTTACGTCAATCTGCTGAACAATAGTCAAAAGCAAAGAGATTATTTAGTGGTTTTTATTCATGCGTTATTCCGAGAGAACGCGAGAAAATTGGGTGTGTAACAATTGCGCGCTCAGCGAGCAACATTTACCACATTAGGCTCTTTCAAAACGGTTTTTTAATTGCTCTCGAAGAGAAGCAATTATTGTAGAGGCGTGTCTTTTGTTGCAAACTTTTTGCTTGACCGTTTTTTACTTTTTGAGTGACTTTTACGCCCTTGGCTTTTTGCGTTTCGCGTGATCTAAAATTCTCTCTCAATCACAATTTCAAGCGGCTGAACTCAATTGGCGGCAATTTAATACTAAAAGTCAAATGAAAAGTGCGTCGAAATTGGTGTCATTTTTAACTTTAAATCTTAATAGTGGTATATGTTAACCTCTAATGTGGTTATTTGAGGCCCACTTTTGAACTTCTTAGTCCCATTTAGGCTTCCTTTTTGACCTGATTCCATTTTTTTTATTTTGTGGTCAAGAAGTGAAGCCTCAGTTATACAGAGAAGTTTTTTCTGATTTGTCTTTATTCGGGTTTCTCTCTTCTGTTGTTTATTTTGTCACTGAAACGAAGTAGGTGGGTCTTTGATTGAGCAGTTTTTTTGATCGTTTGCAAATTAATAGTTGGAAAGTACGGCGTTACTATGCCGTAGGGATTTTTTTTTAATTTTTTTCGAATTTTGTTTTTACTTTCCTCGGTTTTCTCTGTTGTGATGTTTCTCTAATACTAGTTAGTCCATTATTGAATGAAACTATCTGTTGTGCACGTTTACTATGCCAATAGTTGTTTTGAAGGAGCAGCTTTTGGTGAAATTTTTTCAGTTATTTGGCCGTTCTTTTTGATCTGGTTTACAGATTTCGTTTTTCCTAATGTTATTTTGACTCCGTTTTTATTGCAAAGTGATTAGTGTAATTGAGTTGGTTATATTTGTTTAATGGTTGGCATGGATTTAAGTGTATATCAACTTCGAGTTAGTTCCGGAGTCGTCTGGCTACAATACTTGATCTGTTTACACATTTTCTGAATTTTTGGTTACGCTGAAACAGGAAGTAGAGCAAAAAAGCGAGAGGTTTTTGCGGTTTTAAATTTTCACTCTATTTTTAAAGCTGAGTGGGAAAACGATTACTGGATAAAAATTTCCTTTCTTGCTAGTGCTTTTTGCCATTCGCATACGGCAATTTGACAGTGATTTTTACTTTATTTTGATCGGACTTGTTTTTCTGAATCGTTTTCTCGATACATTTGTGGGCCAATTTAGGTCTAGTTTTTTTGTTTAGTTGGAATTTTTTCCTATCCGAATTTGTTTTGATACTGGCCCCTGTTTGCTCTTATTGAGAAACAGGGGTATGTCCAACTGCAAAATGATATCAAAATAGTTCGCACTTCAAAAGTGTTTTAAAACAAATTATTTTTTTTCCATTTCTTCTTTTAATACCAATTGCGGTTTTTGGAATCTTTGGTGGCATTTTCTGGCAATATGCGGGGTATGTTTTATCTGAAGCTATAAAATCGCTGCAAAATGATAGAGGTGTGAATTAATCGGGGTTAATTGATTGGGGGTTATACTTATAAGGGTGAGACACGCAACTTGCAACTGGTTAAATCTTTTTGCATTCCGGAATAAACATTTCACTGTTATTAGTAGCCGCCCTCATCTTCTCAGCCGGCTATTATAGCGCTCCTATTTTTTTACAATACAAAGAATTTGAATTGTATTGGGGCGCTGTCTTTTTTTAAGATCTGTTCACACATTTTCATGATTTTTGAAGTCAAATTGGAGTAGTGATTTTGGTCACGCCGGAACAGGAAGTGGAGCGAAAAAGCGAGTGGTTTTGCGGCGTGAAATTTTTTTGCTCTAAATTTAAAGTAGAGTGAGAAAACGGTGTTTGAACATAAATTCGCTTTCTCGCTAGGGGTTTTTTTGTTCACATGCGGCAATTTCACTCTGATTTTTACTGTTTTTTCGGTTTTTTGAATCGATTTTTTTTCTAAAGCGTTTTCACTATCCATTGATGGTTCATTCTAGGCCTAGTTTTTTGTTTGATACAAATTTTCATTTCTCGCTAGTGGTTTTTTTTTGTTTGGTTTTCCCAATTCACTCATAGTCCGTTCTAGGTCTAGTTTTATGGTTATAGTCAATGAAAATTCTTTGAATTGTACGCCAGGACTTGTCCTGCTATGTTTTTTAATTCGTCGAATTTTTTTTTCGCTTTACCCATTTTGCCGCTTTTTCGACATTTTGCGTGAAATCTTTTTGACTTCTCTAGGCTAGTTTTACTCTTCTGTCATTCTGCTCGATGTCCTTTTAAACAGCAGCTGCTCAGGCAAGCAATTCAAAATGAAGAGAGTCAGTATAAAAAATCAAAGCGAGAAATAGAAACGGGATGAACCCATAAAGCCCATTTTTAGATGCCCGGTACTTGAACTTTTTTCTCATAAGTTTTAGTTACTATCTATAATGCTTATTGGTATTGATACTAGACCCTGTAGCCTCTCACTCTCTCAATTTTTGTTGATATTTTCTTTTCTTTCAATCCCAATAGAGTTATGGGAATCAACGGCGGCTATTTTCCGGCAATCTGACGGGTATGTTTATAATGATCATCGATTTAATTTGCTGTACGAACAAAAACAATTTATTGTTAAGTGTTGTAAAAAATTGCCTCGATGATTCTCGCTTGATGGTGAGGAATTGATGATATCTCAATTGGGATAGTTTCTTGGTGATGAACGCTTAGATAGATATAAATAATTCCTAATTATGTATACGTGTATGTGCCTTTCAAAAAGTGCTTCAGAAGTTATTTCTATGTTAAGCAGAAAATGGAACCTCTAATCTTAGTCTGAAAAATTGCTAGAAAAATAGAATGTGAATAATATTTTGACTTGTGGCTATTAAGGGTAATTTACTCGTTCAAAAAACTGTTTTAGTATGATGGAAAAAGCGAAGCTAACAAGTTTATTGAGTGGGCTAAACGAATGGAGAAGTGTGAGGCATTATTTCTCGATGGCAACAATGAAAACGACTCAACAGATGGTAAACCTCGAAATTCTTCAGCTTCAACTGACATGACATCGACGCCAGTTGTTCCGAAGCGGTTCCTGACCCCGCCGCCTCGAAGGGTGACTCGACCACCAGACAATTTGCCTGCTTCGCTTGAGTATTCGGATCCAGCTGTGCAGGAAATGTACAATAACTGGATGGAGTACAAGAGCACGAAGGCGCCAAGGTACGGAATTATTTAAGGCTGAATGAAAAAAGTATTGAAGTAACGAAATGATCGAACTTGAGTGACCTTGACCTGATTTAAATTTATTAGTTGCTCTCGAACGAAGTTTAACTAGAATATTAGTCCTGTGGCCTTGTGCAATTTTTTTCTTGATCTAATTTTTGTCTGACCCTTTTGATGGCGTGAAGGTTGGGTTTTCAGAGATTGACCCCGCGCTCTTCAATCACCCCTCCCCTCCTGCCGCATGCTCGACCACCTCCCCGCGCTCCAACTCACGCTCCTCAATTAAGCTATCCCCCGCCAAGAATCAGTTAGCTACTAAGGAATCCAACTTCTCGCCAGTCGTTTGAGAGCAAATCGCCCGACGTAAAAGGCAGTCCTTGGAATTAAGACTAGTTTTTATTTGTCAATGCAGGAGTTCCGACTAACCACGCGAACCTCGCTCTATTTACAACATGAAGGGTATTTGAGCGATATATGCGGAGTCCATTTGATTGCATTTTTCTTGTGTTCCCTGGCCTAATCTCTCCCTTGAAACAGTTAAGAATAACTAGCCACAAAATGCTTTGTTGTTGAACACGGATATCAAAATGAATAAGGAATACAGTGAACAGTTTTTGCGTTCGCCGGATAATCTGTTAATAAAATTGATCTTAGTTCTAAATAATTGCCCTCCGATGGAGTTTGAGGCCATTATTGTGAAGATCTGCTAACACAGACAAAATCCTACCCCCTGAGCTCATAATAGCAAAAATGTCTCTAATCAAGTTTCGTTGACATATTCAAACCAGAAAGTTTTGAAAATTTTCACGTGTATCTGAGTTTTCAACAAAACGCTCGAACAAAACCATTCAAAATTAGACTGAAACCAACTTTGGAATGGATTCGATTGTTTGTCAATGCGTTCAAAAATGGAATAAGTTTCCACAATGGCTTCAGTTAGCGAGAATTGAAAAAAAAGAATTTAAAAACGTTGAATGATTTTTTTGATCTCGCAGCATGAAAACGTTTCTTTTGAGTAATAACTTGGTGTAGAAGTGGAATTTCTATCTTAAGATATCTTTAGAAAATTAAAAAAACTTAAGAAATTATAGCAAAGTACTAACCTTGGGTTATTTCTCAGAAGTTTCGAATTGAATTATAATGAAAGAATAATGGCTAAGTAAGTTAGAACTGTATAAGCGGTTTATTGAACAAATATTGATTTTGATTAGTAATGATAGTTCTGACTTTGTCTAAACTGAACGGATTTAGAACCTTTAATGAAACTTAAGTTTTCTCAGCTCAATTTAGAGGTTACTTACCAAATTGGTGATAAACTTTATTCAACCATGTGATTTTTTGGGACTTTTCGTATAAGATTAATTTATAAAAAGAAATCGGACTTGATTATATCTCTATTATTTACTTTTGCGGAGTATATATACCGCTTGATATTTGTAGATTTTAAGAGCTTCTTCTCAATTTAATTTTGTAAGTGAAGAGTCTCCTTTGTGTTTGGTAAGACAGAGAGATCGTAGTTAGATTTTCGGCTTGTTTTTGATATAATTTTGTCAGTAGGCGTAAGTACTAGAAATTAGCTATTGTAAGTCAACTTTTTCTAAGTATTGGATTGTGCCCGTTTTTGTTGGTAATTTAGTTAGCGCAGAAGGTCTTTAAGAGAATTAAAGTCGCCTAGAGGGCTAACTTAGAGAAAAACAATACTTAGGAATTATTTTTAAAATTTGTTGGAATTTAGAGGCTAAGGCCCCCGAATCACCTCAGCTGAATTTTAAATTGTACACTTGGGAGCTTTTAAAATTCATTTTTGTTTTTAGGAAGAAACAATTCTAAGAAATTTATATCGAAAAACCGAGAGCTCTAAGTCTCTGAGTAGATCTCCTAGAACCTTAACTAAGTTCTAAGTGTACGGTTCGACGCTACTGCTGAGGAACGCTTGAGAAGACAGATATTCGTGGTTTGAAGGGCGACCGCCCTTTTATACCGTTTTACCAGCCACCCCTCATCATCGCCATCTCAGGCTAGCCTCCCTGTGCTTAAGCTCGCTGCAACCAATTCGAACGCTCGAGAGCAATTCGTGTGGTGGGAGTTGATTATATTTGAAGCAGTTTTGCGTATGGAAATTAAAGCGACGTTTGTTCACTTCGTTCAAATATCCAAAAATGTCCAGATAAATTCGGAATTTCAGTAAAAAATTTTGCTTTCGTCTGATAATAAGGAAATTGATTTTAATCCTTATTTAAGGTTGAGTCCGGACCACGGAGGCGATCTTAAAGTGAGGTTTGATGTGAATGTGAGGGAGAAGACATACTTCAAAGACGAAGTACCCAAAATGAGTTCTCTCAAATCTGGAATGCACTTCAAATCAAGGTAACAACTTTATACGCTCAATTCACGGCTATTGACAATCAAAAATATTGTCTGATTGGTTGCGAAATTATACTCTTGATCATGCACCTTCCATAATACGTTTCGGCTTTTAAAAATCTCACCCCCCCCCCTACCACCCGCCCCGCGTCTAGTATTTTACGAACGTCTAGTATCTAGGATCCTGTTGTGAAGAACTTACCCTACATATGTGTGTTAGAAGATCTGGCACCCTGGAAATTTCAATTTTTTTCGTTGCTTCACTATTTAACTGGATTTTTCAATTCTTGCACCATCATAGCGACCTTTGCAGTTTTCGCATAAGAATACTTTTTCAGAATGCAGACGAGACTGCGACATTGTGCCTCCTCCCTGGCTAAGAAAGTGAAGAGAACCACTAGAGGACGAGAGGGCAAAAGACTCAGATCCGACTCGGGTGAGAAAATTTGCAAAAAGAGTCTTTCCCCATTATAGTCTCACCGTTCACACCTTCGTGGTCGTATAAAGCGTATACCCTCCATCATTGTAAACATACCATAATGTGAAAGACACCTGAAACTTACTTAATGCTGCAAGCAATATACCCAGAAATATCGGCTACAAAAAATGTATTCACCATCTCAGAAGACATTTCATATCAGTGTGACACTCCAAAAACCACCGTGCAAAAATTAAGGAAACATTGTTAATAGCCGCCCTCATCTTCTCAGCCGGCTATTATAGCGCTCCTATTTTTTTTACAATTCAAAGAATTTGAATTGTATTGGGGCGCTGTCTTTTTACGACTCGAAGAGGAGTATTGGAGAAGTCCTTTTTTTTAATCAATTTTATTGGAGTGATTTTTAAAGCGGGAAATGAAACGCGTGAAAAAATTTGGAGTGGTTTTTGTGCTGAACAAAATTGAAGAGTGGAGCGAAAAGAGAGTGGTTTTTGTTCATACCGCTGTTTTTGAGAGAGCGATAAATTGATGTGTGAAAAAATTTTCTCTAAGCGAGCGAAATTTTTTTGTTCACATGCGGCTTTTTAAAACCTTTTTTTCGTTATTTTTTGGTTTAGAGGTCTGATTATGATATTGTGTGATGCTTAGGGTTGTTTTAATAGTGATTCGCAAGTTTTTGGTCATTAATAAGATTTTTATGCCATTTTGCTGGTTTTTCAGCTATTTTGCTGAATTTTAGGCGAATTTAAGCAATTTTTTGCGTTTTGTTTTGTTATAATGCTTTGTAATGGCTTTGAATAGACGCATGTTAGTAACTGAGTTTTTAGATACCAAGTGATTACATTCTCTTAGGTTGGAAACGATTTTTTTGTTTAGAAAAATGACAATAAACTGAAAAATTTTGAATTATTTTTCTTAATTTTTTGCTGTTTTTCGTTTTTTTTTCTAAACTTAGAAAAATTTTTCAGCCTATTCGACTTTCCTATTGTTTTCGAAGTCTTCCAGTACTAATTCACTCCAATTAACGTTTTTTGGGTCTATGTGCTCCCGTGAAATTGAAAAAAGCTCAATTTTTTCTATGATTTTTTTTTTTCAATTTTTTTAAATACCCTTTGTTCTTCAATTTTTTGTAGCATTTGGGGATGCCTATAGTCCAAATTAGTTGTCCATGATGCATGTTGATGATTTTGATTTCAGTTTTGAACCATTTTGTTAAAGATAATTGAGTAACTTTTATGAAGAGTTACGCAAATTTTCGTGTTTTTTTTGGAATTTTTGCTGAGTTCTTCTGATTGTCTGCTTTTTGCTAGTTTTTAATGGTCTAGTTTTTGATAGGAGCTTTTCTAGAGGTTTTGTTGAAATATATTTAGTGCACTTTTCAATGACAAATATCACTAACTTTTCTTAAACACTAACTTTTTTTCTATTTTTTTCGTTCTTCGTTTTTACTCATATAAATAAACAATTGTTTGGATTGGTGGACACTTGACCAGATGTAGTATTAAAAGTTTTTTGAAATAATGATTTGTTTTCAGCATAATGGTATTTGATTCATTATTTGTGGCTATTTTTTTGTTTTTTTACAGAAAATATTTTTGGTTTTGTTTTTCATTTCCTTTCTTTTACCTACGTTTATTCTACTTGAAATTTGTGTTTGGTTTTTGTCTCAAATAGCAGTGTTTCAACAAAATTAAACTTAACCTATTTCACGGGTTTTTGCCAAAAGTTGCTCTTAAACTTGCAACTCAATGTAAAATTTTTATCACGTGCTTTATCGTCTTTTCTGGTCAGTTATTTTTTCATTGTTCTTTTTCTTTTTATTGTTTTAAAGTGACAAGTGTTATTCAGTAGGATAAGCATTATGTTAGTTATTGTGGTCAATCAGTAGAGTAAGTTTTATGTTTGTTAGGGGCGTTCGTTTTTTCCTTCGAGTCGTTTCCGGAATTCTTCCGGCTATGTTTTTAAGATCTGTTCACACATTTTCATGATTTTTGAAGTCAAATTGGAGTAGTGATTTTGGTCACGCCGAAACAGCAAGTGGAGCGAAAAAGCAAGTGGAGCGAAAAAAGTTGCTAAATTTAAAGTAGAGTGAGAGAACGGTGTTTGAACAAAAATTCGCTTTCTCGCTAGTGGTTTTTTGTTCACATGCGGCAATTTCACTTTGATTTTTACAGTTTTTCGATTTTTTGGATCGGATTTTTTTCGAAATGGTTTTCCCAATCCATTCATAGTCCGTTCTTGGTCTAGTTTTCTGTTTAGTCAATGAAAATTCTTTGAATTGTGTGTCAGGACTTGTCCTGCTATGTTTTTTTACTTCGTCGAATAAAAAAATGTTTCGCTTTACCTCATTTTGCCGCCTTTTCAACATTTTGCGTGAAATCTTTTTGACTTCTCTAGGCTAGTTTCTCTCTTCTCTCATTCTGCTCAAAGTCCTTTTAAACAGCAGCTGCTCAGCAAAGCAAATCAAAATGAACAGAGTCAGTATAAAAAATTGAAGTCAGAAATAGAAACGGGATAAACCCATAAAGCCCAATTTTAGATGCCCGCTATTTGAACGTCGTTCCTATAAGTCTTAGTTACCATCTCTTATGCTTATTGGTATTGATAATAGCCCCTGTAGCCTCTCTCTAAGAAACATAAGTATGTTCAACTACGAAATGCCATCAAAATAAATCGGACTTAAAAAAATGTTTTTGTACAAAAATCTTTTTTTTTTCAATATCTTCTGTTATTTCAATCCCAATCATGCTTATTGGAATCAACGGCGGCTATTTTCCGGCAATCTGCCGAGTATGTTTTTCTATTAAAAGGGAGAGTGGCTCTATTGAGCTTAGGGGTCAAACAGTACGGTGCAAATTTTAGCGAGAGGTATATCGTCATCTTTTCTGATTAGGGGAATACGAAGATTTGGATTTTCTGGACCAAAGGGTGAGTCGATTGGCCGAGCAAAGTGACCAGTTGTGTCGGAACTTGACACTGGAAGCACAGGCTGGCCTCCGATTCAGCGCAACATCTGGCGTAACAACCAACTTGGCCAGTAATGATGATGACGATGACGAAGGGGGTTTCTTCGCTCATCAACAACAACGTCGTGTAGATATGAATTCAGCTTTGTTATCAGATGAAACCAATGATGAAGGATCTCACGATTCCTACATTGACCTTTCGACCTTGGATGATGTTAAATCGGAATCGCCTGAAAGACCAGAGCCCAGTTCCAGGCAAATGGGCGGCAGTGAGATTAAGTCAGAGTGCCTGTGTAAGTGTGCACAGTCGGCTACCGTAGTGACTGCTGAAAGTGTTGATGATGATGACGATGAGCTTCGTGAAGAGAACTTGAATGAAAACGTGTTTGATGAAATGACCGCATCCTCGGAATCCTTTATAAAAGGTATGGAATGAAAGAACTCACTCTTCCCCTTTATAACATACCCCTACATAACTGTTAACAGACATGCAATATTGGGGGGGGGGGGGGTATGAAGGGAAAGACGCAAAAAACTCTTGCAACGCGTGGAACTGCAAGATTAGCATTGTGGGAGGTTATTTAGTTTGAAGATCTTAACAAGTTAAGCCGTGAAAGCACCAGTACATCGGTACATGATTCGAACCAACATTTAGCTTGCATGTTTAGTGTGCAACTAACTCCATTACGCCAAATGGACTCAGTATGACGAACATTAAATTTTCGGCCCGGAAGTCGCGCTAATTGAGTTTTGATCCAAGATTTCAATCAACCTTTTTCGTGACGTCTTTTCAATGCTTATTTGTATAAATGTTCTGCAGATTTTTGCTTCCTGGTATCTAGTTTTCAGATTTCGTTGACTCTTTTCTTCCTGTTATTAACCAGACAATTCCAATGTAATGACTGTGACTCTCAGTCATTACGACACCGGAATTGAATAAAGAGGAAGAACTAGCCATTGGAATCTGAAAACTATATCAGGAAGTAAATGTTTGCAGATGTTCATATAAATTAGTGATATTTACAACTTAGTATTTAGTTGTTTAGTACCACACTGTGAGCTTTTTTTGTTTGTTTTAGCCTCTGGAATGACCAAACACGTGTAAAGATGTGACCCAATTGAGATGATTGTCAAGTTTCTGTCTATATCGGATGGTGATGCTATTATATCGGAGATGCTGACCTCATTGATTTAGTCTTCTTCGTTCTATATTCTAATTTATTCTACCTATCATGACACTAACACTCTATTTGTATCTTCATTCGTGTATTTTAATTGACAAATTTGTAAAATTAGCTTTTGAATTCGGCGATTGACGTCAGATATTTTCAGTTAGTGTAGTAGACGGGGGGTCATAGAAAAAGATCCTATTTGTCCTTCAGGGCGGAAATCAACCTCGACCCTTTCTCGTCTTTTTGCAAAAATTGTTGGCTCAAAATCTGAGCTGCCTTATTCACGGTTGGTCTGCGCTTTTTCTAAATTTTTGCAAGCTTTTGTGAGTTGGCTGTCTGCCACGTTTTCGCTTGACTGTTTTAACTTTTCAAGTGAATTTTGCGTCCCCGGACTTGAGCTTTGCGTGATTTATAATAAATCTCGCGATCACAATTTTAAACAACTGAACTCAATTGGCGGCAGGTTACAACTCAAAGTCAGTTGGAAAGTGCCGCGTAATGTATTTCACTTTAAATCATACAGGTGGCCTATATAAGCTCTAGTAACGTTATTTGAAGCCTCCTCCGGCTGAACCAGTTTATCGCTTGAGGGCAAATAGTTCGACATAAGTCGGCTTTGTTTCAGCGCATTATTTTAAATGCTCGAAGACTAATGTTATTATTAGTAGCCACCGTCAGACTCAATGGCTATTATTTAGGCGCTTTCTTTTTTATGTATAAGCTGCAGGAATTGTATTGTATAAGGGCACTTTCTGTTTTAAAGATAGATTCTCATATTTTTCGACTTTTTTCCATAATTAATTTTAACTCTAACCGCGTTCACCGCCATTCGCCTGATGATGGCTTTACCGTCGTGAGTGCAAATTTTCAATTGCTTTCAAACGAGAGCAACTATATTAGTCCTGCGGTCTTTTAATGCAATTTTTCAGTTGACCAATTTTGTGTCTCACGCTTTTAGCTTGGGCATTGAGTGGCTTGAGTGGACCAGAAGCTCTATTATAACCATGCACCGTTCTAGACTCTAAATATGCGATTCATCGAAACTGTTGATGACTAGTGTGAAGGGAGGTTCTTAGATTCTAACCCCCTAACTTACCCCTTCCTCGCTTTCACTACTCTCCCGTCCAACCTCCTACACCTGGTGATTTGGACACAAACTTGATCTTCTTCAGAGTGTCTATATGCTTAACTCATTAAATACAGTTGTTTTAGAAAAATTTACCGTCATTTGTTATTTTTTAAGCTTGAGCACTGACAAAATATGAGAAAAGAACGTTGTGCAGAAAAATGAGACAAAATTCTTAAAAATAGCGTTAAGCTTGTTAGATCCATTTTGCTTGATCAATGCAAATGTTCAAAACTTAAATATTTTGAATGTTTTTTTTGGTTTTGTGAGTTTGACAGTTTTTGAAAGGGCGCTCTCGTTGCCGCTTTTTCTGACGAAAATAGGTGGGGTATCTGCTCAACTGTTTTTTTCCTCAGTAATTTTTGTCCAATTTATTTTATTTTTCCAGTAAAAGCGACCGTTTTCTCTTATTCCTCAGCCATTTTCGTTTTTTGTGATCTTCTGTTCACTGATCTTTGTCCTTTCTTTTTTTCTTACGTATTTTTAAATTGAATAAAGAACAGTTAGAGCTTTTTTGAGTTCACATGTTCACAAGATGCTAAATTTTGATTCTCAAGTTTACTAGAATTTCGCCGATATAGATAATTTGAGGGTTACGTCTAATTTTTTTTCAAGTTACCGTTGTACAATTATTTGTGTGTAAGTTTGAGGCAATGAGGAGAATTTTTTATTGATAGTCTCGAGGGTCTTATTGGTCCCTTGTTTTTGTTTTTTTGTCGCAATTTTGACCATTTTTTGTCTGAAGCTTTTAACTTGGGCTTAGTGGCTTGAGTGAACGAGAAGCTCTCTTATAGCCTTACACCGTTCTAGACTCGGAGTATGCGATTCACAGAAACTGTTGATGAGAGATTAGTTTGTAGTGTTAAGGGCGGTTCTTAGATTCTAACCCCTTAACTTATGCCCTGCTCGCATTCACTACTCCCCGTCCACCCTCCTCCACCTGGCGATTTGGATTCAAAATTTTCTTCTTTAGATTGTCTATGTGGTTAACCTATTAAATACAAATTTTTAGAAAAATTAAACGTTTTTTTAAGCTTGAGCACTGACAAAATATGAAAAAAGAACGTTATGCAGAGAAATGAGACAAAGTTCTGTTAAAGATTAGCGTGTAGCTCGTTAGACTTTTTTTGCTTTATCAGTACAAATGTTCAAAACCTTAATATTTCTAGGATGTATTTTTGGTTTTGTGAGTGCCGCTTTTTCTGACGAAATAAAGTTTCGTATCTGCTCAACTGTTTTTCGTCAGAAATTTGCGGCCAATCGATTTTCCTTTTCCAGTAAACTTGACTGTTTTCCTTTATTCCTCAGCCACTTTTGCCTTTTTGTGACCTTCTTTTTACTGATATTTGTCCTTTCGTTTTTTATCTTTCGTATTTTTAAACTGAATAAAGAACAGTTTGAGGGTTTTTTTAAGTTCTGATGTTCACAGGATTTTAATTTTTTATGCTCACGTTTAATAAAAAATTTGCCGATAAAGCTGATTTGACGGATGCGTCTAATTTTATTTCAAGTTACCGCAGTTGTACAATTATTTCCGGGTAAGAATTAGGCAATGATGAGAATTTCTTATGGCTGATCTCGATGGTATCTTTAATCCAGTTTTGTTTAAATTTGTCGCTATCAATGAGCCCTTTTATCTTTTGAATTTGCCCTCAGCAACTGAGTTTACATGCGTACCGTCATTTTTCACTATATTTATAGTCAGTGGTTAGGTGGAGTGATTAATTTTCTGATCTTATGTAAATATATTCAAACTTCAAGATTCAAAATTCAAATATTTTAGCTTAAAGCTGTCTGTTAAGGCCAATGGAATACGACTAGCATAGCCCTTTTGCATAGGAGATTATTACTTAATGAAAATTGAAAAAAAAATTAAGCCTTTCTTTTTTAAGTTTTAACTATCGCGTGCTGTTTATCTTTCCCTTACTTTATTATTGGACTGCTTCAACATGTGCCAAAAGTCTCTGTCACGGTTGAGTTACCAAATCTGCAGATTCTGCGCCTGAAAGAACAATCTTAAGTATTGATTTTTTTTGTTTATGTTTGTTACTTTTAGGACTGTTACTTTGAAGATTGGAAAATAAGTAAATCTAAATATATAATACATTTGGAAATTCCTCGCGGCCGACCACGTCCAACCGTCCAGTGCCGACTGCTGCCGGCTACAAAGTACTAGAGCTCCCAGCTGTCGGTTGAGAGCAATTCACCCGACGGTAGTCGGTTTTTATATCCTTGCTGAAGATTTGAATAATAGAATTGGGTTTTCCTTCTTACTGCGATCCCGGATATTGCTGTTTGGAAACTGTTTGTAGTCAGAACTTTTTTGCGCCCATATAAAAGTTACTCTAGGCTACACCCCTCTGAATTAAATTGCCACGACTGCCGTTTGGGAGCAGTTTATGTTTGATCAATGGAAGCAAAGCGTCTTTTTTCACATGCTGTTGTGATCATTTTTACATGTGAGAATATGAAGTTTAGTTCTATTCTATTTATGAATGTCTTGGTCAAAAAGATTTTTTCTACATCTGTGCTTCCAGGTATAAGATAGTCATGTGCCTAGATGTTGCTTTTTAAAAGTAAAATTTCATGTCTTTGAATTGCATCCCATTCTTGCTTTGTTTCTTTTTAATAGCCGCCCTCATCCTCTCAGCCGGCTATTATAGCGCTCCTATTTTTATTACAATTCAAAGAATTTGAATTGTATTGGTGCGCTGTTTTTTTTAAGATGTGTTCACACATTTTTCAATGACTTTGATCGTTCAAAACGGGATAAACAGGTAAAGCCCAGCGGGCATTAAGTTTCATTAGAGGCCCAAAGTGGGATTTAGTTGTCCTTCAAGTGCTAATAGTGGTGCAACTGCTGGGATGGCCTTAATTTAAGTTTAAAAGGTCATTTTTAGGAGTTTTGGGCTCAAAATGGTGCAATGTTTCATGTTTTTGTGATTTTTTTGAGTTTCTTTGTTTGATAAGTGTTAGGTTGAAGTTTTTAAAAGTTGATTAAGGTCGTTTGCGACACAAAATTGCTTGTTATGACCAATTTATGAGCTATAGGTTTTGGTACTACAAACACAAACTTGCGAAAGGATACTAATTTTTGCAATATTTTTCAGGTTTTTTGAAAATTTTTGCCATTTTTTGAGTTTTTTTAGCCCTAGGTGCCAAGAAACCTCCTCTAGAGTTTGATAAAGGGATTGATGATAGATTACTGCATAGTTTCTAGTGGTAATGGAATGGTTTTCAATTTTTTGCCATCATGAATTTTAGCATTTTTTGACAAAGATTGCAATTTTTTCATATTTTGACATTTATTATCATTATTCAAGTTGTTTGGATCCCAGGGGCCAGAAAACTTCATTAGCGGTTGGATAATAAGTTACTTAAAAATTTTCAGTTGCTGTGAATAGGTTTCAACTTTTGAATTTCACAAATTTTAGCAATTTTTTTGACAAAATTCGCATTTTTTTCAGGCTTTTGAAAATTTTCGTCATTTTTTAAGTTTTTACAGCTTCAAGGACCAGGCGATCTGCTTTGAGCTTTGTTAATAAGGCACTTCATAGTTTTTAGTAACAATGGAATAGTTTTTAACATTTTAATGTCTCGAATTTTAGCATTTTTTTTTATAAAATCTGCAATTTTTTTAAGTTTTCCCAAAGTTTTTGTCAGTTTTTGATATCCGTCCATTCTCAAGTGCGAAAAAACCTATTCCACGTTCTGATAAAAATTTTCTGCGTGGTTTTTAGTTTCAATGGATTTGTTTTCAACAATTTAACTTTTCGACTTTTGGAAGTTTTTGATAAAATTTGCAATTTTTTTCAAGTTTTTTTTAAAACATTTGTATTTCATTTATTTTTTCTTGTCTCAGTAGACAGGTAACCTCATACAGTGTTTGATAGTATGCTATTAAATAATTGTTAAATGCTAGGGGGCAATTGAATGGCTTTCAACATGTTAATAGAACGAATTTCTATTTTTTGAAGTTTGAAATTTTTTCTAAAAATTATTGCCTATCGATCTATGAGCCAATGAGTATTTTATAGCTTGGAATTGGGTTACTGGATAGCCTCTAGAGACATAGAATTGATTCTGAAGATATTCTTATCACGTTTTTCAGCAAATTTTCTGTTAATTTGCAATTGATTTCTTTTTCTTAAATTTTTTGGTCATTTTCGAGTTAATCGTCGATCTTCAAGGGCCAATGAATATTTTTCAGGTCTTGCAGATGAAATACTGGACAGATTTCAGAAACAAAAATTGATTTCGAACATATTTTTGAAATAGGTATTTTTAAAGGGAAAAAATTGCCATAGGTTTGAAAGCTTCGAGTTTTAGCAATGAGTATAATTTGTTTAATTTTGATTCTTTTAATTTCTCAATTTTTTGAGATGATTTTGTTTTTGCTCTGGCTGGAATTGTTCAGTTGATCTGCTGGTCAGGTAGAGTACGTCTGTGTTTTTCATTCAATTCTTTGAATTGTATTTCAGGACTTGTCCTGTTATGTTTTTTTTACTTCGTCGTACTTTTTTTCGCTTTACCATTTCCCGCTTTTTCGACATTCTGCGTGAAATCTTTTTGACTTCTCTAGGCTAGTTTCTCTCTTCTCTCATTCTGCTAAAAGTGAATTTGAAAATCAGTTGCTCAGCAAAGCAATTCAAAATGAACAGAGTCAGTATAAAAAATTGAAGTCAGAAATAGAAACGGGATAAGCCCATAAAGCCCAATTTTAGATGCCCGCTATTTGAACGTCGTTCCTATAAGTCTTAGTTACCATCTCTTATGCTTATTGGTATTGATAATAGCCCCTGTAGCCTCTCTCTAAGAAACAGAAGTATGTTCAGCTACGAAGAAATGCCATCAAAATAAATCGACTTAAAAAATGTTTTTGAACAAAAATCTTTTTTTTTTCAATATCTTCTATTCTTTCGATCCCAATCATGCTTATTGGAATCAACGGCGGCTATTTTCCGGCAATCTGCCGGGTATGTTTTTTTAATCCTTGCTGCGTAACTTTTTCTTGCTGTGTTTTCATCAGGCTTAAAAAGTTAAAAACGGAAACCTTATTCACCGGCTGGGAGAGTTGAGCTAGTAATTTAAAGTTTGTAACGTCAGTGAATCCGTCGAAAGTATGATCCCTTAACCTTAAAAGTTTGAAGGCAACACTTTGAAGTCATAAGTTGGTTTGAACTCTTTATTTTTATAAAAGAACAAATTCCTTATTTTAGGTCGTAATGAGTTCCAAAATTCGGAAAAAGAAAAAGTTCAAAGCAACCGGCCAAAGTGACGAACCTGATGACCAGAAACTAGCGCCTCATTCGTTTATCATAACCAGAGGAAAGGTTTCAAAACCTTTGGGCGAACTCATGGAATCGTTGCGAAAAGTCATGTCACCATACACGGCCTCAAATCTTAAAACGACCTCTAAAAATGTCCTCAAAGACTACGTAGCAATTGCTGGACCTCTTCAAGTTTCACATTTGATCATTTTGTCGCAGACTAAAGTGTCGCCGGTTATGAAAATAGCACGTTTGCCTCAAGGTCCGACTGTTTATTTTCGTATCAATAGTTTTAGCACCATAGGTGACGTTTTAACACATGTCGAGGGCTCAAGTTTAGGTGATAAATTGTACCATTATCAACCCTTAGTAGCCGTGAACAACTTTGACTACTCTTTAAACCATCACGTGTTGACGTCCTCAATGTTGCAAAACATGTTCCCGAAGTTGAACGTGACCAAATTGAACCTGAACAAAATCAAACGATGTGTTTTATTCCATTACGACTCAACTCAGGACGTGATTGAGTTCCGGCAGTACCGAATCCAACTTTTGGCTCCTGATATGTCGAGAAGTGTGAAAAAATTGACGGGTAGTTTAGCAAATACACCCGATTTGAGCAGTTACAAGGTACTGTTTAATCTGTTATCTCACAAATTAGGATTTTGTTGCGTTGCTGACAACATCAAACTGCGCACGCTGAATAATTTAAGGCTTCAGTTTTTTGTGAACGTATAGGATGTGTTTTGTCCAATCAAATTATATCAAGCAGCAGTGGCAAAATGCCATTACATGGATGTAAACATAGTAATTATAGGAAACTGTGAATTAAGATTTTTCACTTGCTGCACCCTTCAAAGTATTTCAGCCGGGTTAAACCACCCATCACCCCCGCCCCATCACCATACCAGCAGACCACTACCACCCACCAACAAAACCACCCACTCCAGCCCCTCGAAGTTTAAATTGATAATAAATAAATAAGATAACTTGTGTTTGTTAACTAGGGGTTTACTTCATTGAAGTAAGGGAAATTCGTACATAAAGTGCTGAAAAGTTTGAAGAAATACAAGCAAGCATCACTCTAGCCAATAACAGCAAAAGCTCTAATTTGGTATTTACGATTAATGGTTCTCTTTTTTTTTAAGCTTCTAGACAATCATTAAATTAAACACTAGAACCAAAAATAATTAACTTGGTTAACAAAACGGTGATTGTCAATACAACAGATCAACAGTTTATGAATCTCATTTCGTCGGCATTTTTTTATTTTTCACATGTAAAATGTATGTTTTTATTCTCCCCACTTTGGTCAGGTAAGAATAAAAAATACTAGATATGCACATTGATAAGTCTCCCGTTTGTTGCAATCGTTTTGGCGACTTATCATTAAAGGACCAATCTCGACTCTTCTGATTCTGAATTTGTTAAATCTGGCAATAAAGAGCGTGTCAAAATCATTGAGGCAGACCCCTTGATCTTATCTGTCGACAATGATTGCAACAGTACTGGATCAACCATCTCCCCTCCGAGCAGTCGAGCACCCAAAAAGCAAAACAGTCTACTATGGAGCCCGTGCCAGCAACATTTCCGCTGATCCCCGAATAGCGGTGATTGACAAGGATTGCATTAGTTTACAGAAAGCTACAGACAACCCCTGCGCTTGGAAGGAACGATTGTCACTTAACACAGCCAACCGCTTGAGTGTTTTCTTGAAGGTTGCCGATATCCCGCCAAGGACTTCAATTGCAAGGGGATTAAATGTGATTCCCATCTTTGCGCAGTTATCGTCGTGGAGACAATATTTTCTTTCATCTGCTGCATCAAGTGCGTATCCTGCCTTTGTAGCCGCATTAGTGAGAGAGTTGGATTGCAGCGACGAAGTAGCAGTTTCATCAAATGCAGCAGGTTTTCCCGCTTTCCAAGTAGGGACAAAGATGTCTCCAGGGCGTGACTGGCTTTCTGGAATTAGGTTCTTTTTTTCCACTACTGGTGAGAGATTCGCAGATGAGCAAGCAGACACTAATTTATCTCGAATACGGTCATGTCTTGCAATTGCGTCTCCCCGACCGTGACACGCAATGGCATGATCCCCATAGATGTCAAGAACTCCTGCTTTACAGAACGGGCACTTCCTTTCGGCGTCGTAGACAGGGACACCCAACCTGTACTTTGCACTAATTCTAAACTCATTGGGTGCCATATGAAGCCCAAGAGCTGGAATGGGGGGAGCAGACAACCAAGCTAGAGCATGTCGGACAGACAATGAGAGAAGTCGGGCGGATTCTCTCTCACAAGCTAGATTCTCTTTGAGAACATGAAATTTTTCATTATCAAGAGAATGAATGCTGAATCGTCTTTTGTGAGAGGTTTGAAATGTCTAGTTGTGCTATACTGGAATAAAGATCCTGAAAAACTTTTTGGGCTCTCACCGGTTATTTTGGAAGTAAGATCTTCAGAGGAGAGAACAGAGCCAACGTATGATGCTTTATACTGGTCTTGGCATTGGCGAACACCCAAACCTGAAAGGGTTATGGTTAGGGTTGCTTGAGTCCAGGATTCTTCTGGAAGAACAGTTCCAAGGATTTTCTCAAGTTTTTCGCGCTGTTGGGCATCAAATTCTTTTAGGGATTTAATAACTGGACGTGTGGGCGTTTGACAACGCAAAGAATACACCATTTTGGGGGACCCAATACAGTGGCGTAGGATACCTAGGGCGCACTGAGGGTCATCAAGATAGTCCAACTTTTCGAAAAGTACCCCTATTTTCCCTATCCTTTCGTTAAGTTTCATGCAGACAAACTCTGGGGTTCCTAACGCAGCTCCAAGAACCTCAAGGCCCGAAATATCATTTCGTTTTATTCTTGTATCCAGTCTGTCTAAATCTACCGTGGACCACAGTTCGCACTTATCGACCCTGATGTGGAGGACGCGATCAGGTCCGAGCTGGCATAAAAGATCCCAAGATCTAATGAGATCGTCCTCTGAGCCCACCAAGAGCCCGTCATCTAGATACCAGGAATGCTGTTGAAGCTCTGGCGCAGTTTCCTGAATTTTTTCTATAATGGGCCAGAGCGTCAGGGAGAAAAGCAAAGGGCCTAATGGGTCGCCTTGTTGGATACCGCTTTCACTGCTAACAACAAATTTGTCATAGAATAATTGGCTGTGTTGTGAACAGCCAATCTTTCAGCATTTCACTGCGTTTTATCGAATTGAATGCATTGCAAAAGTCAATTTGCAAAATACCCGAGGAACTGGACGAGGTGAGTATTTTTTCATACGAAATCTTTGTCGAATGTATGATGGCTTCCGCTCCTCCCTTCACTCCCACACCCAATTGCAGGCTCTGGAAAAGTTCCTTTGCTTCTAAATTTGCTTCCTTGGCTAAACATTTAGCTATTAGCCTTCTCAAGACTTCTCCGACTTCGATAGGGCGAATACCGCCTTTCTTTTTCAGCAAGGTTGATAAAGATGCACTACATAGAGCTTGTGAAACAAATTCGGGAAGTTCCCCACGGCAGCTTATGTTTACAAGCTTAGTCAGTACTCTCAAAGCAACTTGTGACTGATCTGAAGCGGTACACTGTACAGCATGCAGAAGATGTTCGGGAAACATTTTTGAAGGAACAGCTGCTGTAAATCTTGAAAACGAGTTCAGCTGTTCCGAAACATTTTCCTCACTGAATTGATAGGCTTGTGATGAAAAATTTTGGACTACAATAGGCTTTTCTTCAGGGGGATGCATTTTTTTCAAACTATCGAGAGTTGCCTTGTTGACTGGTGCAAAACCATCAGAAGCCAAAACTTTTGCTGCTCTGCGATATTGGCCCTGGAAACACAAATTTTTTGCACGTTTGATAATCTCTTCGGAGTTTGTATCGTTTGATCGTTTTGATTGTTTCAAAGAGCAAGCTTCGTTCCATAGCCCTCCAAAGTCTCCGCTGTTCCAGCGATTAATTCTTTCTAGAATTCTTTGGTCGTTGTTCCGCCTGTGTTTTTGCCCGCCTCTGTTACTGGCACGTAAAATGCATTTAGACAATCCGAAGAGTTTTCTCTAGTTTATTTCTGTATTAGGATCTTCAATGCAATCAGTAATGACGTCAGAGAAAAGCTCTGACCATTTGTACCGTACATTGATAGGGACATAGCGGATAGTCGGGACTTTAGTGTGAAGCAACGTTTTCATATCTGGAAGGTTACCATCTGTTCTAATTCTTTCGGAGTTCAAACCTGTTAATGCTTCGTTTACATAGAGTGCGCTCTCGGCATTAATTAGCAGATCGTCAATTTTGTCTGATAGTTCCTTGGAGATTCTTTTCAATTTACTTAAAGGTTTTTTGACTAACTTTCGTTTCTTCCAAAAGATGTTCTAATACCTGGATCTTATATAATTTGTCGGCTGTGTCAGGAATGAATAAAATAGAGCCAGGTGAAATGTGGAACTTATTTTCTATTGTAAGGTTGGACATCGGTTGAGTTAAACCACTGCTTGGGATGGGATTTACCTCATTCTCGGAACGAATGTCTGTCTTAGGTGAATTTTCAATTGTCAAAGCTTCTTTTGCTCTTAAATTGTACTTCATTTTTGAGCGTGCGAAAAACTGTTTATAAGAAAAGAATATACTACATCTTCTCTTTATAGACTGCCCTAGTACCAAAAACTGGAATTATCTCACCGGGGAATCTGCAACTTGAGACTGATAGAGTTGTTCCACTCGGTGGGACTTCGGCCCCCATAGCAACACACTGCTGAGTCGACTTCTTGTTGGTTCTCTATATTGAAATTGTTTTTGTGCTACATTTATTCCAAAACTTCGCTGTTGTGGTATATGTAAATGCGCATTATTCGTATTAACGTGTATGTCCTAATATGTAAAAAGTGTTCAAATCCTATAACATGTATCAATAAGGGGTTCAAAATTGCGTAGGGGTCTGCTTTAGTTCACCATTGGAAATTGATATCAGAAAGGTTTCCGACATTCTAACCGCTGTTTCTTTTATAGTTTCCCAATAGTAATTATTGGCTACTCTCGGATTGTTGTTTAGATAAAAACGTCGTCAGCTCCCGTATAAATTAAAGTAGACCATTTGGTCCATTTTACTCTTAGACTCTAAAAAGACATGCCTCATTACATGTATAAGCGGCCTTGAAGTGTCGGACATGGCGACGAAGGAAAGATTGTTTGTAATTATACAATTTCCTCGGTTGAGTGTCAAATACTCCCCACCCGAAATATTCCGCAGAAAGACATTGCTGACTCACCAGTGCTGTGTTGCCTTTTATAGTGGACATTTAAACTTCACTAGTTTACATGCTCTAAGACACTAGTTTAAAACTAGTGGTGCATCTTAAGACGTTCGTGGGTATTTTTTGAGATGAGTTTTGTTGTTGTAATAGCCTCCAAGAAGATCTCATTGGGTGCTTTTTTCGGGTGGCCTTCCTCTTCTCTTGAGGTTGTAGTGATTTCCGTTCGATCTTGTGAACGTGTTGTGGGCTTCAATCATAAGTCTCGTCCTGGTTCGTGGTCTGCACCCCCACCGAAGTTCTTGACCCAACCGGGGCACACACCCTCTGGGCTGCGTCTGAGTGAGGTGGGTCCCCCTGGCAGCCAGGGCTCATTCGTCCTTCGACGTTTCGTACCGTAAGACTGTTTTTCGACTCGTGAGGAGAACAGGCTAAAACTCCCTCAATTTTTGATCTTTTCGGAGAACTGGTGTACAAAACTCCGTCCTGTTCCTGCTGATCGTTGATGTTGTTTCCATTGTCGTCTACCAATCCGAAGAAGATAGCTACTTCCAAAGGTTTAGTCCAGAGATCTTCAACTTATAGTTCAATGGGATTTGAGGGGCAATGGAAAAGATGAAGGGTTGTGTGACCCTTGGTTCCACACAGCTCACATTCATCAACAACATTTTGGTCGATTTGACTTAAAAAATGTTAAGGTATGGAGCGTAACCGCACCTCAGTTGAGCTAGAGTTCTTCTAGTGCTGCGATATAGCTTCCTTTTGATATCAAGGGTGCTCTAGTACCTGTCAGTTTAGAGTAAGTGTTGTCAACCCAATTTGAAATATCTTCACTGTGGATGTTCTTGACTGCAGTTTTGTAAGCCGCAGTTTTGTGTGTTGTTTCATACTGCAGGTGTTGAATTGCTGGTGTGTAAGTTGTCACGAGTGTCTCCTTGATATTACGCGCGCTATTTACTTTGTTTGTGTGGTGGTCTGCCCTGAAAGGTAGATGAATTCCGGTGAGAAACTGTTTGGACCGAATTGCATTGTTTCTTTGTGGAAGAATCTTCGTTTCTTCATGCAAGTATTCCATCGGGGTCATTCTGACACAACCAATTATTGTTATGAGATCCGTGTTCTGTTTGGTCTGAAGCTTTTGCAGGGTCCAGATAGGTGCGGCATAATTCAGCACGCTTCTGCCTATCGACTGGTAGGTGACTGTCAGCGTCTCCTTATCACATCCCCAGTCAGTACCGGCAAGTTTCTTGATGATGCTATTACCATGCTGTTATTTCTCACAGACCTTTTCACAATGTATCTCAAAATTCAATTCGCTGTCGAAGACCAGACCAAGAATTTCGGGGTTCTTAACTGTTTCCAGATTCACGCCACCGCTACCTATCTTCGGCTGATAGCTCATTTCTTTCTTCCAGGTGGTGAACGGGGTCACGCTGGATTTAGGAAGACAAAGCACCAATTTCCTTTCAGCCAGGTATTGAGTGTTTCCAGATAACTGTTACATGAGTTTTGAGTACCCGCTGTTAAGAGAAAAAATTGCGATCGAGCAGTGAAAATTTCCGATCGGTCCGTTACGGAGGTTCGAGGTTTAATGTCTTTATTTACTTCTTAAATACAAATTGAATCAGAAGAGGACATAGATAATTAGATCCGTCATGAAACAAGCTTGAAAACCATTTGTAAGTCTAGCACTTAGAAATGCAAAGGCCGTGAGGATTCACGTACTTGCCCTAATTTTTCAAGTGCTCGATTGCAGATTTTTTCACGACAACAGCAACAACAAAAAAAGTTACAACAGTCACTACAGAATATTTTTCAGATATTGCGGGTCAGATATTGCGGTATTCCTAAAAACTCTATCGCAGGTCAGATATTGCGATATTCCTAAAAACAAGCCCGCCCAATCATCCAAAATCCCAATCTGGCCAGTTTTTCTGCTTTTTGGTACATTTACAACGTTCCCAAGGTCGAAATACTACATTATGGATGGGTCTTTTTGTACCATCAGAAAGTGGTTTGTTCCAGTTTGCTGTGGTGTATGTTGGAAAACTTTTAAAAAATCATGACACGTTACGAAATTATGGGGTCATTCAAAATTTTCGATCGAAATGTGCTCGGAACTGTGAAAAATTATTGAAAGACTAGTGACACTTGTGAATTTTCGTAACATCAGTGACATTTCAATATAACAGTAGTAGATTTTGAAATTTTGCGGACTATTAGGGCATCAGTGGTGGAGAGTTCGAGACACCCAACCCGGTGTCTTTGTCGTCGAATTCTACAACTTAGCCTATTTTTAATTATTTCTAGGGCTTCTGGCTCGTAATGATCTATTAAACTATATCTTTAGATTTTTTCGGGTTTAGATTTAGCTCTTATTCGCAGCTCGAGTCTGTTATAAAACAACAGCCGTTCGAAACTTGACAAATGAACTATTTCCCGAAACCTTAGTTGTATGACTAACTCAGATTTTGCTCCTTTTTGATTATCTGTTTATGTATTTTTATGGTAACTCATTGTCAATCGCTAATTCCAATAATTATGCTCTTGTAGTTTGTTTAGTCTTGCATACCAATCCTATTTCCATTGAACATTGGTTTTTCCGCTTGGAGTTCATAAATCAATTAGTATGTATTACGATAAGTTCACGTCATTTGAATTATAGTTCTGTTGCAATATATTCATGGCGAGATCTTCGTGCCATAAAATTTGTGGGCAGGAATGGGAAATTCTTCACTAAAAATAGCATGGGAACATCAAATTCAAACATTTTAGGTGACTTATTAGAATCAGATTCACCGACTTAAAATTATGCGAAATGTGGGTTGGGGGAACGAAATTATAATGAAACTTGGTTCTTTTACAAGGAGTTTAATAGTTTTATGCAAGCTCTTTCTGTTGTAAGTGAATTCAAGTTTAGAATTAAGATTCTATTTTTCAGGACATAGCGGACTTTGTGATGAAAAGTGGATTTTCCTCCGCTGGGTCTGACATGGAATTAACCCAGATTGTAGAATCTGCTAATCCAACTAGTGGTGATGATTCAACTGGACTGGCGACCACCCAAAGTCGCTTGATAAACAACCCCTCAGAAGATGCACCCAAGAAGAAGAAACTAAAATCTCGACGACGTCTGGCAGTTCGCCTGATAGAGTTTGGACCTCGAATGCAGTTAAAGTTGTACAAGATTGAACAAGGTAATTTAAAACAGTGAGTTGAAGTCATTGCAGAATTCTGCTGGATTTTTAATGTTCTCTGGTTTTTTTCCTGATTGATAGTCGTTTTGCAATTTGTAATTGAAGCGTCAAGTAATAAATGTAACCACAAGCGTGGCTGTCTTATAGCGTCAAGGCTTGCAGATTTTTTTTCCAGAATTTAATTATGTGCCCGAGAAAAAAATGGGTTCCTTAGTTTTTTTTCTCTTAGTGGAATTTCTAGAATATGGGTTTCACCTAGTTGACTTAGAAAAATCAGCAACTAAAACCTTAAAGAATTCATACCATAGCAAGAGATGATTTAATGCAAAAACTTGTCCGCAGCATTGCGAAATAAAGTTGCAGCTTCTCCCCCCCCCCCCCCCCCCATCAGCGTTCATAAGTTAGATAATGAGTTACTATCCTATTAAATTCACGTGCTTTGTAACTTGGGCGGGAGAGGGGGGGGGGGTTGAGTAGTGGAGTATAGTGGCAACAACGGAAGCGATTCTGAAGTTTATCCCAGTCCAGATATGGCAACTAAGCGATTGTAAATAGAAATGAAATTGCGCCCCCCCCCCCCCCCCAGAAATTTATTTTTCATTACAACTCGTAATTTGTTCGATTTTCAGGCATATGTGAAGGTGAAGTGTTGTACCATTCCGTCTTCTCAAAAAGTCCAGAAGAAATGGACCAACTAATCGAGAAACACAAATTTAGAAGGAAGCGACCCAGACACCAGTTCTCGGTTCACAACCCAAACCGCCCCCCTCCAGGTGTTGAAACTGAAGATGGCAACGGGGACTCTAAGAAGGTCAAATTTGGTTTCCAAAAAATGAGCAATGTCGCCAAGAAACCTGAAGCTGAATGAGCTGTTTGATATTTGTGTTCGTATAAGTTGATTGAAATTTTCAAACATGCGAATAAAAAGTTTTTCTTGTTTGTATTTGTTTTTGTTGAGGGTTTGTGTAGCAAGTTGATTGTGCGTAGTAAGTGCTTATTTGAGCCACCTTTATGATTCAGTTGTGAAAAATGGCCTGCAATTTAGTTGAATTTTTATTTTGTGAGCTACAAGTTGAGTTGATATAAAAAACTTGGGCTATTTTGAACAAAATTGATTTTAATTTTTTCAGAAAATAGTTGATGTCATATTTCCCTCAATTTTTTTGAATCAAGGTTTTAATTCAGACAATTTAAGTTTTGTGTAATCGTGGTTGATTAAAAATGCTAACAGATAAACCTCAATCAGATGCCCAGATTAGCAGCGCTTTGGATCACATTTCTTCTTTAGGTACTGTTTTGGTTTTCGATACGGTCACGCCCTTATTTCGTGCCTTATAGTTACGTGATGTTTTCCTAGAATAAAGCCCTAAATTTCCTTAAATAGTTGCTATAATTCGGTTCAGATTTAAATAGTTCTCAAGGTCATATTTGTTCCGTATGTCCATCTACGACTGTGACCCTATTTTGTTCGTTAATTGAAAACAACCGCAGAATGACAGATTACTGATAAACATTTTACGTAACCCAAAGTCTTAACATTTACCTTTTTATGTTCGATGAAGATGAATTTGTATAATTTGTTAATCTGCAGAGAAATTATGTACTTGGTGAAGTAATTATGCTGATAGAGTACGTGCTAACACGGGAATGTATATGTACTTAATCAACATCGTGAATCGTACAAAAGCCGGAGAGTGCCCAACTTGATGATCAGTAAATATTTACGAAGGAGCAGAACAACTTGGAGAACCAGCCTGATAACCAGTTGAAAAATTCGTTAAAATGTCCAGTAAAACCCCTTATTCTTTCTTTAAGTATTCTCTATTAAACTAGACTAATGAATTGAAAGATTTTTACAATTTTTAAATTCCATATTCGGAATAATTATCCGTTCTTTCAGTTATTTAATTTTTCCTTTATTCCTTTGACACGATCATTGAGAGTAGCTTAGAACAAGATTCAGTACATCCTTTGCAACCACGACGAAATTTGTGTTTGTGTCTTTGGGGCAGCCATTCAGTAGTGGTTTAGTGGACAATAACTGTCTCAATGTCTACAACATCGGCAACATCGGACTTTAAACGGCACAGGGTATTTACAAATGTGGATATTGCGATCAACTGAATTTGTAAAATAAATTTCTGAAGCTTTATTTGAGTGTATTTATAAAGAACAAATTCTTCCTGCTGTAAATAACTATATTTAACTATAATTATTTAACTATATTTTACTATATAAATAACTATAAATTATTATAGTAATACGCAAGCTTGAATGCTAACTGCATTTACACCCTGGAGTCATAGAGCTATTGTAATTTATGTGCAAAATAATGATGGTAAACGTGTTGTAATTCGATGGGTAGCATAAAGTGAAATCCACTTAGAACTGACAGTGATATTAAGCTGATATTGAGCCGCATATATTCTAATGATTGAGAAAGTGTTTTCAGTATTCATCCAGTTAATCTAAGTGTGCTTAATATCGCTTTAGAACGAAGTTAAGTTACGTTACGAAGTGTAATCAATAATGAACGTGCTGGTACTGTTACGACTCGAAGAGGAGTATTTGTATTACACAGGTTTTTACTACTCGAAGAGGAGTCTGGGTTTTACACAGGTTTCCTTTAAAGCTGAAGCAAGTTTGTTCGTGACTTGAATTCTGATTTCTTTTTTAATAGCTGCACAGCGATAGCTTGGGCTATTATTGGCCTTCTCTTGGTTTTTTACAATTCAAAGAATTTGAATTGTATTGGGGCGCTGTTTTTTTTTTAAGATCTGTTCACACATTTTCATCATTTTTGAAGTCTAATTGGAGTAGTGATTTTGGTCACGCCGGAACAGGAACTGGCGCGAAAAAGCGAGTGGTTTTGCGGCGTGAAATTTATTTGCTCTAGATTTAAAGTAGAGTGAGAAAACGGTGTTTGAACAAAAATTCGCTTTCTCGCTAGTGGTTTTTTGTTCACATGCGGCAATTTCACTTTGATTTTTACAGTTTTTTCAATTTTTTGGATCGGATGTTTTTCTAAATGGTTTTCCCAATCCATTCATAGTCCGTTCTTGGCAAGTTTTCTGTTTAGTCAATGAAAATTCTTTGAATTGTACGTCAGGACTTGCCTGCTATGTTTTTTTTTCGTCAAGATGTTTGTTACGACCATATGACGTCACGACCACTTCAATTCTGCTTTTTGTTCATTCGTTTTTAACTGAAGTAAGTGCTTGACGTTATTTTTCTCTCTTAGCGGAACCAGTTTTTTTGTTCATTCGCGTGATTAATTTTTTGGTCACAATTGACTTACCTCACTCTCAAAAATGACTTCATCACTTTGAAATTGAGTTTTATTTACTTCAATTCAAAGGGATAAGGTAAAATGGTGTGTATCACTCTAATTGAAGGGTGTTTGAGAGCAGCTAATAGAGGCAGCAAAAACTTATACATATTTTTAATCAAAATATAACATATCAGCCTTCAATGAATAGACGAATTTTTGTGGTCTGTCTTTACTGTTTTTTACTGCATATCTACGAAGCTATTGCGGCTATTTTCCGCCAGCTATGTTTTTGAACATTTACCTCTGCGTTCGATGGTTGACTTCTGTTTTCGAACATTGGATTCTTAACTGTAGCTTAATTTGTAATTTATAGTAATTAGGAACGGCTTGTAATAGTCAAGGTAAAAATGTCATTTTTGAGAAATTTTGATCCCCTATATGTCCCTCGTAGTACTTATCTAAACTACAGACCAACCACCTACCTATCAGAACCCCTAGCCTACCCCCGCGCGCCACCCACCCCCTGTGCCAATCCATCAATATCTACCCGCACCCCTTTCTCTCATTCCCAAATGTCAGAAGCTGAACTCAAATGGTACTTCACTACTACAAGCCAAATAAAAGTGAGCCGAAATTGGTGTAATAGTTCTCGTCTACAGCAGGCTGTAATAGATTCGAGCTCCCACTAGTAGATCGAAAGCAATGCTTCTGGCGGCAGCTGGCTATATTGTTCAAATTGTGCGGATCTGATGTAAGATGGGGTTGGGTAAGCCTGAATTTAAAGTCAAAAAGCTGCAACTGCTTAATTGTCTCTAAACTATTGTATCTAATTGTATACGATTCAAAACCAAATAGTTTTCAAAGGAGATTTCGTCTGTTTCATTAATACAATCGTTGTTTTCTTTTTGAGTCTTTCTTTATAGTGTTTCGAGAAGGGCCGTCTACAACTGTCCTTTTTACAACTCTATAATAAGATGCTGGGACAATAGATTGAAGGCGAAAATTGGGATAACAGGTCGAGCAAGCATTGCCATGGCTCGCGAGGCATGACCAAATGAGCTAAAGCTAGGTTTAAGCTTGCAAGCATAGCTTAATTACAGCCAATGAGAATGAATTTAATTTCGATCTACTTTGCCTATTGTAATGTTTTTGATTTGTTGTCCGTTCCATCTATTTTTCAGTCACCGTATAATAATTGTAATGGCTAGTCCCACCTATTATTAATCAATTCAATCTATTATAAGTGCAAAATTGCGCATTAGTTGCTTGCAAAAAAACTCACGATGAAAAGAGCAGGACAGGAACACTCTTCATTAGAGCACCATAATTTTCCAGATTGATGATATTTATACTCAGAATTGACTCTGATGAGATATTGAAATGACAGATTTCAAGATAGGCGACCGGGTATTCGCCCGGGTCAGATCCTACCCCTTCTGGCCTGCGAAAGTGGAACAGTTGCCACACAAGAGCAAGAAGAAACAGTACAAAGTTGTGTTTTACTTCACACTACAGACAGGTAACTATATACAATTTATTCATCTATTATCGTAATAGCCTTCATTATTATCGTTTTAGCCTTCGTTAAGCTTTATAGGCCTTCATTATAGCCATCTATTATCGTTATACCCTTTTGACTGTTTGTCCTCAAAAATAGGATAAACAGGCACAGCCCGGAGGACACTAAGTTCTCTGAAAGACTTGCGGCCCACAAGTTGTTAAGTGTCTAAGTATGCGATTCACCGGGGCACTCTAAGGGACATCCATTCATGATTTGAAGGAGAGTTCTTAGAGTTTCACCCCGCCCCACTTCCTCCTCATCCCCCACTCCCTCCCCATCCCACTCACCACCCCTTCCAGTCCACCTCATTCGACCCATGACCCCGCACACGTCGTTTATACAAAATTGAAAAAGAATCAATTTTCCCAAAAGTAAATAATTTTTTATCTAACTTATGCCGCAGTTCTGGCAGCAGAAAGAGCGTGAAAGTGTTTTTCTACTTTTTGAAAATTTCGAGGGATTCTAATGTACGAGAAAGCAAATAAATTGTTTTAAATTTTGAATGATAGCGAAAAGAATTTTGTAGTAGCTTTTTATTTAAATAAATCACTTTTTAAACCCCTTTTAGAAACATAAAGTCGATAATTTTCTCCAAAAACTTGATTTTAATGTTCGTTATGGCATCTTTGTAGCAGCACAAGAATACTGTTTTTAAATTTATTGTAGTTTCGTGTTGTAATACGGTTGAGATCGAAGGCACGTCAAAACGTTAAAATCTTCATTAAAATTTTAAAATATCTCTTTAAAAAATCGTTTTTGAATTTCTAACTGTCGGTAAAGTTCTTTTTCCTGTCTAGAGGCCGCTACGTACCATCGTCAGGAGAACTTGGTGATCATTACAGGGCATTAATTAGAAATTGTTCTTTTTGGGCCCTTGTAGTATTTTAGAATATACTGTTTTTAATGTTCTCCCTCATGATATGTAGGTTTTATATTTTAACAATCTTTCTGCTATTTTCTGTTGTAATACAGCTGATCTTCTAATTTTGTCATTGAAATGTCTCGTGAAGATAAAAGCTCTGATAAAAATATTAGATTCAAAACGTTTCAACTTCTATTGCTTAATGAACCTGTATTAATTTGATTTAGTCAGCTGCTAGGCAGCTCATGTGATTGATTATAAAATCAGTTATAGAAATCGGCTGTTGGTTTTTTCACGGATTGTCTCCTGAAATTTTGGGAAAAGGTTTTGAAAACCGGATATCTTTCGAACAAAAGTGAAAATCAAAATTACCTCTAAAGAAAATTTCTACGCCTCAAAGGCTTCAATGATACCACTTAATTTCTTTGCAATCATTTTTTGGAGGCAGGCAGTTTAAAATGACAGCAAAGAGAGCCAGGCTACCATCGAGTCCTTTCCCTCATTACACGAGGCTGGAATAATTAAAATTTCCGTTGGATATTGAACCCTTTTTTGACAATGCAAATGACTTTTTTTTCGGTTATCATTGTAATGAAACTTGGTTTTCGCTGTTTTCTTTCTTTACTTCAGTGAAATCTGTTATCATTTTCTATTTTTGTTCAAAAATTTTGTCTATAGCTGTATATACACTTTTTGAAGGTTATACTGGATCATGCTAGATTATCTAAACAAATTCTTTTTTTGTTGAAACATGAAAATTACTCAGAATATAACCCTAAGGTTAGATATCTACATGCTTTAAAATGTTGAATGAATTAATCAGTTTTGTTATTAATATAATAATCTTAAAATTGTGGCTGTTCGTTCTTATAGTTAAAAATAGGATTTGCACCCTCCTATCTGTCTATTAAAGGGTACTGTCTTGTGCTGATCGAGCGAAAACTCGGTTAAAACATTTTATGGCAAGTTTTACTGATAAAAGTTCTCATTGAAGAGGGCAATTTGTTCCATTTTTGTACGCTTTTCAAGATCAAAAATTTGTTACTCTACTTCGTTCTCGTTCTCTTTTTTATAATAATTTGATTTGCTCTGTTCTGTCTAGCGTTATGGCGAATAGTAAACATTTTAAAGTTTTCGGATGTTTCCCAGTAACTTATATCTGTTTGCGGCTTCATTAGGCTAAATTTTGAGATAAACAATTCGGCTGGCAGTATACGATCTTTATTGAGAAGACTAATGGAGTCGTCAAATTTTTGTCGAAAATAATCAACTTTTATTCCTCAGTTCATTTGCCTGTTTATGCTGTTTGTTTTTCGATGCTAGAGTTTGAAAGAATACTCCACTGAAAGAAAGATGAGAGAGCACAACTGTCTAGGAAACATCAATTCTTACTTTTATAGGATTTTGATTTCTTACAATATATAAAGAACGAATTGCATTAGCCATTTTGCTTAAGACTGAGTTCAGGTGATTTTCAAAGCTTAGGCTTGAATCAATTTGTACTCCCAAATAACGACAAGTATGAGCTGCTTTTTAACTTCACCTTTAAAAGTAAACTCTGGATCCGAATTAGTATGATTTGTAACGAACGTTTTATCTCTGTTTTATCGGCATTTAAAGTGAGTTGATTCTCTGTCAGGTATTTGTCTGTTTGTTCTAATATTTTTTTTTCATTTTTTTGCTGAATATTTTCGTTACTTTCAAATTTGCATATAATACTAGTTTCATCTGCAAATTGAACATCATCATTTTCACCTTCCAGTTTTCCAGAAAAATCCTTGACATATAACAGAAAAATAAGAGGTCCTAACACAGTTCCTTGTGTAACACCATGCTTAACAGTTATTTTATATGATAAGTCACTAGCCAATTTTACGCGTTGTGTTCGATTTGTGAGAAAAGATTCGAGAAGAGTTTTAGGATCTAATAGCCAGAATTAGACGTGAATTGTAGTCTAAAGAAGAATAAACAAGAATATGAACAAATAATTGCAATCAAAATACACTCATATTAATGTTAAGTTTGACGCCCTTTGAGTCTAATATTTCTGGACCTTGTATTCGAACACCAGCTATTGAGTCTTTCCGTTTTTTCTTATTTTTGCCCCGGCACTGGTGAACAATTGTGTAATGTTGTGTTAGGTTACATTGATCAGAAATCGATAGAGCCATTCAATGATGAGACGATTGAGAGGTTCAAGCCACTTTGCCGCAACAAAAACTTCTTCCGCGAATCACTAGAGGTAAAAATAAATCTTGTTATTCAAATCGACCAAGTTTGATCTCATTGTACTAATCATATATAATCTCATCAATCTAGTTAATCTCAAAACTATTTGGAGAAAAATGTCCGCGAATCTATAAAGTTGGCTGCTGGGAAAATTGGCCTAAGAAGAGTTTAGCCGGCAAAAAAAGGTGAAGTTTGTCTGACAGCTTTGTTCTGATTCTTTGACAAATCTGGGTTATCCAAACATGACAAGTTTGTCTGGTCATTACAGTTGGTGTTCACGTCTCCTGTCGGCCAATTTGGCGATAATCCTCAAATAAATTGCTGACAATGTTTTGCTTTTATACATTGCTACTAGAGTTATGGTTACCGCCCACCCACACACACGCAAATTTAATAACCTCAAACATGAGCTCACCCGCAATACTAATAATAACAGATTATCATAGTTGGAGAATTTTTTGACTTCTGCTGTCTTAAGCTCGATTGAGAGGGGGGTGGGGGTTGTGTTTAATTGGGGGAAACAGCTTCTTTCACCTGACCATCATCTTTGCCTAATTTGTTCATTGATCTCTGTCTTGAACCATTTTCAGGATGCGTTGCTTGAAGAGGCACAGGAAGGCATCCATATTCGCTCTGATGAAATTAGAAAACTTCCGCTTTATGAAGAACCCTCGAAGAAGAAAAAATTTGTAGTCCCAATTGACCAAGGAAAAACTAGCACCAGCAGCTCTCAAATTACTCCTGCCAGTAGCCAGAGTTCCAGTCAAAGCGAAGAAGGTCCAACATCACAAGTTATTCAGTCGACCAATTTGATTTCTGGAACGTCTTTAGAATCAAGGACAACTGGAACCGAGCAAAGTCGTTCAAACTCAGGATCAAGGTCGAACTCTCCGTCCAAAAATGAACGTCAGGCAAAGCTGGAGCCTATTATAATGCCCGCTCCCGAAGATCTTTTCACATTACATCTGGACTTAGTCCGAAGTTTGCACTGGCAAAAACCGAATCATCAGGAAGCGTTGAACGTTATGAGCAGGATACAAAGGTACCTGGATTGGCCAGCGTTGATTAAATCTGTTCCGGGAATGGTGGAAAACCTGTACAAGATCTCAAACTATACCAAAAGTAAACAAGTGCAATTAAAAGCAATTTACCTGTACAACCAAATGAAATGGACGTTGTTTTGCAATCGTGAAATTGACTTTATCGAGAAGGAATTCCCAGTGTAGCAGTTTGTTGTTTATTCAATTGAGTATTTGTTTAATTGTTTCTATTTGAATAATGTTGATTTGCCTTACATGAGTTAAGCGTCGATTTGTAGCCAAGTTTAATAATTTATAGATGAGAAATTGATGTATTCCGACTTACTTTTTTCTGGCTCCGTATTAAAGGTTCCAAAATGGTTTGCGAATAAATTTCCATTGCGTCCTTACTAAAAAGGATACTAATCTGTCTAAGTTATACATCTGGGAGTTTTGATTGATTAAAGTGAACAAGTATCTGGTTTCTGAGAAAACTTGGATAGAAAGCCCGAAATATAGCGCTGTTGCAGAATCAATTGAACATCGACTGAAACTGCTTGGAAACTTTTATGAATATTATCGTATCAATATCTGCAAAATCCAAAAGCGATTAATGAGAACTGTTTATTTTCGTTAGAAAGCACGCTTTGGGTAGACAATTTAAGCGAGACTTTTTATACATGGTTGTGTTGGGCTTTTTAATGAGTTTTAAAAAACTTAGAAACGAATCAGGTGTCTAATTATGTGACTTCGGCTTAACTAGATCAGGGCATAAAGCTTTAAGTGTAAAAAGAGCATTGTTACCGTTATTAGACTATGACTATGACAAATCTTTCAAAAAAAATACTATATATCGCATGTAACTACCTTCAGAAAAATGATAATGCAAAAGTTCAATAGGCATCATTTCCGAGTTTTTCTTTATGCCGTAATAGAGAACTACTTTAAGATTTGAGTGAAATATTTTTTCAATAAAAGCAATCCTTATTGTCTCGGTTGGTGTGATCAGGTTTTTCAGGGCTCTCGCTATATTGCTATAAAAAATTGGTTAAAAAAATAGTTATTGTATTGATATGCATTAGCTGGTTTGAGTTCAAATTAAAATTAATAAGGGGCAAGACAACAATGCAATTTTTTTGGTGTATAGGCGATTTTTTATCTATTGGGCAAAACTATAATAAAAGATACAATAGATTTGGTTTGCAAGGAACAAAGAGCTTTTAAATGAATTTTTAAATGTTTACTCCAACAGCATAAAATATCCGGCAAACACTTAGGTGCGAGCATCAAATAATTAGACAAGAAAAACAACCATGGTGTTTGGAATGTAATTTACTTCGTTTTAAATTTCATTGTGAAAATGTGGTGGATTAATTTTTTACTGCAATTTTGTTCACCTTGATGGTTATATATTTAATTTATTTATAAAGCTTAGGCACACCTTTTTTATTCAAGTATTGTTTTTTCTTAACATTATAGTGATGCTGCGTTTCTTCCTATTGATTTTACGCCGTGTAATTGATAGTCATTTTCATGTTTTGGAACTATGGATTTGCGCACCTGTTTTTCTCCACTTCTCTTGCCAATCTGTACTTTAAAAGTTCTGTTTTCTTTTCACTTCAATCGTGACTTTTAATTGCTCTTCCACGAAGTTCATAGCAATTATTGTAAACGTGTTGGTCTTTTTATGCAAATTTTTCGCTAGACCGTTATTCCGGTTTTCTTCTAGAACATTCTTTGACTTCTCAAGTGAGATTTTCACGCTTTCGTTCTTCATTTTTGAGTGATCTCTATTATTCTCACTCCGAAGTAAAGCGTGTTGCTAAAAAAACAATTGCAGCATAGCAACTAACAGGGAATGAGAGCAGAGTGCGCAGTACTTCTGGTTAGGGGTGGGATCGGGAGGTCAATGGTTCAATCCCGGTGTGGTAAACTGTTTTTCCACCCGCCTGTCGTTCGAGAGCAATTCTTCCAACCCTGGGCGGTTTATGTTTCTAAAATGCCAATCATGAAGTCAACTGCCACTTGTGGGACGAATAGTTATTTGGAAACATGTTTTAACTTTTCGAGGTTTTACTTTTGAAGTTCTTATGTGCTTTTCTCTCGAAGCCCCTGCACGTTTTTATGTAAATTGACTGCTGTTGTCGCTCCAAATGGTTTTTTGTTATAAGATCGTTTACCGTGGACTGTTTCACAAAGGTTGTTTAATTGATCTCAAAGGAAGTTAGCCATATTATCCATGTTCTTTTTTATGCGATTATCTGTACTGGTGAATTTTGTTGGTCAATTTTTGTCTTATGAAACCAGATAAATTGGTACGCAAGTCTATGTATTTGACTCACCGAAACTGCTGAAAATGCTTAGTTACATGATGTGAAGGGCAATTCTTGGAGTTTGACCCACCACAACATCCCATCCACAAACTCCACCCACCCCCTCCTGTCAACGAACTTTATTTAGGCGTAAATTTACTCTGTAAATTCAGATTTATTTTATGTGAATATCGTTCTCCACTTATTCTTCCAACCGTGGTTTTGCCCCCACCCCTTTCAATGCCCCGTCGCCCGGTAAAGATAGACTCCCTAAGCATAAGCTAGTGACTACGAAAGCCAGCCCCGCGCCAGTCATTTGAGTAATTTTGTATACTTTTCAATTACATCAAGTGGCAGCAAGGCAATTACTTACTTGACCTTGTCTCGGGAAGAGCTCCTGCTTTTCGAACGATACATGGAAATACCCCACAGTAATGTTCTTCACATTGATCCCCAGAGCGAGTCCAATTTTCTAAAAACCTGTTTTTTACGACCGCTACTGAATCATGGGATAGTCTTTGAAATCGAAAATTGTCAGTGGTGAAAATTGTCGAACAGCTAAGCGACAAATAATATTCCACTACTATATAAAATTCAAAACCTTATGAAACTCTATCATGGAGATACTTTGTGTTTACTTTACTATTTTGGTTGTTAGTTATATAACATTTTTGATTTTAAACTATGTGATTGTGATGTCTATTATGTCTTGATTTTTTTAAACTATCAATTGTATCATTGCTTATGCACTCCCATTGTCATGGTTTCTTAAATTTGACATTGGAAGTGTTAGGGGGTCTTGCAAATAAGCGGAAGGGTTGACTTCTTGGTTATAATGAAAACTTATAAAAACATTGTTAATTTCCTCTAATACAGATTACAGTAAAGTGTGAATGGTAATGTACAGTTAATAATATATTGTGTAAAATTTAAAAAAAACATTAAATAATTTATTTAAAGAACTTCACCTTACATTAGTAAAAGCGAGCTTTTTGCTATTATTGTTTGCAAATTTTGAGCACTTCAGCAATTGCGTCATATGAGCCACCTTTGTAAGTTTATAAGTTTGCTCTAGTTCTTGTGGAACTTAATCGTAGCTTTCGTTCTTGAGTATCAACTTTTTTGAAGTCCAAAAATCTGACCCAGTTGCAATGGAACGAGACATTGTTTCCACTTTTCCAGCGCTTTGATTATTATCAGTTTCACACAAGCTATAACGTCTATTTTGCCTGTCATCTGATGGCTGTTTGCAAAAATTGCTTTTAACGAAAAGGCTGGAAAATTCTAGTTTTAGTGTATTTTGAACCCCCCCCCCCCCCCCAGCGGAACGAATCCTTTGATTTCATTACCATTATTGAAAAAACTTGTGGGACGGATAGTTTTTGCACTCTGCTGTTTGTAGAATGTATACCACTTATGTAAAACTATCAATTATGGAAGGTAAAATTCTATCGAATGACATGGAAATGATTCTGTATATTCAAACAAATGTTTCAAAGTATTGAAGCAAATGTTTCAAAGTACTAATGTCTTAATGCTTCAAAATTTATCATTTTTTGCACTTTCATGTCCGCGAAATGGTGTCAATATTACTGTGCAGATGATTAAGCCATGAAAGTCCTGTGTCTGCACGCATACGGGCAAAACAGCCAGACATTTCGCCAAGCAACTGGATCGTTCCGGAAGCTTTTCAAAAAGTTCAATTTCGAATTCGTCTTTGCTGATGCACCGCACCAAATCGACGATCCAAAATTCGAAACAGGACAACTAGCCTGGTACTTTGTAAACAAAAGTGACCGACATTTGGATCCAAAAGGTCTGGACGAAAGTATGCAATGTTTGAACAGACTTTTAACAGAACACGAACCTGTTGGTGTTGTTGGGTTTTCTCAAGGAGCTTCTATTTTTTCGCTGCATTGCGCTCATGGGGATGTTTTTCCATCAGTTAAATTTGCGATGGTGTTTGGAGCTCCTCTTTTGAACTGCGTGGGAGAGAAAGCAGAACTTCTGAAGAAATGTGACCTACCTGTTCTAGTGGTCTCGGGTTAGTGGTTTTGAATCTTCATTTCATAAACTATGTTGCTGTAACTTGAAACCCTAAAATATAATTTAAACAAACGATTTGTGAGCTGGACAGTTTTGTAAAAACTTAAAATTTGGGATCTTTTCAGTTTGTCCCCCCAGACGCACTTGCCATATTTTACATAGTAATTTACCATGTAATGACACGTGCTCTGTAACTGGGGGTAGCATAACATACTGGGGGCACAAACGGAAAAAATCCAAAATTTGAATTAAAATTCCATAATTTCAAACTAACTATTATTCACAAGAAGAAATGTTCTTTTTTACTATCAATATAAATTTAAAATTGATTCTTTTACTTCGCTTGTTTTGTTGCTAAGAAAGGTTTTTCCGGAAGTCAACTACTTGCGTCAGGTTTTGAGATGATTGTCTTTTTCGTCCTGCAATTGCCGGGCTTATAACGAAAAGTCAGTGTCCTTGGCAATTTTTTAGCCTTTACTGTGCTATTTTTTAAATGTTGTGAACCGTAAACTTTTCTTCTTTCTTTTGCTTCATGATTATCAAATTGGTCTGTTTTGGAAATATTGATGCTTTAGAAAGCGATTTGGTTTCGTTTTGAACCACGCAACGTATGCATTTGTTCTGTTTTGTTTAAAGATGTTTTGCCGGACTTCATGAGATTAGAGGGTTTTGCAACGTACCCTAATTCAATCCTCATTGTTGTGTTACAATTATTTGTAATCGATTTCATTTTTCCGGCCTCATGTAATGGCAGAAACGACAGTGAGAGACTGGCTTTTGTTCTGTCGTTTTTGACCCCCTAAGTTTTCATCGGAAAAAGACATGATTAGAATTATCTAAAAGGTTTTTCAGACTGGATTTTTTACGAAGGATTTTTCCGATTACGTTTATTCTGAGAAGATATAAGGTTTTAAAAATTGTTGGTTTTTCCCCCAGAAATATTAGAAAAATTGATCAAAACTCTGAATTTAGATTCTCAGGTCTTAGGACAGATTAGGTAATTTCATAAAGACCCACATGCCCTGGATTTCTCAAATTAGAATTCAATTATCGAATTAACACAACCAATATTTAATACATTTTTTTCAGAACTAACTTTATTTTCAGCTTTGAAATCTACTGTGGCTTTTTATCCGAGAATAGCGGAATGCATTGAAGGTTTTCTCTCTATAAATCGTTGAGGAGACGAATCCATGTACCATTGCAACGAACAAATTCATTGAACTGCTTCTGAAAAAAATCAATTTGAGCTCACATTGCTTGGCAAAAATATTTCTTAACATTGGAGGGAGACATTCGTTGTATCATACGAAAGCCCTTCTAGTTATAATTATTTCCTTAAAGGGCTGTGATGAACTAACTTGTCTTTACTGAGAAGATGCAAGCTTTTTAAAAAGTTAAGGTCTTCACTATATGAAATCAAGGGAAAATGTAACAAAAATTAATAATTCAAACGAAAGAGATGAGTATGTTGGTTTTGTAAGTTGGTTGCATTTGCTACGTTCCGACGGGGGAAAATGATTTTTATAGGGGATAGACTGGTGAGACCATCGAAGAGAGACAGTAGCTTGAGCTGAACTAGTTTAAAAATAGATTGCACTCAAACTTCGAAATACTGTATTAAAATAGTATGGCGTTATTTTTGTGTCAATTTTCAATCGGAAAAATTCAGATTAGACTACTTATGTTATCTCCAAACCGTTTGGCGGTTTATTTTTGTTTCTTAAATTGTGCTTTGTTCAAGTGTCATTTTTCCACTATGGATTTTTATGATAGCCCTTATGTCAGGAAATATACGTAGATTTTCTGATTTTGACCGAATTTCTTACCATTTTTCAGTAATTTCTTGATGCGTCTCTCGTTTGTTGATGCTTCTGTCATTTCTTGATTCCTGGGTGATGTGTTGTGTAATTTCGATTTTTAAAATTAATTTCGGTTTCAATATGCAGATAGCGAAAGGAAGGTCTTGGCATCAGTTTTTTTAAAATTAAAGCGCTGTAGGCTTATATTTGCACATTTTCCGTTTTTGTAGCATCTAGCTATTGATTTTAATGGTTTTGACGAAATGGATTTTGTAAAGAAAAAAATCTCTTTGGAGCTCTTGGTGTTTGTTTACTTTGTCCGTTCTTGATTTTATTTAACTTTAGGCATTTTAGAGAAAAATGCAAGAGGCTTCCACTTGCTTGCTGTTTATGGTAAATATAAGATTATTATATTATAAGATTATGTGTGTACCTCAATTATTCCATAATTAATTTGTTTTTTAAACTAATGCATTACTTATTACCAGCAATTTTTAAAAAGATATAATTTAAACCTAAGGTTAATCAAAAAGTTTAAACAACGCTAAAGTTGACCGTCACAATTCATGTTGTAATTTTCTTAAGACCTATAGTTATTGATCTTCACCTGTCAAAGGCAATTAAAAACTTAAGGACAATGGACCTCAGTCAAAAATTCAGAAACCATAGTCCAACTTATTCGAGGAATTTAACTCCTCCCATGATTGGATAAATAAATATAGATTTTAAAATACGATTGGGTGTTTTTAAATACTATGGGGTGATTTTAAAATACTATTGGGTGATTTTAAAATTCAATTGGGTGATTTTAAAATACTATTGGGCGATTTTAAAATACTATTGGGTGATTTTAAAATACTATTGGGTGATTTTAAAATACTATTGGGTGATTTTAAAATACTATTGGGTGATTTTAAAATACTATTGGGTGATTTTAAAATACTATTGGGTGATTTTAAAATACTATTGGGTGATTTTAAAATACTATTGGGTGATTTTAAAATACTATTGGGTGATCCTCTTAGTTTGTTGTGTTTCTCCCGATAACGATTTATTGAAAGAGTAAAAGGTTCAGTTGTTTGCATAAAAGGCTTTGAGCCCGCATGTAGTATCCAATATACTAGAGAGAAAAAATTTGTAAATAGAAGCACCGCCTTATCATAACTTTCTCATTGGAATGTGGAAAATTGTCTTCAGGGGCGAACGATCAGGTGATTCCCTGGGCGGAGAGTGAACAACTTTCTTCTTCATTCGGAAATAGCCAGTTCTTCAAACACGAAGGGGGTCATTACGTGCCTAGCAACAACTCTGTCAAAACTCTGTATTTAGACTTCATTTCATCATGTTTGGAACAAACGTAGTAATTTGAGTAAATGTGAGGCCGTAAATTATTTCGTTATGGTTTTTAATTTATTGTTTTAATCTCGGAGCCTTTTTCTTAGAAGCCTTTTTTCACAGATCGCAAGTGGAAAGCCAATTTGTGGAGTGGAAAAAGTTTGTATGATAACCCTATTAGATAATAAAAATGGCGAATAAAATTGTTTATTCTGTTTTGCTGCAAAGTTCTTGGTCGTAATTGACTTGCCTAATCAATAAAAATGTGTTTTTACGTTGCATCACATATCTATTACGCTCGAGCAAAGTTTGAGGCAATAATTGTAAACTTGTGTGTCTGTTTTCTATGCAAAATTGCTTGACTATTTTGAGTTCTAGAATGTTTTTTTCTCGCGTTTGAGCTATTTAATTTTACTCTCCGTGTTCAGATCGGGCTGAATTTTTGAACTTTGCGGTATTAACTTTCTGTGCAGCTCTCATTTTTTAAAAGTAAGCTCTAATGTATGGTTTGCCGAAGCTACTGACTTAGCACAACTCGACGGCGTGAAGGGCAATCTTGAATTTTTTTAGGTCTTGACCCCCACCTTTTTGCCACCTCCCATTCTTTTCTGCTACCCCTGCCCTGAACGCACTGCGTTTGGGCGTAAACATAAGCTAGCTGAAACCAAACAAGACGGCCACTGACCTGTTTCTCGAGTACAATTCGTCCGATGGTAGTCGTCTATGGTTTTTGGAAACTCGGAGATGTTAATAGAGAACGCATTGCCTAACCTTCACGCAACTGCCCTCCTGGTTACCTCATTATCAGCCCCAGTTGACCGTTTTTGAGTTTTCATCTCATCAGTTTTTTGATTGGTCGGTGTTTGCTATGCTCATCGTCACTCGCTCAAATTTTCTTTACTCAAATGTTTTCCATTGAAATTCAATTATAGGAAATATTTTTGTAAAAGTCAGCTTAGTGCGTTGTGAGTTCTTGGGAATGACCAAATTGAACCTCAATTTTTATATCAACTTAATGTGTGAAAAAATGTGCGAAATAGTGGGTTTTCAGTTTTTATTTTTCCGAGCTGTGTTAGCGAGGGAAGCTTTGCTCCCGGTCTTTTTCCAACATGAGATATATTATTCGAAAGAGTTATCCCTTACAAACTAGTATATGAACTCAAAAAGTTTTTTAGTTTCGTCTTTCTGCTGATACGCAGTTTTTAAAAGATGTATGCTGTACATAACACTTTCGGAAAAATTCGCTGAATAGATAAACTTTAGAATGTTTGCCAACTTTTATCTATACCACGTTCTAAGACATTTTTTTAAACAAAGACTTTTCCAGATTGCACAAAACAGATTTAGAGAATTGATTTCGAATAATGATTGCCAGAAGTCGCTGTGGTACTTTGATTGTCCTATGTTTATAGCCAGAAATTGCTATGTTGTCATAATTTTGTCATTTTAACATGAAAGCTGCGTGTTTTAAGCCAAGTTAAGTGACTCTGCAGAGTTCACGCTGAAATTTTAGCTTTGACATCTCGTGCGGGGTCAAGTGATTTTAGGCGTAACGAGAGTGTGGGTTATAAGAGATATCGAAGTCCGAGGGCTTTAGAACAGTTGTTATACTGGTTAGCACATCAGTCTTGCAAGCAAAGTTTTCTGGGCCATCTTCAAATAAATTGTGCCTAAATAGACCCTCCTTATAAATCAACTGAACTTTGGCATCAATTTCAATTTTTCGAACTTCAATTTGTATTTTAAATTATAGCTGATAACTCAATAATCAGACTATCGGCGAGTAAATTCAAGATTATCTACAATCCAACTGTATTCAACAACGTATCAAGGCAAAAGCACATCTAAATGGCCCGGCAAATCTAGCTATATTTGCTGGCAGGTATTTTGTCTGAGCTCAGATTGGTCACCGATACGTTTTCGAAACATAAAAATATTAAGCCTAAAAAGAGCGCAATCGATTTAGTATATTAGTAGGCTCAACGAAAATTATGTTGAACAAACTTTTTCTGAGCCTTCTACGTATATTAGAAGAGATTTTGTGTGCATTTTATTTTTGTAAGGCTTACTTGGTTAAAAGATTACGTCATAATTTCTCGCTGGATAGATTTCTCACTTAGTTTATATAGTGCATTTCAATCCTCGCTGCTCTTTTATTTACTCAGTAACATCCTCCGGCCCGGAAGAAAATGTTGGGAGGATCGGTACAAGCTTAACGAGTGGGCGGACGAGCGATCCTGATGACGTGCGTAAGACGGCGGAGCGGGCGACGCTGTCGGAGCCGTACCGAAGTTTTTCAATCCGAGCAGTTGGATAGTAACCTCTAGGGTTGCTTTCTTCAACAATCCAAACTAAATCACCGACCTTGAGGTGCTGCTCGGCAGGTGTCTGCCACTTAGATCTACGGTTTAGCGCAGGTACATTTTCCTTAAGCCAATGTGCCCAAATTGCATTGGCGTAGGACTGTGCACGGGCGTACCGCTTACGATGATCAAACTCGTCGACGCCAACGATAGACGGAATTCTGGTTGCTTGGTTACCGAGTAGAAAATTGTTAGGTGCTATTGCGCCTAGGTCGGACGGGTCGGCGCTTACGGGCGTTAAGGGACGTGAGTTTAGTGCGTATTCGACCAGACAAAAAGTAGTGTTCAACCTCATTCTTCTCTCTCTCTCTCTCTCTTTCTCTCTCTTTCTCTATCTTTCTCTCTCTCTCTCACTGTCTCTCTCTCCTCTCTCTCTCTCTCTTTCTTTCTTTTCTCTCTCTCTCTCTCTCTCTCTCTCTCTCGCTCTCTCTGGCTCTCTCTCTCTCTCTCACTGAATCTCTCTTCTCTCGCTCTCTCTCTCTCTCTCTCTCTCTTTCTCTCTTCTCTTTATCTTCTCTCTCTCCTTCTCTCTCTCTCTCTTCTCTCTCTCTCACCCTCTCTTCTCTCTCTCTCTCATCTGTGAGGCGACGCGTACCGAGGATAGTGTACAGTACTCTTTTAAAACTCCGAACTAACCTCTCCCAGATGCCACTTTGGTGTGGCGCACTGGGTGGATTGAACCTCCACTTATTGCCCTTATGTGCAAGTTCGACAGCGATGTTAAGCGTATTCCATTTTTCCACACATTCACGGAGCTCTTTCTCCGCTCCAATGAAGTTCTTACCATTATCCGACCAAATCATAGCAGGAGTACCCCGACGGGAGACGAACCGCTCAACTCCCATTACACAGGAACTAGTGTCCATAGACGGGACAACTTCAACATGGACAGCACGAGTAGTGAGACAAGTGAAGAGAAATCCCCACCTCTTCTCGGTAGTCCGACGAACTGTGACGTAGAATGGGCCGAAGTAATCAACCCCGGTGTTGGTAAAGGGAGGAGACTGGTATGCGAGTCTCTCCTTTGGGAGGTCTGCCATGATAGGTTGAATGGTTGCTGCACGGAACTTTCTACACAAGACGCAGTTTGATTTGATGGAACGCAGTGTGGAACGTAGTTTTAGGATGGCATAGCGTTCTTGAACCTTTGACTTTAAGTAATCGACGCCCTGATGATGGTTCTTCAAATGAGTATGCTGTAGAAGCAGTTTAACAAAAGTATGACGCGCATCCAGCACGATAGGATGCTTAGTGTCAAAGTCAATTTCCACTAGCCGTCGGAGTCGACCAGAGGAACGGATGAGACCATGAGGTCCTATAAACGGAGTAAACTGATAAATGCAACTGCTCTTCTTAACGGATTTGTTGTCAAGAAGATCCTTTCTTTCAGTATTGAAGGACTTGCCTTGAACCAAGTACTGGAGATGACGCTCGGCTTCGTCAAGCTCAACAGGGTCGGCTATGCTGCCGTCTACGGTACGGTAACTTTCATGAGATGGTAAAAGACGGAGCACATATGCGGTGAAACGAAGTAATTTTTGATAAGAACTGAACTTATCAAACGGGATTAGATTAATGCTTTGTTCCTTTGGGGAATTGGTTACAGATGCGGCTAAAGATGAGATAGAGTCATCATCTTGTTCCTTGGTTACAACGCCGAGCATGATGTTATCAACGACGTCAGTATTTGGTACAAAAGGGAATTGCTTAGTTCTCAAGAAGTCAGGACCCCTCACCCAGCTACTTGATTGCAAAACTTCAGCGGACATACCACGCGTGCCAGCATCTGCCGGATTATCACAAGTGGCGACGTGGTTCCATTGGTCAACGCTGGTGTTCTCCAGGATTTCACTAACCCGATTTGCAATGAAGATGGGGTGTTTGTTTGTTGAGTTTATCCACTGCAAGACGATTGTACTATCTGTCCACATAAAGACTTTGTCCACAGTAACTGTTAATGCTCGACAGATTTACCTTTTTAAACGGGCAGCGAGGAGAGCGGATTGTAATTCCAACTTAGGAACCGTCATTACCTTCATAGGTGCAACACGGGCCTTGCCCAAGACAAACGCCAGCTCTGTTATGATCTCCCCGGAGGTGCAAGTTACTTGAGCCCTAAGAAATCCTACTGCACTAAATACGTCTTGCGAGATATCACCAAAGATGTGGAGTTCAAGATGTTGGGATGGTCCTGAAAAGTAACTTCTCAGTATAGTGATCTCAGCTAACCGCGGCAGTTCAACACACCAGGCGAGGAATCTGTCAACTGTGTCTTTAGGTAACTCGTCATCCCAACTTTATCCATTGACACTCCAAATGTCTTTCAAGATTAACCGAGCACCAACAGTGAACGGTGCGACAAGACCAATTGGGTCGTAGACCTTTGACACAAGACTTAGGAACAAGCGCTGTGTTAAACTTTTGATGGTGCTGTTAGTACCCCTGCTCACAACCAGAGTATCGTTGTTGTGATCCCACTTAAGCCCAAACACGTGCATTGATTCCTCCTTTGATGAAACGATGACCTTTGGTTCAGTGGATTGAGCAGACCCATCAATTCGGTCAGCCAGATCTGGTACATTGCTTCTAAACTTAGTAAGCTTGAACCCACCTCGATGGAGAAGATGTACCAATTCCTTCGACCTAATGAGGGCCCTCTCGGGGCATTCCACTGAGTCCAAATAATCGTCCATGTAGAAGTTCTCAAGGACGGCTTTCGCAGCTTCTGGGTACTCCTCAGCATTATTGCGTGCCGTGCGCTGAAGTGCGTAGTTGGCGCAGGTGGGCGAATCTTTTGCCCAAAGATGTGGCGCGTATACTGGTGTACCACAACATTTGATGTGGGGTCCTCCCGCCACAAAAAGCGCAATGATGGTTGATCACATGGTAACACTCTAACTTGGAGGAACATTCCCTCGATGTCGGCGGATACGGCGAATGGATGTTGTCTGAACCGTAGGAGTACATAGATTAGGTTTTGCAGCAAGTCAGGTCCGGTGTGTAATGACTTATTAAGAGATGCGCCATGTAATTTAGCTGCTCCGTTTAGTACCCTACGAACCTTGCCCGGCTTGTTCGGGTTAACAACCGGATGGTGTTGTAGTTACCACTCTCGTTCCGAGCGACTTTCCACCTTATGAGCATCTTTGACCCTTACCACATAGCATTTGTCTAAGTCCTCTTTGATAGTATTCGAGTACTTTCCTTAAAGTCTGGTCTTTCGCAAGCCGCTTTTCCAAAGACTTTAATTGAACAAGCGCTGAGTAATAATTGTTGGGCAGTTCGATGTTATCTTCAGCCCATAGCATTCCGACATTGTACCTTTTTCCATTATGAACGGTGGTGTTTTCAAGAATTTCATGCGCACGTGCATCCGAGGAGGATCGTGGGTCTACTTGCTTAAGTGCGCCGCACGACTCCATGTCGTACCAAAATTTTACCTGACTAGCGAGTTCAAAATCCTGCTCCATATTTGCTTTAAAACATGTCGAGACTAGACCTGAAGACGACGGTAGAGGGCCGCTTAGAACCCAACCTATGGGTAAGCGAACAGCGAAGGGCGAGCACTTCTCGTCGGCAGCGAAGTACTCTAACGGGCGGATGGCATGATACACATCCTGTCCAAGTATCATCTCAATGATTCCATAGCAATATGTAACTGGGTCTAGAACTGCTAGGTGCGGGTATGTTTCCTGAAGTGCTTTAATGTTAATGACATCGGAACCTACATTTAAATCTTCTTTTACGTATGGGCTGACTTTAAATGTTTCAAATGCTTGGTTGTCGCGTGGTGTTACAATTAGTTCAACTAACTTAGTGTCTACAACCTCCTCGGTATTTATACCCTTGACTGTTAGTTCCAATGCTGTGCCGTGCAAACCAAGCCTATTCGCAAGATCATTGGACACCCAAGAGTTACTGCAAGCGGTGTCTCACAAAACTAAAGACGTGGTGTCTTTACCAGAAGAGCTCTTCAACTGTAATTTAGTCACCTGAAGGAGGCCTTTCACATTACTCACAGATGACAAAGTGGTGGTCTTACTCAATGATTGGACACCAGGAAGTTTACTTTGATTTGCGCCAGCATTAGAGTTACTGTTGTTGTTGTTTGAGGGGAATTTTGATGGATAAACCCTCTCAGCTCCATGGAGTAGTGTATTATGGGAGCTTTTGCAACCGTCCTTTCTGCATGTCCTAGGATTTGGGCATTTCCTGAACATATGACTTTCTCTCAAACATGAGAAGCACAGTTTTCCGCCACTACCCTTGCTCGCTGAATGGGAGACTTTTCTTTAAATACCCTACACTCCCAGATGCGATGGTTACCTTTACACACAATGCAGCGAGGGGTTGCAGGCGTTGCCGATGTTGAGGTTGGTCTCTGAATGCCCTTAGTTTGTGTATTAGCAGCAAAAGTTCTTGAGGCAACTTTGGTCTTTGCTACTGAGTTGGTGTTATCCTCAGTTCTTGCCTTTGATGTAGTTTGTTTCATTAAATCATGTGCCTCGGCCTTCTCCTTCAACCAATCGTTGAAGTCAAGGAGTGTTGGCTTTACCCAATGTTTCTTCACTGTGAAGAGTGACCATGACTCTTTCAGATTGGGCGGCAATTTTTGCACAGCCGTGTTGAGAAGTGAGGCGCTCTTAAGGTCTGAGTCGTATGAAAGTGATTTAAAGACCCCAACAAGACTTGAAATTCTTGCAGAATAGTTTATGATGTTATCACTATTGTGCATCTTAAATGGAGGAAAAGAGCTGAGTTTGTCTAAGTGTGCACTGACTACTGCCTGTGGTTGGCCAAATTTACGTTCGAGTGTCTTAAGTGCGTCCTTATACATTAAACCACAGTATGCGAACTCAGCGATGGCGGTTGTAGCTTTTCCAGTTACAAGCGTTTTTAAGTATGTTAACTTGACATCATCAGTCAAGGACTGTGCATCTATGGCGCTTTTAAATTGTCCGAACCATTGGTGCCACTGCAGAGGATCACCATTGTACTGTGACAATTTCCACTCGGGCAGTGGATCGTTCTTCTTACAAGTAATTGCCTCCGCCAACTGCTTTATCAAATCCGCAGAGTCCAAAGAAGGAGCCGAAGGTGTGGGATGCGGCGAGCCACCCCAACACAACGGGTTCGGAACGGTAGCTCCATACGTTGGAATGATCGGAGTGACAAAGGTGGGGGTGGTACCTGTGGCAGAACTAAATGGATTCGCTTGCATGAAATCTGATGTTACGTAATTTTGAACGCCTGCTGCTGCTTGTACATGAGAGGAGCGGAGCGATGTAGTGATATGAGGAATGATTAACGAGGCCGGTTGTGCGGTGTATAAGTTTGCAGATGTACGTACAAGTGGTACTGCATTAGATAAAACTGCTGCCGGAAAACGCTTGGATCCGGAGGAGCAGGAGGTGCGTGGGTTAAAGGGACAAAATTTTGGGGCTGAAACTCTTTTGTGGGGGTGGTGGATGAATTAATTGAGGTACAAAAACGTTTCCGGAGGAAATGATTGGTGCAGGCGGAGAATGGGGTAACCGATTGACATTATTCGCCACGGGGTTAGTGGTGTGTAGTGGGAGTGCTTGTGGCGGCGAAGGAGGAAAGCCGAATGCTGGTGGGATTAACGCGAAATTAACCCCGCACCACATGCGGTGGTGCGGGGTTTAGAACGGGGGATGGGGGGGGGCTGGTACATTTATGTGTGCTTGTTGCGGATTAAGTGCTAGCGGAGCATTAACGAGTGTATTTAAAGGTGGTGAACGCGGAGGGCTGACTAAATTCAACTGTCCCGGCATGCTCGACCTGCGCGGGAATTGATGATCTAACTGTAAACCATCGAAGTGCATTGTTGCTTGAGACAGTTGTCGGGCTGTGCTTGGGGCGTTTAGTTGAGTTTGCATACCAAAGTTTACTGGGGGTGATGGAGGCGTATATTGAGGCTGTTGCTGCTCTTGCATGATGTTGTTTGCAACATGTGCATCATTGGTTACATTGGTTCTACTACTTGGTTCTTGCGGCTCATGGACAGGGAGGTTGATGTTGGCCTAAACTTGACCATGTGTATTGAAATTGGAGTGTGAGTTTGGAAGTTGAGTTGAAGAAGGTCGTTGGACAATTGCTTGGTTGGATTGGGCGATGGAACCAGAAAAGTGCAAACTCTGCTCGTTTGCAACATCTGCCATGTTCCCGGCCGGTGACAAATTAACCCAATCTTGAACAAGTTTCTTGCTCTTGACTGAACTTCTTTCCGTAAAGAGCCCACTCATTTTGCCTGTACCAGACCCGTCTGCTGATGATCTTGCCATCAACTCAATTTCCTCAAGGGCTGCAGCAGCTACTTCCTTGCGATGATCCTCCTCAAGCTGCTCAATTTCCAATTCCCGCAATTTCGTTTGTTTTTCAATTTCAAGACGTTGTCTAGCAATGCGAAGCTTTGCCTCATGTTGTTTCTCAAGTTCCTCCCTTTTGAGTCTTGATAGTTCTAAGTATCGTTGACGCTGACTTGATCTTTTTGACGAAGTTATATGTGAACCTGATCTTGAATGGTGAGGGGTACACAGCTCTGCTGTCTCTTTGTCATGGACCGAATTCATATACCCTCGAGCAGCAGCAATGAACTCATCAGTTTTCTTTGTTACAGTCTCTAACCATTTTTCAAGGTTCTTACAGGCAGCATCTGGATCTTCAGTCTTTTGTGCCAGATCAAAGAGTTCTTCATTCTTATCAACTACTCTAGTAAAAGCCTCTTTGCACTTCCAAATCAGACGTTCGGTCTTAACTTTCCTGTCTTGCTTATCCACAGCATTGTTAATTTCACCATAAATGTTATTTAGTTCAGCCTCTAATTTTGCCCTCGCACTATAAAGTTTGTTAAATTTGTCCTGCACAGTTGTCATGATCTTAAGAAAAACAGGAACCACAAGTTTAATTTGGTACTAAAATAAAGTACACACACATGCAACAACACAACAAATGGGTTGGACCGAACCCTAGTGTGACGGTTTGCCTAGCAAACCGCCAAAGAGCAAAGATGTTCGTCGAGTACAATAGTACCCGGCGAAAGAAAGAAAGAACGGTGCGCAGGAAGCGCGAAAAGGGGCAGAACGGGAGACGGGACGGACGGGAAGAGACGCCAAACGAGTAACGCACGACGCAACGGGAAACCGGACGGACAAACGGGAGCGTCGGGCGAAAAGCGCGCGACGAAGCGCGAAAATGGCAGGGGCGGGTGGAAACGTCGGGCGGATGGCGCGCGACGAAACGGGAAAACGGCACGGGCGGGGCGGAAACGTCGGGCGGATGGCGCGCGACGAAGCGGGAAGCCGGGATAGCACGGGAGGGAAACGGTAACCCACAAGCGAGGAGGAGGGAAGATCAATGCCAGCAGACCACAGCAACAAACTCAACCAAACAAGCTAGCCATAACTCCAGAATAAACTTAAGTCACACCCTAGAAAGAAGGAGAGGAGCTACTGTCAGGTAAACTAGCACAAAACATTATGGGGCTTTATCAACGGCATCAAAACATCAAACATGAAACTATTTATGCCAACGATGTAGTATAACCAAAAGTCGAAAAGGTCAAGCACTTTACTAGCCGTAACTCCAGAACAAACTTAAGTCACACCCTAGCAAACCACCCTACCCAGACAACAAAAGTGCATACTACAAAATTAATAAAGCTACAAATTGCTAGCAAATAAGTGTGGTGAAAGTCACGAAACAAACCAGCCGCAACTTCAGAATGAACTTAAGTCACACCCTAGCAAGGAACGAGACTAAACAACAAACCAGCATACTATCAAAAAGAAATTTTACTACAGCAAAACTCAACATACTACATCGTACAACAAATAAACGGGGGATAGAACGAAACAAAGTGACACGGAAACAAAAGGACGGAAGCGGAAAATGAAACCAGATAACCTGCGGAAAACGGACGGTAGTGAAAAACTTGAAGAATGGGGAGAGCGAAACCTTTAGTAAAGCGCTATCGGAGAGAACCAACCACAAACTAACCCGTAACTCGTGAGTTAACTAAGTCACACCGCCAGTCAGCGGTTAGACTCCCACAACAGCGCAAGACTAAGTGACATTCAGGTTATCAAAGGCTTGTGTGCGTTCCGCCTCCTCGAACGCATGACGGGTGCGAAGCGTTTTACGACGGCGCTTTGAAAGTTTCTTCGGTCGGGAGCGTGTTATCAGGGACCGGAGGTTGTTCTTATGAGCTAAGACTATAGTGAGTGTTTTCAGCTCAAGAGCAGGCCTTTGGTGTAATGCTCTGTACTCTTTAAGTAAACTAGGACCTTTCTGTTTACGTCTAGACACAATGTCTTTCACTAAATTGATGGTAACTAGAGTACTACACTTGAGCTGATCGTAGATATCAGGAGTTCCCTCTCTGGGGCAATACACTATAGCTTCTATGCGCTCCTGATAGTTTTCAAGCACTGAAATAAGCTGCGAAGGTGTTAAAGGCTTGTTGTTGTTACTGCGATGACGTGAAAGCGAATTGTTCACTACATCATGCCATATAACTAGGCGCTTCTTATCATGAAAGAAATGACTCAACTGGAACTGCGCTGTTTTTCGGACTTTAAAAGCGTTAGGGTTGAAACTTAAACCCGGTAATGCGTAAACGTTACGTTTGTAACGATTTTGTGTTACTTGAGGCGCAGTTTTTATGGCGTGATGAAGTGGACTTGCAGCTAATTTGAAAACCAATAGGAGCTGATTATAGAAACCGGCAAATCTGTTAACCCCCCTTGAAAACCTATTGCTCACTTCCGCCCATCTGGAGGTCCAATTCGGCTGTTTTTTGGGCTCTGTTTTTGTGTCCCTGTGGCGCAACTGCTTGATTGGTCGTCCTATCCAGATTGCTGCTTCTTACAACATCAGCATAGAAATACAGTAGCACAAACAAAATGAAGCAAAATTAATGGAATCGATCAAGTTGATAATTGTGGGGAGTGTTGTTGTTGCTAAAAGTACGATTGGTCCCAGTGTGATGTCTTTAATTGACGATTTCCACGAAACTAACGGCTGGCAAATTCGGACAGACCTCGGGACTGACCCCCGATTGGTTGCAAAGTTGGAGCTAAAGCTGTCGAGATTTTGCAATAGTTTGTTAAATTTCGGAATCCATTTCGACTCTATTAACTATTCGGCTTCATGTTGGAAACAAGAATAGAACCTCGGTCTCTAAGTTGTTGATTTCATAAGCATGCGTGAACAAACTGATAAAATGTAGACAAATTCTGAAATTGAGAACGGTTTTTACACTAAAAATTTTACGATCAAATAGATTAGTGGTATGGGACCAGTAAGTACAAATTATTAGTCGAGACGCAAAGAAATGTCAATGTTTCTGTAACTGCATCCTTGTGTGCTGACTGATGAATTGATGTACAATTGTAATACTATTGTATTGTGAATACTATTGTATGAGAAACTATGTTGTGGGTTTGAATTTTTGCACCAAAAGTCAAACAATTCCGTTTAGGGCGCGGTACAAAAATTATAGCTGATAACTCAATAATCAGACTATCGGCGAGTAAATTCAAGATTATCTACAATACAACTGTATTCAACAACGTATCAAGGCAAAAGCACATCTAAATGGCCCGGCAAATCTAGCTATATTTGCTGGCAGGTATTTTGTCTGAGCTCAGATTGGTCACCGATACGTTTTCGAAACATAAAAATATTAAGCCTAAAAAGAGCGCAATCGATTTAGTATATTAGTAGGCTCAACGAAAATTATGTTGAACAAACTTTTTCTGAGCCTTCTACGTATATTAGAAGAGATTTTGTGTGCATTCTATTTTTGTAAGGCTTACTTGGTTAAAAGATTACGTCATAATTTCTCGCTGGATAGATTTCTCACTTAGTTTATATAGTGCATTTCAATCCCCGCTGCTCTTTTATTTACTCAGTAACAGAAATCAAAATTTGAGCGTACCGTTAGCTATCAGTGTTGTAAAGTCGTAACCACAGGGCTCAGACCACAGTGACTGATAGTTTGGGCATAAAACATTTTTGAGGCAAATTCAGAACTAGGCAATCAAATTGGAAACAAAATAGTAGCCAGGAACATGTTGCTACCTTCGAGAGCAAATGAAACTATGGACAGACAAACAAGCAATTAAGCCTATCGTGCTCAGTAATGCGTGGAACGCGGGCAAAAAATATATTTGAAGCTCTTTTACCCCAAACTTGAAGAAATCACAAATATTCTACTGAAGATTGAAAAAATTGGCAGGTACTAGCTGGATGTCTGTGGAAGCCTGGCACACGCTGTTGTCATAAGTATTGTATCATAGAAAGTGGAATCATGTCATCACAAAATTGTTATCATCAAAATAATTTTACCGTCACAGTCGTTTCAAAGAGATCAGGCCCTTTTTTTCTAGCATTTGCACCATTTAAGTAGGAGTACCTAGCTGCTATGATTCCCAACAAGAAAGAACGAATTCATTTCAGAGTGATTTATGTTCATATAAGGATTTTAAGGAATTAGCGCCATCTATGCATTCTTCAATAGTTTATATGAAGTTGCGTTCCTTAAGGAACCTCAGCTTGCTGCAGTTCTCTGATAGCTTCTTTTTATGCAAAATTGGATGGTTCTCGCTAACAACAATCATAACAAAGAAAAATAAAATTTGCCAAATCGCAAAATTTTGGTCATGTCTGGAAATTATTACAAGTTGGGACTCCATATGTGTCGACTGCCTGCCATTTTAGGATGGCGATATTTTGGTACTAAGTGGGATCAACTAACACTACAAGAGACCCCTAAGCGCTTTGCATACAAGATTGGTTGTTTTGCCCACGAATTTTGGCCACCTTGACATTTACTAAGTAAGTATTGACAGCCAACGCTCCATGGTATTATGATTTCAGTATTCTTGAGGTTTAACCAACCAACTAAAAGGAATAAAAAAAAGGCTGCAATAATTTCTGGTGCCGTAATGATGGTTGTTTTGTTTCAGCAAACAATTTGTTTGATCGGCTCAGTATAAAATTGTCTTATAACTATAAGAGCAGCTTAGAGATTGCTAACCGTGAGCGAGTCCACAACCGACTGTTTGGAATAGTTTGTCGGTATTGAAGTTATGTAATCGTTTTTAGCACCTAAGCGTTGTGCATTTTTGACGGTGCGATTGAGAGCGAAGCTCTGAATAGTCACCGCAGCTTGCAGTTAGCGTTATTGGCATAGTCTGTCTGTGCGATTCAGCATGAAGCTCTGAATAGTCGCTGTTATACGGTTAGAGTTGGATGTCAGATATTGCATTGTTGATCGAGCTAAAATTTCGAATTTATTGTTGTCGTGTGCCTGTAGTCCATCAGTCTGTACTAGCTGAGGGAGAATTCCAGCTGTACTAGCTGAGCTTAAGTAGTAGAGGCGGTTGGTACACTCAGGCGTTGATTCGAGATTAATCGAGTTAGTTGGTTTTTGCTTTAAGATTGTGGGTGCTTGATTCAGATTTAGTTAAATTTATCGTTAATTTGTTTAATTGGATATAACATGCTAGTTGATGTCTCTTGAGTTGCTGTATTTAGTTAATAGATTTTTTTATTTAAATCTTACTATCGACACTTGATAACAGCCACGAGCACCATACGGGAATTCTTTTGTTATGAAAACGAACAACCTAACTAGAATTTTTGGAATTGTGAGATCTGGGCGCTTTTGTTTTCCCTTAATGGGCGACCCAATCAAAATTCAGAATCTTAGTTTGTAAATATGCATTTTAAAGCCTTCGATGTTTTTTGTTTTTTTTAAAGCCTTCGATTTTTTAAGCCTTCGATTTTTTTTGTTCAATGGAATTTATATAAATTGTTGTATTAGATGCTGTTTTGTCATTTTTTAATGTTTATTATTCATTCTAAATTGAGGAAATTAAGATAATACGTAAACTGCGAAGAAAATGACGAGAGCCTAAAACCGTTCCTTTCAGTTATTTTTGAACAACTCATAAGATATCAGAAGCAATTGAGTAAATTTTAAATGTATCAAGTTTTGTGTTTCCGCTTGTGGCGTTTTCACATATAAAAAAACATACTATCTGCTTGGTAACTGTATCGACTCTACCTGTTTTAACAGGAAATGACAACAATTTAAAGGCACATTTCCGTAACTCAATTAGCAACCTTTTCCATGCGAAAGAAGGAGGCAATTAAACTGTGTCTTTGTGTCACAACAATACCCCCCTTTCCCTGAAAATTTTAACACCATTTTGAAGGCTTTTGTGTCGTGAAAAGGTTTAGTTATTTAGTAATTCTGCACTTATAACTACATCGCTTATAAAACGCTCTCAACAGTCTATTATGGATTGAAAAACGTGAACTGAATTATCTTAGAATCGTTTAAAAATCACAACTAATTGCTTCCTGAGCTGAAACTGAATTCATTGTTCAAAAATACTTGAATAAATTTATCGTGGGAAAATAATATTTGATCTGTAAAAATAGACGCCATTAATCTAATTTGATCAATTATTATATTTTTAAAATTATCAATCAAGCCTCAGAAAAATTTAAAGATTGATTATTTTTAATCAAGCAAAAAGAGCAAATCAAGAAAAATGTGAGTTGTGATCGATTATTTGCGAACCAAAAAAGGTTTTCATTTACATTTCGGGAGGCATAAACTCATTAGGATTTAATAATAATAACAATAATTTTTCTTGTTTTTGCGTCATGACAGCGGAACAGAATTAGGCCACTGTGGCTTATTCTCAGCTGCCCTATTTCTTATCTTTCCTTGCTTTTCAGACTGCTCTTTTCATTAGCAGCGTTGCTATTTTTGTTTACTATGGTTACTTTTGGCATCTAGAACTTTCACGTGGTATCACCATTGTAGCCCAAATTGATCAGGCTACGGTCAGTCTGAAGCTATGATTGAGTAAGAGCTCATCCTCACATAGACAGCTTCGTGGAGAACTCAATTCATGTAATTTTTTTCGCTTCAGATTTTGGGTTCCACTAAACTGATTTCCACCGCAACATCTAAGAATTTCAAGTCAAAATTTTAATGAAAAATTGCTTTTATCATCTATGAGGAAACTACCTGTTTCCATAACAAACCGCGGTTTTGGTGAGCTCGTAGTCACTGTAGCCATCACTGTAGCCTTTAATCTTGAATATACATAGGATGGGTGGGGGTGGGGGTGTCTATGAAAATTTTCTGCTTTTGAAAAAAGAAATTAAGTATATTCGCGTATAAATCGGTAAATCAGAACTCTTTAGTTTCAATACTTTTTCAGGGCAAAATTGATTAAGTTCAAAAACCTATTTAGGAATGACGGGTAAACTATAAGGCACATTTCAGCAAATCTTTTTTATTTACTCAAAGAGTAATTTTTTTAGAGTTGTTTGCGAGTAAAATCAATATTAAAAAAACTAAATTGTAAACACGGGTATATTGATATACATAAATTGTTTGGCATAGAAACTCACTTTTTTGCTAAAGCATCACTTAAACACAGTTTTCTTAACAATGAAACAAAATTTGAATTTTCTTAAGTGACCCCCTTATATTATAACTTGGACTTTTATTAACTAGTGGTTAAACTGACGTAGTTGAATTGTACATGCAGCAAACATAAAAAATATTTGTTATAATTAAACTTACTAATCCAAGTTATTACGTTTGTCTGTGTTCACGCGCATTTTTGAAGCATTAAAGTCCAAATTGTCTTCGATAAACTGTAAACCTGGCAGATTTTTATTGTGTGTTTTCATACGTTAACGTATTAATACCATCAAATGCATTTTAGCATTTTCTGAACATAACGTTTCTCAAATTCAAAAAAGTAGTGACGCTTAAACAACGTTTGAAAAACTTTCAATGCAATTTCTTGATTAAATTATTCATTTCTAATAAAAAATGAATATATGTTTCCTCTTTTCAATTACACGCTAACATTATATTACTTCTCTCTTTTTAATCGCATCCTATAAAGTCTTTCCTTTCCTTCATATCGCTTACCTTTCCCCCCTAAAATTGGGATATTATTGTTCACACGATCATGCAGTACGGGTTTGGAATACGAGCTACTTTATTCGGCGTTGCGGCGTTTTTTGGAGGTTTTGTTTTATCTTTGCTCTTTATTGGAGCGTTATTCTATTTGAGTCACAATCAGAAACTTGATGTTTCGAAGTCTTTTGCAACTCTCAGACGGAGAAAGTCAATCGCGACTAGGTTCAAAATTCCGAATATCCGATTACCCGAACCGCCTTCTGTACAAAAAGAACAGCCACGAATTCGTTCGCCTAAAACATTCTATCGGACAACAGAGACAGCGTTGACCGACAACAATGATCAGCTCGACTTCAAATTAGCCAAAATATCGCGTAGCCGATCCTTTAACGGGCAATTTTTTTCACACAGCAGTAACCCTGATGACTTTGTGGCAAATTATGAAAACTTGAATACATACCCTGACGATAGGAAATATCCAGTTTTTGCGGTAGCGCAAAATTCAATTGACTATTCAGTAACTAGCCAGGAAAGTTTTTATCAAGGACACCCGGTTTATGGAAACAATTTTCAAGACCAGAGTGCAATGATCGAACGTGTGAGCGAGAATAATAACTATCTTAACCTTTATAACTATGAGGATTATTACAGAGCACCAAATCGAACCGTTTTGGCCGAAAACGACAATGTTTCGATAAGTAACTCGGAGCAAACGTCACGTGACAACCATTCGTCAGGATTGGAAAATTCCACAAGCGATAAACAACAAAATCATGATCATGCTTGTTACGTAACATCCGAACACCGCAAGGAGTCGGTTGCAAGTCGGTTTCCGAAAACGTCAACATCATCAAGTCGGGCTCGGTTGATATTCAGAGAGCGAAGGCAATCAGCAATTGAAGGCAGTGCGAACGAGGACATGCTCAACGAAGGTGAAGTTCATTTGAAAAACAGAAATTTAAGAAACAACTCAGTAGAATTAAGTGAAATATCAATCGATTTCCAAAACCGATCATCTGGATTTGATACTCAGTATCGGTCATCTTAAATTTTACAAACTTTAATTTTAGAGCACCTTTATTTATATACTCAAACGAACTATTGCGTAGTCCTTCATTTTGGAAGTAAATTGATTATTTTTTGATGCTTTTTTTCCTGATGAGAATTAAGATTGTTGATTTTGAGAATTAAGATTGTTGATTATAATTTTCAATAGTTTTCTTCATTAATTCTCAGACTGAAAACGTTTTCTTTCAATAATTTCAATTTCTTCCCAACCAACGATTTTAGATGAGCTAATGATCGCTATTAAAACAGCAACAATTATTTTGCAAAGATTACGTTTCTCCTAAATATTCATCCAAAACTTTTTTAACAATACTTCGTATAATTTTTGTTTCTTCGCCATTTAAAAACTATTTTTATCCAAAAGGTTAAAAATGTCATTGAGAAAATTTTCTCCAACATTAAAATGTTTATAACAAGTTTGCTCCTTTTTTATTAAACAGCATAGTTTTCTTATTGTTCCAACTTTTTTTCAAAATGGGGGAATATATATAGGCGATGCCGGCATTTTTATGCAGTCAAGTTTTCATTTTTTTTGCATAGGCATTGTATTGAGGATTGAGGGGTTAAGGGTGTATGGGTATAGTTTTTTTGGGTAAAATTATTTTTAATACGATAATTATTCTCAACTTGTTAAAAAATTACAATGACAAAAAGTAATTTGAAATATGAAATAAAAATAAAAAGTGTAAATTTAATAAACAAAATTCGAAAGACAAAAAGAGGAAAACAACTTCGATTTACGTTTCACGGTTTTTTATCTTCCTCAAAGTAATTATTTTGTAAATTTAATATTTTGCAACTCAATTGGTTGCCGATATAACCCAAAACAGAAAAATTTTATTATATTTGGGAACCGAACAAATTTAAACAGAAGAAGCTTAAGCTTTTTAAAAGGAAGCAAAGAAAATATATAAATTCTTCTTTAACTCGTCAACTAATTTTCAAAAAACTTGTATTTTGTATTTATTTTCCGTGGTTCTGTTGTCACGGAACTGAACTAAGAGAAGACTGTGATTTTCCCGATCTAGTAGGAAAATAAAAAACTTTGACAGAGGACATTACATTAACAGATGCAGTATAATAATATTATTGTAACTTATAGGAAAGAGGATCATCAAAGACTCTCAAAAATTCCTTAGTTTTGACAAACTCAGTAGCATTTAAATTAAGCCTGAAACCAACATTCAATGTTCCTTTGAAACTGACTTGAAAAAAAAGAGTAGACAATACAGAGTAGACAATTCTTGGTTACATTTTTCCGTCAACTCTCCATTGTTGAGTAAATCACCAATAAGTGTTGGACTTCAATAAGAAATATTTTCAACTCAGAAAAATAACAAAAATAAAGATTTATACTTTTCTGGCAATTTCCCTACTAATTTCAATTCGCAGTTTCTGAGGTGCTTAATTGTACCATTAAATGTCTGGATTTGTACCTAGAGGGTTATTCGAAAACATAGAAAAAAAAAACAAATACTTGGTTAAAGAAAGAACAAAAACAGTATTTTTCTTTCTCAACTTTTTTTGGCTCCAAGGACATTAATTTCACTTTCCTGCGTTAGCTGGCCAGTTGATGCTCTAATGATTAACATCCACATTTAACGTTTTTTCTCTAAGAGTCTTTGAATATTTCCACTTCAAATATTAAAAAGCGTCATTCAGGAAAAATTTTCCTCTGATTTTGCAAAGTAAACATAGTTTTGTCCCCAGTTCATTAAAGACACAATTTGGCTGTTATTTGAAGTTACGTACAAAATAAATTTTTAACGACGTCAGAAAAAGTGGTTTGTGAAGAAAATGGAAAAAAAACTCCAACATTGCTCTTTTCTCCACTGATGTTTGGCACTGTTCTTCTCCATTGAAGTTATGTTTAAGTTTACTTTCTCCAATTGATCGAAAATTTGCTGAGTAATAAAGTCATCTTGTAATGAAGTCCAAATGCTACAGTTAATTCATCAACAACGTCACTTTTGTATTTGAAAAACTGTGAAAAAATAACTTCATAGTTTTTCTTCAATTTGTAACGTAAACATTGAAAAGAAAGAAAAGTTTCGTTTTTTGGTTTGCTTTCAACTGTCTAAAATTTTGATTATAGAACACATGATTCGAAGCTAACTTGACTGCATCTTCCTGCCGACGAGATAGACAGGTAATAACATTTGACTCTTTTCGTGTTTTTAAGAAATGTTTTCAATTGGCTAGATCTTTACCCAATCTGATCGCTCAGGAATTCGTCAGTAGATTAAGCGAGAACAAAAGTCAGATAGATAGTGAGATATATATTTATAGAACTAATTCCATGTTCAATTTTTTTCAGATTTTAATCATTGAAACCATGTACAATCGCTTAGCGCATTCTTTGCTTTGTTTAGCCGGTTAGCCGATACGAGCAACTTGTTTTTTTTGTGACCGATTGCTACGTCAGATTCCTTGCGACTGATCACTCTAAATTTGTTTTTCTGTCTATAGCAAATTAAATGATAACCCGTATGGTTTTTCGATCTCTTATATTTGTGGTTGTGTTTTCTTTAAATATATGAAAAGTGAGGGTTCGGATATTAACTTTTTTTTTAAAATACAAGCTGTAGTCAAGGTTGCTACGGAAAGCGTCCTTGAACTTAATCTTTGAGAAACTGAGTCGAAAAAGCTGTTCGTCCCAAGCTTTTGACAAAGTGGAGACGAACGATGGAACAATCTGTGCTACGCACAAGCCGTCTGATGAGTTTTTTTTTCAAAAGAAGTTTTAAAATTTTTTTTCTCAGATGAAAATTGTTATTGCGGCGGTTGAGATGGCAATTTTGTTCTGTATTCAGCATCTTTCAATATACCAGCATGTTTTTTTATCCTATGTATATTCTGTGTTGCAAAATCCAGTATCTCACTTACAAATTCTTGCAATGTTATTTAAAGGCAAATCTAACAGCTTAATTTTTCCGTTCAATGTTTTAATCATTCCGTGCTTCCGTACTGAACCTGCGTATTTCCAAATTAATTTGTAAAATCAGTACTGAAACATCTTATTTACATCCAAAAATAGGCCATTATGATTAGAAGAAAATCAGAACAACTGTTCTGATCAGAATTCAAACTGTTCAGAGTAATTTCATTGTGAAAACAGTAGAGTCAAATTTTCTAAAATGACGAAACTGTTTGAGCATGTCAGAAAGGCATGCAAATTGCATGCAATTGTAAAGTCACGTTACCAGTTAAGAGCTACATACACGCTGCATACTACTGCTGACATTTACAAGCAGTGATTAGGGTGCGCTCAGGGTGGTCGGTCCGGGTAAATTATTGAATGAGTTGGTAGACAACTAGATATTGGTGCTAAAAGTCCCCCGTATAAAACACATGCTGATAGCACTCCAGGCGGAAGTGGTTGGTAATCTTGCATATTTCTGACAGATTCTTTCAAGAAATGATTTTTAGACTACACATTCTCACTAATATCATTTCACACTTAACATATGTTTTGAAAATTAAAAATTTTGGTAACTAGAATCATTAACCTTTTAACCTCTATCACTGTTAATACTGAGTTTCAAGCAGTTTACAAACTCCTTGCATTTCTTGATGATCATTTATATTCAACCTATATTCAACCTATATCTCGAGATCCTGCATTAAACTAAACTAATAACGTCTCTTCTTTTATATCATATTTTATGAAAACGAAATGAAGATGTAGCTGAGAATCAGGGATCTTGCTGTATGTTCGATGAAAACATAGATTGATCCCTGATAGCTTCGGATGTACCATTTCTGCGCCTTGATAGTGTGGTAAAACTTAACTTTGAGAAATTTTTCATTTGCCAATTTTGATTTTTTATTGGTTATTTGGTTGTTCGTAGTGAAAATCAACATGAGGATTGTGAATCAATAGTTATTGAAAACGTTAAAAAAAATTTGAGCCTGAACGATGCCACTTGAAGATATCCGCAAATCTAAAACATTCCTTTTTAATGATGTACATGCCAACTAATGAACCAATTAAAAACAGGTATTTTGTAGAGGAAGACAAAATACCTGTAAAACGGTTTACCCCATCACCAGATTGCCTAAATCGGAGGGACCCAGGTTGAGGTCCAGACCCAAATTTTTGTCTGATCAGACTTTCCAGACCAAAATTATCTCTGATCAGACTTTCCAGACACAAAAGGTCTCTGATCAGACTTTTCAGACCGAAGGCGTTCTGATCAGACCACCTTCAGACTCAGGTGCGCTCGAAGAGGTTATGATCAGACTCAAATGCGCTCGAAGTATTTATGATCAGATCCAGTTGCGCTTAAAGCCATTTATGATCAGACTGAAGCGCGCCCGAAACCGGTTCTGATCAGACTCAAGTGCGCTCGAAATAGAATGATCAGAGAAAAATTTTACTTATGAACAAATCTCTTAATTTTGCTATAATATATTCTTTTCATAAGAACTGATGTTTGCAGTATTTAATTCATCTAAAGAAAAATCAATTATAAAAGTATTGCTAAAGAAAACAAAACAAAATGTTGAGAACAAATTTTATTTAGTGTACCATTTAGTGTATATTTCTGACTCAATGGATGAGTTTAGACAGCTTTTCATATGAAACATCGTGATCTCCAGTAGATCACAATTTCCACTGAAGGAGACCGGCCTTTGCTATCAGCTGGGCTCCTTTTTTCTGATCAGAGCCATCGGACTTTAGATGAGTCTCTGATCAGAACGCTGCTGTATTGTTGCTTCTTCGCAGAGCCAACATCTTTCAGTAAAAAAACAAAAAAATGAAAAAAAGCACTCGAAATCGTCCCTGATCAGACCCAATTGCGTTCGAAAACATTTCTGATCAGACCCAAGTGCGCTCGAAGAGGTTATGATCAGACCCAACTGCGCTCCAAGTCGCCTCTGATCAAACCAAGGTGCGCTCGAAGAGGTTATGATCAGACCCAATTGCGCTCGAAGTTGCCTCTGATCAGACTTTTCAGACCAAATTGACCTCTGATCAGACCATCTCCAGACTATCGTTCAGACTGTAGTGCGCTCGAACTTCCGTCCAGACCATGTAATTTCGGTCTGGGAACACACGGGTGTGCGCTTGACTGGGTCTGATCATAAACCAATTTGGGTCTGGACCTCAACCTGGGGAACAAATCCTTGATTCTCATACTAAAATTGAAGTTAATTTTACTTTATAGGGAATAGGCAGCCCTGATGCTGTTGCTATTTTTTGAAACAAAAACAAAAAAGGTATCTTGAGTTGTCCTCCAGGTTTAGATTCTAGCGATGATATTGCTTAATTTTTTGGAAATAACTGAATAAAAAGAATATGATAGATTTCATTTATTATGAAAAAAAGACATTTTTAGGATTGTTCCAAACGCTACTAACTTCATACGTGACATTTTGACCTGGTAATACCTCGACACTTTTTGTTGGTCTTAAAAGTAATAGTTTTGAAGAAAAAACTAAAAATAAAAACTAAAAAAAACAATGCACAATGCACATTAGAAGGAAAAGATAACCGTCAATGTAACTCAAGATAACCATCAACAAATTTGACGTAAGTTTTACCCTGAAGATGGAAAACATGATGCATATAATCAAACATACGAAGATGCTTATTTCCAACTACACTAAAATTGATAGCAATTAATTAAAATTGTTCAAAATTATTGTGAATAGAAAGATAACAAGGAGCCTCGGTAGCGTGCCTTCGCACATAATGTTCCCACCCCGCTCGTCCACATTCTTGGCTTAATTGGCTACCAAATGAGGGGAAAAAAAATGAGGGGAAAAAAATGAGGGGACAAATTGAACCTCGCATCTGATAGAGCTTAAGCAAAACAAATTTACCTATAACTCAAAAGAAAAGATATGGGACCTGACCTCGGTGCAACTCGGTAACAGGTCGACAAAAAGAGCAAAGTTCAAAAAAGTTTCTTAATGAAAAAAATTAAATTCAAAGCGATAAAAATCATTCGATTTTTCAACTGAAGTCACCGAAATGTTCACTTTTAGTAATCAATAGAAATAAATAGGGACCATTGCAGTGTATCACCATTGTAGCCCAAATTGATCAGGCTACGGTCAGTCTGAAGCTATGATTGAGTAAGAGCTCATCCTCACATAGACAGCATCGTGGAGAACTCAATTCATGTAATTTTTTTCGCTTCAGATTTTGGGTTCCACTAAACTGATTTCCACCGCAACATCTAAGAATTTCAAGTCAAAATTTTAATGAAAAATTGCTTTTATCATCTATGAGGAAACTACCTGTTTCCATAACAAACCGCGGCTTTTGGTGAGCTCGTAGTCACTGTAGCCATCACTGTAGCCTTTAATCTTGAATATACATAGGATGGGTGGGGGTGGGGGTGTCTATGAAAATTTTCTGCTTTTGAAAAAAGAAATTAAGTATATTCGCGTATAAATCGGTAAATCAGAACTCTTTAGTTTCAATACTTTTTCAGGGCAAAATTGATTAAGTTCAAAAACCTATTTAGGAATGAAGGGTAAACTATAAGGCACATTTCAGCAAATCTTTTTTATTTACTCAAAGAGTAATTTTTTTAGAGTTGTTTGCGAGTAAAATCAATATTAAAAAAACTAAATTGTAAACACGGGTATATTGATATACATAAATTGTTTGGCATAGAAACTCACTTTTTTGCTAAAGCATCACTTAAACACAGTTTTCTTAACAATGAAACAAAATTTGAATTTTCTTAAGTGACCCCCTTATATTATAACTTGGACTTTTATTAACTAGTGGTTAAACTGACGTAGTTGAATTGTACATACAGCAAACATAAAAAATATTTGTTATAATTAAACTTACTAATCCAAGTTATTACGTTTGTCTGTGTTCACGCGCATTTTTGAAGCATTAAAGTCCAAATTGTCTTCGATAAACTGTAAACCTGGCAGATTTTTATTGTGTGTTTTCATACGTTAACGTATTAATACCATCAAATGCATTTTAGCATTTTCTGAACATAACGTTTCTCAAATTCAAAAAAGTAGTGACGCTTAAACAACGTTTGAAAAACTTTCAATGCAATTTCTTGATTAAATTATTCATTTCTAATAAAAAATGAATATATGTTTCCTCTTTTCAATTACACGCTAACATTATATTACTTCTCTCTTTTTAATCGCATCCTATAAAGTCTTTCCTTTCCTTCATATCGCTTACCTTTCCCCCCTAAAATTGGGATATTATTGTTCACACGATCATGCAGTACGGGTTTGGAATACGAGCTACTTTATTCGGCGTTGCGGCGTTTTTTGGAGGTTTTGTTTTATCTTTGCTCTTTATTGGAGCGTTATTCTATTTGAGTCACAATCAGAAACTTGATGTTTCGAAGTCTTTTGCAACTCTCAGACGGAGAAAGTCAATCGCGACTAGGTTCAAAATTCCGAATATCCGATTACCCGAACCGCCTTCTGTACAAAAAGAACAGCCACGAATTCGTTCGCCTAAAACATTCTATCGGACAACAGAGACAGCGTTGACCGACAACAATGATCAGCTCGACTTCAAATTAGCCAAAATATCGCGTAGCCGATCCTTTAACGGGCAATTTTTTTCACACAGCAGTAACCCTGATGACTTTGTGGCAAATTATGAAAACTTGAATACATACCCTGACGATAGGAAATATCCAGTTTTTGCGGTAGCGCAAAATTCAATTGACTATTCAGTAACTAGCCAGGAAAGTTTTTATCAAGGACACCCGGTTTATGGAAACAATTTTCAAGACCAGAGTGCAATGATCGAACGTGTGAGCGAGAATAATAACTATCTTAACCTTTATAACTATGAGGATTATTACAGAGCACCAAATCGAACCGTTTTGGCCAAAAACGACAATGTTTCGATAAGTAACTCGGAGCAAACGTCACGTGACAACCATTCGTCAGGATTGGAAAATTCCACAAGCGATAAACAACAAAATCATGATCATGCTTGTTACGTAACATCCGAACACCGCAAGGAGTCGGTTGCAAGTCGGTTTCCGAAAACGTCAACATCATCAAGTCGGGCTCGGTTGATATTCAGAGAGCGAAGGCAATCAGCAATTGAAGGCAGTGCGAACGAGGACATGCTCAACGAAGGTGAAGTTCATTTGAAAAACAGAAATTTAAGAAACAACTCAGTAGAATTAAGTGAAATATCAATCGATTTCCAAAACCGATCATCTGGATTTGATACTCAGTATCGGTCATCTTAAATTTTACAAACTTTAATTTTAGAGCACCTTTATTTATATACTCAAACGAACTATTGCGTAGTCCTTCATTTTGGAAGTAAATTGATTATTTTTTGATGCTTTTTTTCCTGATGAGAATTAAGATTGTTGATTTTGAGAATTAAGATTGTTGATTATAATTTTCAATAGTTTTCTTCATTAATTCTCAGACTGAAAACGTTTTCTTTCAATAATTTCAATTTCTTCCCAACCAACGATTTTAGATGAGCTAATGATCGCTATTAAAACAGCAACAATTATTTTGCAAAGATTACGTTTCTCCTAAATATTCATCCAAAACTTTTTTAACAATACTTCGTATAATTTTTGTTTCTTCGCCATTTAAAAACTATTTTTATCCAAAAGATTAAAAATGTCATTGAGAAAATTTTCTCCAACATTAAAATGTTTATAACAAGTTTGCTCCTTTTTTATTAAACAGCATAGTTTTCTTATTGTTCCAACTTTTTTTCAAAATGGGGGAATATATATAGGCGATGCCGGCATTTTTATGCAGTCAAGTTTTCATTTTTTTTGCATAGGCATTGTATTGAGGATTGAGGGGTTAAGGGTGTATGGGTATAGTTTTTTTGGGTAAAATTATTTTTAATACGATAATTATTCTCAACTTGTTAAAAAATTACAATGACAAAAAGTAATTTGAAATATGAAATAAAAATAAAAAGTGTAAATTTAATAAACAAAATTCGAAAGACAAAAAGAGGAAAACAACTTCGATTTACGTTTCACGGTTTTTTATCTTCCTCAAAGTAATTATTTTGTAAATTTAATATTTTGCAACTCAATTGGTTGCCGATATAACCCAAAACAGAAAAATTTTATTATATTTGGGAACCGAACAAATTTAAACAGAAGAAGCTTAAGCTTTTTAAAAGGAAGCAAAGAAAATATATAAATTCTTCTTTAACTCGTCAACTAATTTTCAAAAAACTTGTATTTTGTATTTATTTTCCGTGGTTCTGTTGTCACGGAACTGAACTAAGAGAAGACTGTGATTTTCCCGATCTAGTAGGAAAATAAAAAACTTTGACAGAGGACATTACATTAACAGATGCAGTATAATAATATTATTGTAACTTATAGGAAAGAGGATCATCAAAGACTCTCAAAAATTCCTTAGTTTTGACAAACTCAGTAGCATTTAAATTAAGCCTGAAACCAACATTCAATGTTCCTTTGTAACTGACTTGAAAAAAAGAGTAGACAATACAGAGTAGACAATTCTTGGTTACATTTTTCCGTCAACTCTCCATTGTTGAGTAAATCACCAATAAGTGTTGGACTTCAATAAGAAATATTTTCAACTCAGAAAAATAACAAAAATAAAGATTTATACTTTTCTGGCAATTTCCCTTTTAATTTCAATTCGCAGTTTCTGAGGTGCTTAATTGTACCATTAAATGTCTGGATTTGTACCTAGAGGGTTATTCGAAAACATAGAAAAAAAACAAATACTTGGTTAAAGAAAGAACAAAAACAGTATTTTTCTTTCTCAACTTTTTTTGGCTCCAAGGACATTAATTTCACTTTCCTGCGTTAGCTGGCCAGTTGATGCTCTAATGATTAACATCCACATTTAACGTTTTTTCTCTAAGAGTCTTTGAATATTTCCACTTCAAATATTAAAAAGCGTCATTCAGGAAAAATTTTCCTCTGATTTTGCAAAGTAAACATAGTTTTGTCCCCAGTTCATTAAAGACACAATTTGGCTGTTATTTGAAGTTACGTACAAGATAAATTTTTAACGACGTCAGAAAAAGTGGTTTGTGAAGAAAATGGAAAAAAAACTCCAACATTGCTCTTTTCTCCACTGATGTTTGGCACTGTTCTTCTCCATTGAAGTTATGTTTAAGTTTACTTTCTCCAATTGATCGAAAATTTGCTGAGTAATAAAGTCATCTTGTAATGAAGTCCAAATGCTACAGTTAATTCATCAACAACGTCACTTTTGTATTTGAAAAACTGTGAAAAAATAACTTCATAGTTTTTCTTCAATTTGTAACGTAAACATTGAAAAGAAAGAAAAGTTTCGTTTTTTGGTTTGCTTTCAACTGTCTAAAATTTTGATTATAGAACACATGATTCGAAGCTAACTTGACTGCATCTTCCTGCCGACGAGATAGACAGGTAATAACATTTGACTCTTTTCGTGTTTTTAAGAAATGTTTTCAATTGGCTAGATCTTTACCCAATCTGATCGCTCAGGAATTCGTCAGTAGATTAAGCGAGAACAAAAGTCAGATAGATAGTGAGATATATATTTATAGAACTAATTCCATGTTCAATTTTTTTCAGATTTTAATCATTGAAACCATGTACAATCGCTTAGCGCATTCTTTGCTTTGTTTAGCCGGTTAGCCGATACGAGCAACTTGTTTTTTTTGTGACCGATTGCTACGTCAGATTCCTTGCGACTGATCACTCTAAATTTGTTTTTCTGTCTATAGCAAATTAAATGATAACCCGTATGGTTTTTCGATCTCTTATATTTGTGGTTGTGTTTTCTTTAAATATATGAAAAGTGAGGGTTCGGATATTAACTTTTTTTTAAAATACAAGCTGTAGTCAAGGTTGCTACGGAAAGCGTCCTTGAACTTAATCTTTGAGAAACTGAGTCGAAAAAGCTGTTCGTCCCAAGCTTTTGACAAAGTGGAGACGAACGATGGAACAATCTGTGCTACGCACAAGCCGTCTGATGAGTTTTTTTTTCAAAAGAAGTTTTAAAATTTTTTTTCTCAGATGAAAATTGTTATTGCGGCGGTTGAGATGGCAATTTTGTTCTGTATTCAGCATCTTTCAATATACCAGCATGTTTTTTTATCCTATGTATATTCTGTGTTGCAAAATCCAGTATCTCACTTACAAATTCTTGCAATGTTATTTAAAGGCAAATCTAACAGCTTAATTTTTCCGTTCAATGTTTTAATCATTCCGTGCTTCCGTACTGAACCTGCGTATTTCCAAATTAATTTGTAAAATCAGTACTGAAACATCTTATTTACATCCAAAAATAGGCCATTATGATTAGAAGAAAATCAGAACAACTGTTCTGATCAGAATTCAAACTGTTCAGAGTAATTTCATTGTGAAAACAGTAGAGTCAAATTTTCTAAAATGACGAAACTGTTTGAGCATGTCAGAAAGGCATGCAAATTGCATGCAATTGTAAAGTCACGTTACCAGTTAAGAGCTACATACACGCTGCATACTACTGCTGACATTTACAAGCAGTGATTAGGGTGCGCTCAGGGTGGTCGGTCCGGGTAAATTATTGAATGAGTTGGTAGACAACTAGATATTGGTGCTAAAAGTCCCCCGTATAAAACACATGCTGATAGCACTCCAGGCGGAAGTGGTTGGTAATCTTGCATATTTCTGACAGATTCTTTCAAGAAATGATTTTTAGACTACACATTCTCACTAATATCATTTCACACTTAACATATGTTTTGAAAATTAAAAATTTTGGTAACTAGAATCATTAACCTTTTAACCTCTATCACTGTTAATACTGAGTTTCAAGCAGTTTACAAACTCCTTGCATTTCTTGATGATCATTTATATTCAACCTATATTCAACCTATATCTCGAGATCCTGCATTAAACTAAACTAATAACGTCTCTTCTTTTATATCATATTTTATGAAAACGAAATGAAGATGTAGCTGAGAATCAGGGATCTTGCTGTATGTTCGATGAAAACATAGATTGATCCCTGATAGCTTCGGATGTACCATTTCTGCGCCTTGATAGTGTGGTAAAACTTAACTTTGAGAAATTTTTCATTTGCCAATTTTGATTTTTTATTGGTTATTTGGTTGTTCGTAGTGAAAATCAACATGAGGATTGTGAATCAATAGTTATTGAAAACGTTAAAAAAATTTGAGCCTGAACGATGCCACTTGAAGATATCCGCAAATCTAAAACATTCCTTTTTAATGATGTACATGCCAACTAATGAACCAATTAAAAACAGGTATTTTGTAGAGGAAGACAAAATACCTGTAAAACGGTTTACCCCATCACCAGATTGCCTAAATCGGAGGGACCCAGGTTGAGGTCCAGACCCAAATTTTTGTCTGATCAGACTTTCCAGACCAAAATTATCTCTGATCAGACTTTCCAGACACAAAAGGTCTCTGATCAGACTTTTCAGACCGAAGGCGTTCTGATCAGACCACCTTCAGACTCAGGTGCGCTCGAAGAGGTTATGATCAGACTCAAATGCGCTCGAAGTATTTATGATCAGATCCAGTTGCGCTTAAAGCCATTTATGATCAGACTGAAGCGCGCCCGAAACCGGTTCTGATCAGACTCAAGTGCGCTCGAAATAGAATGATCAGAGAAAAATTTTACTTATGAACAAATCTCTTAATTTTGCTATAATATATTCTTTTCATAAGAACTGATGTTTGCAGTATTTAATTCATCTAAAGAAAAATCAATTATAAAAGTATTGCTAAAGAAAACAAAACAAAATGTTGAGAACAAATTTTATTTAGTGTACCATTTAGTGTATATTTCTGACTCAATGGATGAGTTTAGACAGCTTTTCATATGAAACATCGTGATCTCCAGTAGATCACAATTTCCACTGAAGGAGACCGGCCTTTGCTATCAGCTGGGCTCCTTTTTTCTGATCAGAGCCATCGGACTTTAGATGAGTCTCTGATCAGAACGCTGCTGTATTGTTGCTTCTTCGCAGAGCCAACATCTTTCAGTAAAAAAACAAAAAAATGAAAAAAAGCACTCGAAATCGTCCCTGATCAGACCCAATTGCGTTCGAAAACATTTCTGATCAGACCCAAGTGCGCTCGAAGAGGTTATGATCAGACCCAACTGCGCTCCAAGTCGCCTCTGATCAAACCAAGGTGCGCTCGAAGAGGTTATGATCAGACCCAATTGCGCTCGAAGTTGCCTCTGATCAGACTTTTCAGACCAAATTGACCTCTGATCAGACCATCTCCAGACTATCGTTCAGACTGTAGTGCGCTCGAACTTCCGTCCAGACCATGTAATTTCGGTCTGGGAACACACGGGTGTGCGCTTGACTGGGTCTGATCATAAACCAATTTGGGTCTGGACCTCAACCTGGGGAACAAATCCTTGATTCTCATACTAAAATTGAAGTTAATTTTACTTTATAGGGAATAGGCAGCCCTGATGCTGTTGCTATTTTTTGAAACAAAAACAAAAAAGGTATCTTGAGTTGTCCTCCAGGTTTAGATTCTAGCGATGATATTGCTTAATTTTTTGGAAATAACTGAATAAAAAGAATATGATAGATTTCATTTATTATGAAAAAAAGACATTTTTAGGATTGTTCCAAACGCTACTAACTTCATACGTGACATTTTGACCTGGTAATACCTCGACACTTTTTGTTGGTCTTAAAAGTAATAGTTTTGAAGAAAAAACTAAAAATAAAAACTAAAAAAAACAATGCACAATGCACATTAGAAGGAAAAGATAACCGTCAATGTAACTCAAGATAACCATCAACAAATTTGACGTAAGTTTTACCCTGAAGATGGAAAACATGATGCATATAATCAAACATACGAAGATGCTTATTTCCAACTACACTAAAATTGATAGCAATTAATTAAAATTGTTCAAAATTATTGTGAATAGAAAGATAACAAGGAGCCTCGGTAGCGTGCCTTCGCACATAATGTTCCCACCCCGCTCGTCCACATTCTTGGCTTAATTGGCTACCAAATGAGGGGAAAAAAAATGAGGGGAAAAAAAAATGAGGGGACAAATTGAACCTCGCATCTGATAGAGCTTAAGCAAAACAAATTTACCTATAACTCAAAAGAAAAGATATGGGACCTGACCTCGGTGCAACTCGGTAACAGGTCGACAAAAAGAGCAAAGTTCAAAAAAGTTTCTTAATGAAAAAAATTAAATTCAAAGCGATAAAAATCATTCGATTTTTCAACTGAAGTCACCGAAATGTTCACTTTTAGTAATCAATAGAAATAAATAGGGACCATAAAAACAATAGGAGCCATAGGACAAAAGGAACCAATAGTTATCATAGGAAGCAATGAGACCTGTCATTATCCAGTGTACGTCTTACGACTACAAAAAGAAGGACCACACCGGCCAATTTTAAAAGTTCAATTGAACTTGCACGAAAATGACAGTAAAGCCGTTAAAACCGTAAAAAGAACTTGAAAGATTTTCAACTGTGCAATTTTCGCAAAACAAATGGGACCTACCATGAAATTGATAATTCAATATGAAAAAAGAAAATCCTGTAGAAGGTATAAATTTAAGAAAATTTCAAAAAATTACAAAGAAAAATTACAAACAAAAAACAAAAGGGGTTAGACTAAAATCGTTATAAAGATTGATCAATATCTCACTGGAAATGGGTTTCAGTAATGACTAAAAAATGGCGAAGCTCAGAAATGCAAACGATTTTTTCGAAAACAAATATTTACAAAACTAAGAACGGAAACCACACTTCAACTAAAAGAGACGGACAAACTCGCAGCACCTAAAGACCCAATTTTGCCTGAAATTAATGATATTGAGTCACAGGAATTCAAAAAAACACCAAGTACACTCGGAAGCCAAAATTTCACAAACGGTCTTACGACACCGCAGGTTTGAAGTCAATGTAGTTATAAGACGTTATCTGCGAGAACTGTACCTCATCATTTGCTTCTCATCTGAACATCAACTGTTCTTCCTTATAACAGGACTACGTAGGAAATACAGCAAAAAACCCAAAAAATGAACAAAATCAAAGACTCAAAAAAATATGAAATTGAATGGTCGAAGCCATCAATCAAAACAAAAAACCGATAGAAAACTAAAGTTTTAATCAATAAAAGCAATCTACACTTATTACCTATGACGTTGAGTTATACGATCACAAAATGAGAGCAAAAGAACACAGTAAAAAATTTTTTATTTTGTTTTTTATAAGATTCAATTGAAAGTCTTTAATAATGTTAGCTATAAACTGAAAACTTTAAAAAGATTTAGTTTACGTTGAACGTAATATGAATTCCAATTTACTGGTAACGTGCACTATAAATAAATGCGTGCAGAAAATTGAAAACAGACAAAAAATGCAACTCAGATTAACGTACTTAGTAATCATGAGTTAAGTTTGTTGGTGGCCCGTTATCACACAAAACCTTAAGGTAGAAATTAAAAACAATTGTGATCCTAGATAAGCAGTAAGCTTTGTTGCAAAAATTTACATATTTCAATCACTGAAATAATGCGTTCATTTCTTTTGGTTGCGGTCTTAAACAGTTGCGATTTCACTCTTTACTTGAAACTTTTCAATTTGCGATCTTTCAAATTTTGATTGTTATAACGTCTGTTAAATTTTTCCCAGTCAGCGATTTCTCGAGAACTCTTGTTTATCAGACATCGTACAAAAATTTTGTTGTCTTGATTCAACAGAAAAAAAGCGATATTTGGACAGTATACCAGCGTCGTCTTATTCCAAAATTCTTTATCAATGCCTTTCCAGGACTGCCAAATGGAGACTTCCTAGAGCAGCTTTATTACTTCGGCTGGGTTTGTCTCCAAAAGTACACCTGCTTTCGAAAATCACGATGTTGAGACCTTGACAGACGAAGTGCATCAGATAATCTATAGCTACGATTGTGAGTGTGTTCTACTTTGTGAAAATCAACTCGCGTTTATCGGGCATGTGACCAATAAACAGATATCTGGGGACTCAAGTATGCTTTAGATTGATAATCAGTTTTGTATGTGTTTGTTTCTTGCGTACAATTGTGTTGATTGGCTTCGTACAACTTGTGTTTTTGGTATAGAAATAAATGCTCAACCTTTTCATAAATAAATGAACAAATTCAATCATGTTCCACAGTAACAAAAACAAACGCACTTTACTGAAATTGAACTTGTTTGATCAAATTCATCAAACAAATAATTAATTATTAATCGCTTTTTAGTTATCAGACTTGTCTATTTCATATTGTTATGTTTATTCGAATATTTTTTCTTGAAAAAATTTAAAAACTTCAGTCAAACGATAAAGGTTAGTTATTAAAAGACAGAAAGGCAACAAAAAAGAAACCAAAGGATACATTTATTTGTTCGGTCCAATAATATTAGTCTTGCAGTGAATTGCTGACAATTTTCTGACGTTTGTTGAGTTAAAACAATGAACTATGTCCATCACTGACATTCTAGTGTAAAGTTTTACTGTTTCTTCATTTACTGCTTTCACTAAACAAGAGTTTGGAAAGTTTGTATTTTCTGCATAAAAATATAAAGGCCGTCTTAAAATCCAAAAAAAACTTTTTTTGCTTCATATCAGATTAAACGTGTAATCAAAGAAAATGAGTGCAATTTAGCAAAATTATCAGCGAGTAGCACGCTTTTGATTGGTGTAACAGTGACCAACTTCCTTTCAAAATCAGTCATTTTTTCAACAATTTCCACAAAAATAACAAATTATTTTTTGTAATGATCCGGAAGCAAAGAAGAATTTTTCTCGAATGAACGGTGGTACGCTCTTACGATTGAAAAACTTCCCTGCTATAAGATCTCAGTAGCTCAAGGTTAAAAAAGTTCCTGCGACTTGTTCTTTTTTGCATTTTATCTTTTGTTGTTTTATTTAACCACTCTTAATCCCAAAAAGCAAAAAATGGAACTTTTTAACATGAAAGAGTCATTTTTAACCTTACTAAACAGAAGTTTTTCTGTCATGAGAACCTGTTGTAGATCTGATGAAGTGACCTACGTCACTTCATCAAAAAGCCTAATTCCTTTAATCCTTTGATTAAAAGATTAGAAAAGCGGAAAAATTAAAAAAAAACTGTAATTATCTTTCAAATGTTTACACAAAAGTTTCATGAAGGCACACTCAATCAACAAAGAGTTCCTCCTGCGGATCTCAGTCATGTGTGTCAGCAGATGGAGACCTGGTAAACGCTCCTTGTTTAGAGGTAAAATTTTTTTAGAAAATACACTTTCCTTGCAGTTTCAACGGATGTTTTTCAATAGTCCTGTTGATTCCTAATCAATGAAGGGCTCATTTTCCTGTATGATATACCCCAATACAGACCAGTAGAGTAGATGTTTCTTGTGATTCTTAGCATGCATGCTTCCGAGACATGAAACGAGAAATTTATCAAATTTTAAATTTTCACTTCTTACCAAAGTTTATTTTGATTTTATAATAAAACCATAAAAGTGGAAGGTACATCCAATCTAATCTGCCTACTTTTTAAACCTTTTTTGGTTGTTTGACTTCTGTCTATCCTTTGACTGAGTGATAACCATTTTAAAGTTTGAGTTTGGATTTGTTTACTTCAATTTGATTGGCTGATTTCAAATTAAAATTTGCGCGCGCAAACTTTCAAAATTTGAACAGCAGAACAGTAAATTAGATTGAAATCAGCCACATTTAAAGACTCTGCATTGGTAAACGATTTGGCCAAAATTATCTTGAAAATGATGGAAAACTATAACTTTTGTGACAACGTTTACAGCAACAAAAGTAACCGTGCTCGCCATGAATGCATTGTTCATGCTGATGAGAAAGGTATACCTTTAAATCGCTGCTCAATTTGTCCAGTTACTCGCCGCCAGTTATGTGAAATCCAAGGTCACCTCCCTGACTGCATTAACAAATTTACAAATCTTATCATTATTTCAATATGGCTTTCAACGAAAAAAACTTGTTCAACAAACACATCAGAAACCAGCATGTGTTACCTAATCCCGACAACTCAAAAGTTGTCAACACAATTGTGCATCAACAAAGAAATCAACAAAATCAGGAACAACAGCAACAAAAATAACAAAAACAACAACAACAACAAAAAACAGCAACAATAACAACAACAACAGGAACAACGAGGTATCCTTAGAGAGTCGTTTTTTAGTAAGAATTTCCAGTCTTAGCGTATTGTAGATAGTTACAACACCGTTGGCCTTCTCGATTTACTGACTGCTCAGAGAAAGGAAATCAATGACCTAATAGAACAAAAAAACATTGAACGAGTGTCCACAAAAAGTTCAAAGCAGCCCAAAACTATCACTTCATCAGGGCGCGCGTGACAACGGAGAAGCATCGGATATTGATATCTACGCCAATTCTGAAATACAACTGTTCATCATCAATTGTCTAGCGAAAAAGTGCTTGACATGGTGGAAAATATGCTTACTGGCCTCTTCATGTTTGCATCCAATAGAAGTGGTTGGATTCTTCAAAAAAATCTGGTTGCTAATTTTTTGCAAAAACGCGGTTCATCTTTTATTGAACTACCTCTTTGTCTTCGGAATCAATGCTATTTTTTGAACATACGCAGCCGTGATGATTTTGAATGTTTCAACTTCAGCTACACCGCTTGGTACCATGAACTGCACTGACCAAACTTAGCTGACCCTGCCCGACACATTAGAATAAAATTGACTAACCCAGCTATATTTAGGAAATTGGAGGCTACCAAAACCCAGTGGTGTGCTTTCTAGGCCCACGAGTTTTCACAAAATACAACACTTCGAAATCATGAAAAACTGGCAGGCAAACGTGTTTCAATTTTCAAAAAGAGACCTCCTTCTTATGTACATTTCTAATAATAGGAGCATTGAGCCAACGATGGATCTTTTATACTCTTGTTTAACAAAGACGTACGTTTCTATGATCTTTACCAATAACGTTATTAAAATGGTATTCGCTGTAAAGCAAAAACATTACAGAAACAGCTTTCGTCTTTGCAGGAACTGCTTTGCTTTTCTTTCTCTAAAGAGCAAAATCAAGTTCACGATGATGAATGTCGAAATCATGTACCTGCTACAATGATGAAAATTTTTTCCGGTTCAAAAATTTTAAGGCTCGATAGTTCGCTACAATTACTTTTTACTACGACTTTGAGTCGTTTCTAATGCCAGTCTCATTATGTCCAGCTGATCCGACTCGAACGTTGAGATTCATTTGAAAGTCTGTAGTACTGTTAGCTATAAACTGAAAACTTTAAAAAGATTTAATTTACGTTGAACTTAATATGAAATTCAATTTATTGGTAACGTGCACTATAAGTAAATGCGTGCAGAAAAATGAAAACAGACAAAAAATGCAACTCAGATTAACGTACTTAGTATTCATAAGTTAACTTGCTTGGTGGCCCGTTATCACACAAAACCTTAAGGTAGAATACAAAAACAATTGTGATCCTAGATAAGCAGTAAGCTTTGTTTCAAAAATTCACATATTTCCATCACTAAAATAATGCTTTCATTTCTTTTGGTTTCTCTAGCTCAGTTGTGATTTCACACCTTACCTGAAAATTTTCATTTTGCGATCTTTCAAATTTTGATTGTTATAATGTCTGTTAAATTTTTCCCAGTCCGCGATTTCTCGAGAACTCTTGTTTATCAGACATCGTATAAAAGTTTTGTTGTCTTGATTCAACAGAAAAAAAATAGCGATATTTGGACAGTATACCAGCGTCGTCTTATTCCAAAATTCTTTATCAATGCCTTTCCAGCACTGCCAAACGGAGAGCTTTCCTAGAGCAGCTTTATTACTTCGGCTGGGTTTTGTCTCCAAAAATACACCTGCTTTCGAAAATCACGATGTTGAGACCTTGACAGACGAAGTGCAGCAGATAATTTATAGCTACGAGTGTGAGTGTGTTCTACTTTGTGAAAATCAACTCGCGTTTATCAGGCATGTGAATGAACAAGTTCAATCATGTTCCACAGTAACAAAAACAAACGCACTTTGTTGAAATTGAACTTGTTTGATCAAATTCATCAAACAAATAATTAATTATTAATCGCTTTTTAGTTATCAGACTTGTCTATTTCATATTGTTATGTTTATTCGAATATTTTTTCTTGAAAAAATTTAAAAACTTCAGTCAAACGATAAAGGTTAGTTATTAAAAGACAGAAAGGCAACAAAAAAGAAACCAAAGGATACATTTATTTGTTCGGTCCAATAATATTAGTTTTGCAGTGAATTGCTGACAATTTTCTGACGTTATTTAAGGTAAAACAATGAACTATGTCCAGCACTGACATTCTAGTGAGAAAGTTTTACTGTTTCTTCATTTACTGTTTTCACTAAACAAGATTTTGAAAAGTTTGTAGTTCCTGCATGAAAATATATAGGTTGTCTTAAACTCCAAAAAAACTTTATTTTTGCCTCTTATCGAAATGAACTTGTGATCAACGAAAATGAGAGCAATTTAGCAAAAATATCAGCGAGTAGCACGCTATTGATTGGTGTAACAGTGACCAACTTCCTTTCAAAATCATTTTTTCAACAATTTCCACAAAAATAACAAATTACTTTTTGTAATGATCCGGAAGCAAAAAAAAATTTTTCTCGGATGAACGGTGATACGCTCCTACGACAGAAAAATTTCCCCGCTATAAGATCTCAGTAGCTCAAGTTTAAAAAAGTTGCTCCGACTTGTCTTTTTTGGCATTTTATCTTTTGTTGTTTTAGTTAATCACTCTTAATCCCAAAAACCAAAAAATGGAACTTCTTAACATGAAAGAGTCATATTTAACCTTACTAAACAGAAGTTTTTCTGTAATGAGAACCTGTTGGAGATCTGATGAAGTGACCTACGTATAACGTCATTTTTTAATCTTGAAGAAAAAGCCTATTTCCTTTAATCCTTTGATTAAAAGATTAAAAAAGTGGAAAAACTCAAAAAAACTAATCATCTTTCAAATTTTCTCACAAAAGTTTAATATAGGCGCACTCAATCAACAAAGAGATCCTCTTGCGGATCTCAGTCATGTTTGACGCTCCTTTTTTAGAGGTAAAACTTATTTGGAAAATACACTTTCATTGCAGTTTCAAAGGATGTTTTTCAATAGTCCTGTTGATTCCTAATCAATGCAGGGCTCTTTTTCCTGTAATACATACCCCAATACAGACCAGTAGAATAGATTTTTTCTTGTGATTCTTAGCATGCATGCTTCCGAGACATGAAACGAGAACTCTATCAGATTTCAAACTTTCACTTTTTACTAAAGTATATTTTGATTTTATAATAAAATCATAAAAGTGGAAGGTACATTCAATCTAATCTTCCTACTTTTTAAACCATTTTTTGGTTGTTTGACTTCTGTCTATCCTTTGACTGAGTGATAACCATTTTTAACTTTGAGTTTGAATTTGTTTACTTCAATTTGATTGGCTGATTTCAAATTCAAATTTGCGCGCGCAAACGTTCAAAATTTGAACAGCAGAACAGTAAATTAGGTAAATTAGTTTGAAATCAGCCTAATTTGAAGACTCTGCATTGATAAACTCTTTCCCAAAAATATCTTGAAAATGATGGAAAACTTTTTTGACAACGTTTACAGCAACAAAAGTAACCGTGCTCGCCATGAATGCATTGTTCATGCTGGTGAGAAAGGTATACCTTTATATCGCTGCTCCATTTTTCCAGTTACTCGCCATCATTTATCTGAAATCCAAGGTCACCTCCCTGACTGCATTAACAGATTTACAAATCTTATCATTCATGCAATATTGCTTTCAACTACAAAAACCTGTTCAACGAAGACATCAGAAACCAACATGTGTTACCTATTCCTGACAACTGAAAAGTTGTCAACCCAATTGTGCGTCAACAGAGAAATCAGCAAAATCAGGCACAACAACAACAATGACAAAAACAACAACAGCAGCAACAACAGCAACAACAACAACAACAAAAACAACAACAACAACAACAACAACAACAACAACAACAGGAACAACGAGGCATCCTCACAGAGTCGTTTTTCAGTAAGAGTTTCCAGTCTTAGCGTATTGTAGATAGTAACAACACCGATGGCCTTCTGTATTTTCTGACTGCTCAGAGAAATTAAATCAATGACCTAATAGAACAAAAAAAAACATTGAACGAGTTTCCACAAAAAGTTCAAAGCAGCCCAAACCTATCACTTCATGAGGACGCGCGTGACAACGGAGAAGCATCGGATATTGATATCTACGCCAATTCTGAAATTACAACTGTTCATCATCAATTGTCTAGTGAAACGTTCCTTGACATGGGGGAAAATATGCTTACTGTCCTCCTGATGTTTGCATCCAATGGAAGTTGTTGGATTCTTCAAAAAACTCTCTGGTCGCTAATTTTTTGACAAGACGCGGTTCGTCTTTTATTGAACTTCTTCTTTGTCTTCGGAATCAATGCTATTTTTTGAACATACGCAGCCGTGATGATTTTGAATGTTTCAACTTCAGCTACACCGCTTGGTACCATGAACTGCACTGATCAAACTTAGCTGACCCTGCCCGACACATTAGAATACAATTGACTAACCCAGCTATATTTAGGAAATTGGAGGCTACCAAAACCCAGTGATGTGCTTTCAAGGCCCACGAGTTTTCACAAAATACAACACTTCGAAATCATGTATAAATTGCAGGCAAACGTGTTTCAATTTTCAAAAAGAGACCTCCTTCTTATGTACATCTCTAATAATAGGAGCATTGAGCCAACGATGGATCTTTTATACTCTTGTTTAACAAAGACGTACGATTCTATGATCTTTACCAATAACGTTATTAAAATGGTATTCGCTGTGAATCAAAAACATTACAGAAACATCTTGCGTCTTTGCAGGAACTGCTTTGCTTTTTCTTACTCTAAAGAGCAACACCAAGTGCACGATGATGAATGTCGAAATCATGTACATGCTACAAAAAAGACGCCCGACAATGATGAAAATTTCTTCTCGTTCAAAAATTTTACGGCTCGATAGTTTGCTACAATTACTTTTTACTTCGACTTTGAGTCGTTTCTAATGCCATTCTCATTATGTCCAGCTGATTCGACTCTAACGTTGATTGAAAACGGTTTTTGGACACAACCAGAATTCGTTAACGAGAGCTCCAAAAACTGCATGACAAACTTTATTTAAAAACTCTATGAGATGGCGCGAGAAATACACTATGCAAAGAGACGTTTTCCAGTAGAATTGTGACAACAAGTACCAAATCGAAGTAGTACAATTGAGTGTTGGATTTGTGAAGAACTTTTTGGACGCAAAGATACAACTACTCAGGACCATTGCCACAACCGCAAGAATTTCCTTGGTTTTGCACATGAAATTGGCAACTGGATAAGACTCACAACCAGCCTCACTCCCGTAATTGGTCCCAACATCGCTAACTACGACCTTCACCACGTATGCTAAGCACTTCGAGAAATTGAGCCATGAGCAACAATAAGCGTCACCCCATCTGCAGATGAGAAGTACATATCGATGACGTTCCGTGTCTAAATAAAGACAGTCACGGGGAGAGATAGAAAATTTACGAATATTTACATCCTTATTTACATCCCTAGAAAAGTTAGTTGCTAACATACCTGCTTCAGCTTTCGCTTTTTTCGATTCAACGTTCGATAGTGGCCGGTCAGCTGATGCTATAAATTCGATTAAAAAGAAAGGAATGTACCCCTATTCGTACATGACTGACCAATCAAACTTCGCAGAAACAGAACTTCCTCCAATCGAATACTGAAAAAACAGCTTAGACAATGGAAATCGCTAATTACAGAGGAGGAACTACAAAGCAAAAGTTGTTTTTGTTACTTTCCAATGTCGTAACCTCCAAGACTATCATAACTTTTATCTGAAATGCATACTCTTTAGCTTGCGTGCTTGTTGGAAGAACTTTGGAGACTGTTTGAACACATATAGACTGGATTATGCACATAAATACAGTGCCTAAAATCTCCCTGGGAATGCTTTTCTCAAACTTTGCCGGACCATTATCCAATTTTTGACAAATAGAGAGCATCTGGAAATTGTTGAAGACATGATTCGAGGAGGTCTTGCCTCGGTGTACGATGAACGTACGATTAAGTCTCCAAGTTACTACAAACCGTTACGGACAAAATGCGTTACCCGCTCCATTACCGTTACACGCTCCATTCAAATTTCTGTGCAACTTGGTTTGGTCGTTGAAAGAATACATCGTGCTCCAAATTTCCCATAAAACCTGGATGAAGCCATATATCAGACTAAACACGGAAAAAAGACAGACCGCGAGGAACAAATTCGAAAAAAATATGTTCAAACTTATTAACAACAGCGGTTATATTAAAACCTGTGACTCAATAAAAGGCGAAAGAATCTCACCCGAGCGCAAAACACAGATCAAGTGCTCCAGAATGTCACACGCTTTACCTTCAAGACATTCAAAATTTTTGACGAAAACTTAGCTGCCATCACGCACGACACAAAGAAAACCTTTTGTGATAAGCCAACAATTGTTGGCACGACAGTTCTAGAATTAGTTAAATGTCAAATGTTTAGATTTCAGTATACCATAATGAAGCCGCATTTTGATTGTCATCTGCTAAATTTTGACACAGGCAGTCTGTTGAATAAAATTCGATCTGACGATTTCTTCAAGGAATTAGCAGCGACACCCAAAATTTTGCCGTTAGGGTGTTATTTTTCAAATTACCCTAAAAAGCATCAACTTTTCAACAACAATAACAAACCCGTCGTTCTCAAATATAAAGATGATTTTGAAGGAAAATGAGTTTGTTTCGCTGAAGCCGAATAATATTCCATAACTTCACCAGGTAAAACAAGTTTGCGTTCATTTAGAACTTTGGTGTTTTTTTGGTTAGTCATAGTCGCACAAAAATCACACTAAACTCTAAGAGAAGGAAGCTTTGCTAAAGATTTCTTTTTAAAACCTTTCTGAGGATAAATTAATAAAATTTTCATGCGATACGATAAATCGGACTTGGATGGTGAGGTTAGGGTCTATTTTGAGGTAGTAATTGGCGCACAATCTCCAACCAAATGCCCATTCAAAGATTATGAAGCGGTTGTATCTGACGAGGGAAGCGAAATAACCGATTTCGAGAAGGAAGAAGCGACGCAACCGCGTAAAAAGGGACGAAACATATACAAAACAACCAATTTTTACCCTTATTTTTACGTCTGTAACTGTTCAGAATTGTAGTTTGATGTCTTGTAATTCGAAAAGTTTTCAGCGTTTTTATCAAACTACTCTAAAAAATCCCCACTTGTTTTTATACTCCCTATAATAATTGAAAAAAGTTGAACGTTTTCTTTTTTCCTTCATATCTTGCTATTTTTGTTGTTATTTTCCGTTAAAAAGGGCTCAGTTTTTGTTCAAAACCCATTTCAAATCTCTAACCTACGCGTGCGTTGTTGTGGTTTCAGAAACAACTCTTTTTACTTAGATTTGTAACCTATCGATAGTACAGATTTTGTGTTGAATTTTTGTTTAATTTCTGAACCCAAGCTTGTGTTGTTCAGCTAAGTTTCTAATGCTGGATTTGAGCAAAATGCCTGGTTTAGTTCTACAATAAAGTCACAGTTTATATCTAGACTCTCTAGAAGTCTAAATATTTATATTTTCTTTAAATTTCATTCTCTCATAAGAATAAATATTTCCCTTAAAAGGAGATAGCGGGAAAGTGAGGTGGAAAATGTTTGGATAATAATTCCCTCAAATGGAGAAAGGGGGAAACGCGGGAGGCGGAATCGTTTGGTTTATAATTCGGATTAAATTGGGAGGAATCTGTCCCTGCATGTATAAGTTTGGGTTGTCCTATCCCGTATAAAAGGTTGCTTTTTCAAAGCGCATGTAAAGAGTTGGGTTGTCCTTTCCAATGTAAAAACGTTGGGTTGTCCTCAGGACAACCTATCTCTTGCATGGGAGGACAACCCCCCTCGATCATCCGTGCAGTGAAAATTGATGCGCAATTATATATTGCATATATATATATATATATATATATGTGTGTGTATATGTAATTAGACAATACACATAAACATATATATATATATATATATATATATATATATATAAATCTATTTAGTTTTATATATATATATATATGTATATATATATATATATAAGTATTTTTGTATATTTGATATTCATAATCATGTAAATATTTAAAGATATATTTAATAAATCTATATA
>NC_134482.1:15739088-15797224 GCF_964194025.1 Convolutriloba macropyga
GATAGATAGATAGATAGATAGATAGATAGATAGATAGATAGATAGATAGATAGATAGATAGATAGATAGATAGATAGATAGATAGATAGATAGATAGATAGATAGATAGATAGATAGATAGATAGATAGATAGATAGATAGATAGATAGATAGATAGATAGATAGATAGATAGATAGATAGATAGATAGATAGATAGATAGATAGATAGATAGATAGATAGATAGATAGATAGATAGATAGATAGATAGATAGATAGATAGATAGATAGATAGATAGATAGATAGATAGATAGATAGATAGATAGATAGATAGATAGATAGATAGATAGATAGATAGATAGATAGATAGATAGATAGATAGATAGATAGATAGATAGATAGATAGATAGATAGATAGATAGATAGATAGATAGATAGATAGATAGATAGATAGATAGATAGATAGATAGATAGATAGATAGATAGATAGATAGATAGATAGATAGATAGATAGATAGATAGATAGATAGATAGATAGATAGATAGATAGATAGATAGATAGATAGATAGATAGATAGATAGATAGATAGATAGATAGATAGATAGATAGATAGATAGATAGATAGATAGATAGATAGATAGATAGATAGATAGATAGATAGATAGATAGATAGATAGATAGATAGATAGATAGATAGATAGATAGATAGATAGATAGATAGATAGATAGATAGATAGATAGATAGATAGATAGATAGATAGATAGATAGATAGATAGATAGATAGATAGATAGATAGATAGATAGATAGATAGATAGATAGATAGATAGATAGATAGATAGATAGATAGATAGATAGATAGATAGATAGATAGATAGATAGATAGATAGATAGATAGATAGATAGATAGATAGATAGATAGATAGATAGATAGATAGATAGATAGATAGATAGATAGATAGATAGATAGATAGATAGATAGATAGATAGATAGATAGATAGATAGATAGATAGATAGATAGATAGATAGATAGATAGATAGATAGATAGATAGATAGATAGATAGATAGATAGATAGATAGATAGATAGATAGATAGATAGATAGATAGATAGATAGATAGATAGATAGATAGATAGATAGATAGATAGATAGATAGATAGATAGATAGATAGATAGATAGATAGATAGATAGATAGATAGATAGATAGATAGATAGATAGATAGATAGATAGATAGATAGATAGATAGATAGATAGATAGATAGATAGATAGATAGATAGATAGATAGATAGATAGATAGATAGATAGATAGATAGATAGATAGATAGATAGATAGATAGATAGATAGATAGATAGATAGATAGATAGATAGATAGATAGATAGATAGATAGATAGATAGATAGATAGATAGATAGATAGATAGATAGATAGATAGATAGATAGATAGATAGATAGATAGATAGATAGATAGATAGATAGATAGATAGATAGATAGATAGATAGATAGATAGATAGATAGATAGATAGATAGATAGATAGATAGATAGATAGATAGATAGATAGATAGATAGATAGATAGATAGATAGATAGATAGATAGATAGATAGATAGATAGATAGATAGATAGATAGATAGATAGATAGATAGATAGATAGATAGATAGATAGATAGATAGATAGATAGATAGATAGATAGATAGATAGATAGATAGATAGATAGATAGATAGATAGATAGATAGATAGATAGATAGATAGATAGATAGATAGATAGATAGATAGATAGATAGATAGATAGATAGAGAGGTATATAGATAGATAGATAGATAGATAGATAGATAGATAGATAGATAGATAGATAGATAGATAGATAGATAGATAGATAGATAGATAGATAGATAGATAGATAGATAGATAGATAGATAGATAGATAGATAGATAGATAGATAGATAGATAGATAGATAGATAGATAGATAGATAGATAGATAGATAGATAGATAGATAGATAGATAGATAGATAGATAGAAAGATAGATAGGTAGATAGCTTGGTAAAAAAAAGCACTTCATCAAAAAATTAAAAAAAACATCTCTATCTTTTTTATTAAAAAATGCCTTAACACTATAGTTTCTTAATAAATGTTATTCTCCAGGAAGAAAATCAAACGTTTTGCAGTAGTAAACATACGAAATTGCAACAGTTTCTGCAAGATGTTACAAGGAGAGGGAAAAAATAATTGTTATTAAGTGTAAAGGGCGTTAACATTCTTTTCATTTAGCAATTTTTTTAACCAAGAACCTGATATGTCACGCAAAACCTATCAATATCAGAAACTCTCAAATTGTTCTTCCAGAACATATTGTCATTTCTTGGTGCTTCGACCTCATGCCATATCCCTATAATGTAAATGGAAGATTCCTAATTTCCAATCAACCTTAATTTGTTTTTTTTTGTAGTTTTGGGTTCGCAGTTATGAACGTATCTGACAAGATAGCAATTTGAAATGCTTGTTTTTGTAAGTTAAACGCTCTTGTCCCGGATTGAAACTCAGATTGTTTTAATTGTTCCGAATAATAGAAAATGATACCAGAGGTTGACATTAAGGTTTGGACTGCTATCTCAAATTTTGACGGAACGAAAAAAATAAAGCTAAAGTTTTGAAGTGAACTCTCACCGGCAGCTGATCGTTTAAATTTAGGATCTTTTCCGTTTGTGCCCCCAGCTTAGTGGGTGCATATTATTTGCACCCCAAGACGCACGTGCAATATTTTTACTTAATGATTTACCATATAATGACACGTGCTCTGTAATTGGGAAAACATAACGTACTGGGGGCGGGAGGGCACAAGCGGAAAAGATCCTAAGATTAAAATACACTTGAGCTCTTTCTTTTTTTCAAAACCTTTGCCTTTTTAGATTATCACCGGCCCAGTGAAGCATGGAGCAATCTTTTTTCTCCTTATATGGAGTGTGAATGCAGAGTGGAGCCAGAGAGAGAAAGAAAACCAGGAAAAGAATCCCGACAACTGCTATAAGCCTCTCTTCATGTTGGGAGGGGCTGCCGTAGCTGTACTCGGGGCTCCGGTATTGCTGGGAGCAGCCGGCTTTACGACAGCAGGTTATAGTTTTAAGAATTTGTAGGATGTTTTCACTCGGACGGAGACCCATTGCAAGCATATGGCAGTAGTGCATATAACAAGGCTACCAGCCACCAGCCAACTTGGTCCATTTTCCCTCGTAAAAACTAGGGAAACGGACCAAGCCGTCTGCTAACTGGAATCCCCGTTTTATCCACTACTATATTCACCACTATATACACACAAACTCGCTCAATTTTGTGTACAAAAAAGGCATATAGCCTGTATAAAAATTTTGGTAATTATGCTTTTTGTTCTTCTCAATGAAAGTCTCTTTTAACTCTACGATTGCGTTGCGCCATTAAAAAAAATTTGTATGATCCTTGTATGACTACTAGGAGATCAAACAAATCATATATGACCTAGTATGGTTACAAGGAAAAAATTTTATTTTGTTCTTATAGAATGGCTGCAATGATCCAGTTTTTTTTGGTATCAGTTGTTTAGGACGTATTAAATTAAGCTTATTAGTGTAAAGTTTGATATTTTGTATGATCCTTGTATGACTACTAGGAAATCATACAAATCATATATGACCTAGTATGATTACTAGGAATCATATATGACCTAGAATGACTACTAGGAATTTTGTATGATGAGCAACCCGGGTTATGAATTTCATACACAAATATCCAAAAGTTTTCAAAGTTAATTTAAAGCCCAATTTCATATCTAATATACCAAACTATACTGAAACAAATCAGGCTAACCGACCGACCCCGCAAAGTTTTTTTCAATAGAAACGGATGAAATGAGAATCACTCAAAATTGCTTAGAATTGGATAATAAGAAACAAGTTTCTTTAAAAATTTGACTTTACCCTTGGAGACGATTGATCTATGATGTTTAACTGAGTGATTGTATGTACCAGGGTAATTTTTTTGAGCCGAGTCTTGATAGGTCTTGTAAAAAGGTTGACTCGCCTTTACCACGCAACTTCAGTACTGCTCGATCTTTCTTAATGGCTAACTGTGGGGGAGGGTGCAACTACAGAATGCTCGAACACTTCTAATTTTAACTATTAAGCTGACTGAACTCTTAATAAATATCTTTAACAAAAATAGCCGACACTACGAGCACATTACGTGTTCACTTTGCTCTGTCTCTAAACAGTTCAATAAATGATGAAAAGGAAAAGTGCGCGTCATGCTAAAAGGGCCACCTCCATTAACCGACCATCGCCATTAGCAGAATGATATCAAACGAGTGAAAATTTTGAAAATAAGACATCTTTAAATATTAGCTTGCAAGTTGAGTCTTTATTAGAATTTTTATTTAATTTTAAAGAAGATATACAGAGTAATTAATTTAATAGAAGGATTTAATTATTATTTTACTTTTAAAAAGGTAATTACTTTGAAAAGGATAACTAATTTTAAGTCAAAACTCATGTCCGAATGTTCTAGAAAATGATTGTTCTAGAATAATTCTCCGTGAGTGGACCTCCGTGAGTTTCACTTCCCTACAAAAACTAGCAAAAAATTTTAAACAATTTTCGTCGTTCGACGTGATTTTAATATTTTGAGCTTTATCAAGTACTTCTTTATCAGCAGAAAATCTAAACGAGTTGACTAATTTAACAACTCAAATGATAACATTTTGTAAGGAGAACAAATGCATACCCGACAACACCACTGAACATGAAAGTGAGACTGGAAAACGAACAAAAACAGAACTCTTCCAGTTATTCATCTCCAAGTTCAAGTAGGACCTACTGAAATACGAGCATCAGGAAACACTGGACAAGTTTGAAGTGAATATGCCAGAAAATTTAACTATTCGTGATAAACACAGGAATTCATTTAATGTTGGTGAATTTGACCACAGTCAATAACATGGAGGGAAAGTCTTATCTCACCACATTCAATAACATGGAGGGAAAGCTGAATCGTTTATATCTACTGAGAATTTCTGACAGAGGATACATATGGGGGAAAGTGAAACAAGATCATCAAGAGAACAATAAGGATATTCCCTGGAAACGACTGCTGAACGATAAAGTATATTCCTACTCTACTAACCAGAGTTACATAAACTTCTCTCAGGCATGTCAAAACTATCCAAGGATCCTAGTCTCAACATACTACTATTCGGAATGGAAAAAAAATTCGGACAATATTCTTCGCAGAAGTTCAGAAGGATAGCCAGCTACAGTCAAGGTGCATGACAGAATTACAATTTTCTTAAATGATAAACAAATGAGTGGTTTTTGAGAATTATTTTTATTATTAATATTGATAGCCTTACTTCTGATACATTAATATTGATCTCCTTACCACTGATACATTATTATTGGTATCCTTACTACTGATACATTAATATTAATATCCCCTATTATTATTGTTATCCGTCTACTGAATAAAATGTTTAGGCTCAAATTTTGTTAGTAACTCAATTTATAGGGAAGTTCTATTTCCAATAAATTGTAGCCCTATAATATGGCCAAGTTGCTGTAAAGTTTTAATCCCCTATGGTTAGCACTTGTTAAATGAGTGGTTTTGCAAGATTGAAAAATTAATAGCAATAATAAAATTTTTTCTAAATGTAAAATCGAAATTAAGCCTTATAACCCGCTCACTCCCGCAAAAATACAATAGATCTAAATCAAAGGGAACCTGCTTTGCCAATTGTGAAACATGGTGGAAGACCTATCAGGTTGAACCTGCTTCGCAGATATTATACTTATAAACATGCTCTCTAAACTAGTTTCTAGTATGGCCAAATCTATATCTGTTAAGATAGATGCACAATCTGAATCTTCCATTTCTAAAACTAAAGAAAGAAATATGCTTATAAATTTTACCCATATTGCACTCTAGATATTGATTTGGATTGGCATAATGGTCACCCAAATGTTTAATATAGTCTTTTACTTCAATTATATCTTTGCATATATAACAACAATATTCTACCTCTTTGCAATCATTACAACACTCTTTCCAATACTTATTTTTACACTTATCACATTTCTTTTTCACTTTCGAAAAATTATTTTTTCCAAAATTTTTCCCTAATAAAATGCACCATGTCTCACTCAACTAACAGTAATGAAAACTTGTGCGACGTCTGTGATTTATCCTTTGGAACAAGGAAAGGTTGATACAGACATCAATTATATGATTATAAACATAAAGAATTGTTAGAGAAAATGTTTGGCTCTGATGATGAAGCCCCAATTAATGCTAAGCCTAAAGCTGAAAAAATTATACCCCCATCACCCCAACCCATACCAGAAAATATGGAGAGAGTGTATGAACCAGAAGAAAAATTTTACTTCCTCCGACCTAAGCCCCAAACTGAGAGTATATCTAAAATTGTTAGTAAGCCTAAATCTGAGAGTAAGCCTAAAGATAACATCAAAATTATTATTGAAACTAAACCCACTACTAAAGCTAATCCTCCAACTAAACCAAAAAATAATATCTACAGCAGAATTAAGTATGAATGTAAAGAAGGTCATGCAGAACTTAAAAATAAAATAGCCCTAGCTACTCACTCATATAGTCATAATCGTAAGTATCTAGAAAACACAGGACATTTTGATATAAACTCCAGCCAGAACATGAAAGAATTTTAAATTACTGATAAAGCAGGAAATTACATTGAAGATATAGATGAAGCTATTTATAATTCTTTAGAAGAGAAAAGTTCAGAAAAGTTAAGAGTTATAAATATAAGATCACAGCCGAGTGTGAGTACAAGAAGAGAACCAAAGAAGAAGCTAAGATCACAAAAAAATTCTTCAACACTGACTCTATTATTAATAACGCAATATATGAAAATGAAGACTTCAAACAATGGCTAAACTTTGAAAAAGAAATATACGAAGGCTATGGCTATGACTTTGAGTTTCTCGGATTAAAGTATTCAGATCAATATTGAACCAACTAAAGCATCAATTGGTAGTTATATAGATTTACGCCGATCTCAAAACTCTAAATCAATATTAAATATACGAAATTCCTAATACAATTGGTTGCAACTAACTAATACTGCCATGGACAATGCAACACGTGAAAGCAAATACCAGAATAAACTAATTGCACCAAGACAACAACATGAAGATGACTTTGGCTATATACTAAGAATACAAAAATTATATAATATTAATATTTGGATATACACACCCTGTGGTGATGGTAAAGTAGAATTACTTAAACCAGTGGATGACTTTGAAAAAGATAGAAAATATGTTAGAATATTAGTTTGGGAAAAAGCCGGAGTGGAACACTGTGCTCTAATTAGAAACATAGAAACCCTGTTAGATCGTCCAAATTAAAATAACATTAAATATTATTATTGTGATGGATGTACATATTGGTTTAACTCTCAAATTAAATATGTCAATCATATATGTAGCCACTCTTTCAACCGAGAGATCGTTTGTCCCAAGAAAAAACATTACTTTTACAAATGAACATAAGCGCCAGAATACAAAAAAATATTATTACTGCTGATATAGAATGTTGCATTGTTGAAGTCACATCTAATGATTATAAGTATGTAATAGCTGAACACACACCAATAAGCATTGGCTACATCTGGCAAAGTAATTTCAAATACTACTTTGGTCTAGACTGCATCAAAAGATTTTCTAGAGATATATCAGAAATAGAAACAGGGAATAATTTCAAGTTGAACAAACCAATGATATTTAATAAAGAGGATGAATTATATCATGAAACCATTAACACTTGTCATAAATGCAGCAAAACATGCATTAATAAAGTAAGAGATCACTGTCATGAAACTGGTAAATATAGAGGACCAGCATGTAGAGTGTGTAATCTAAGACACAAACAACAAAACTTCATTCCCGTAATATTCCATAATGGCTCTAGTTATAATATCAATCTACTATATAGTGAACTCTTTAAACAGAATAATGATAAAAGAAAAGCAGATAACATTCCACTAGCTGCTGGTAAGTCTAAGATGTTTAGCATCGGTTGTCTTAAATTGTGTAAAACTAAAACATTATATTCATATGACTACTTTGGTTTGGTCTTATACCAAGAAGTTATAGTTAATCTAAATACAGAAGACTTCAAATGATCTCTATCTAATAAATTACCAACACAGGAAGAAGTCGATAACTTTAATAAAGACAACAGTCATAAAACTGGCAAAGATCTAACTATAGAGTATTTAGAGAATGATGTGGAAGTATTAGACTACTGCATGAATGAATATGTTAATTTAAGTATGAAAAATTTCGGGCTCAACCCTCTACACTATGTAAGTCTCCCGGGTTATTGTTTTGATTGTTGGCTAATGTCAAGTGGTGTTACGTAAGATTTATTACAAGATAAGCAAATGCTAGATGATTTTGTTGAAGCAAAGAGAGGTGGTATATGTGGACTAATGGGTGATAGATATATTAATAAAGCAAATGCTAATGCTAATGCTAATGCTAATGCTAATGCTAATGCTATTAGTAAAAACAAGTCTATATGGTACACAGACGCAAACAACCTATACGGCTATGCAATGATGCAGAAGCTACCTTATACGGACTTCAAGTACTCTGACACATCTATAGATGTTGTAATAAATACTCCAGATGATAGTGATCATGGTTACTATACAGTTTGTGATATTAATTAAACTAATAGTTGTAAAGAGAGGAAAGAACAGCTTGCACTAATGCCCAATAGAAGAAAAGATAAATGATAATAAGTTAGGCTATAGAGAAAGAGATGGAGGCAAGGAAAGATCAGAGATATTAATCTTAGATAAAAACAACAAAACAGAATATATGGTTCATTATAGGATGTTAAAGTTCTATGTTAAGATGGGTGTAAAAGTAACTAAAACTCATAGAGTAATTCAATTTAAACAAGATTACATATGTAGAGACTATATTCAAAACAATACTAATAAAAGAGCAACAGCTAAAACTGAAGCGGAAAAGGATGTAAGTAAACTAATGAACAACTCACTATATGGAAGAATGCGCATGAATCCTCTACACTTCCTTCAAATTAAGTTCTTACACGATGAAGAAAAGATAATGAAAAGTATAAGTAAACCAACATTTTAAGAATATAAGTAGATATAAGGATTATAGCCAAATTGAATATATGAAGAAAAAAATAGAATATGATTCTCCAGTATATGTAGGTGTTACTAAATTAGAATTAAGTAAATTACACATGTATGATGTATTCTATAATATTCTTCAACCATCTCTCAAAGATCTAAAACTCCATTATATGGATACTGATAGTTTTGTATTAAGCTTTAGCGAGGGTAATGTTGACAATGAACATATGGATCTGTCCATTCTAGATCCATCAATCAAAACTAACAATAAAGTTCCAGGTAAATTCAAACATGAATTGGGAAGTAGAATAATAGAAGAGTTTATAGCCCTGTCACCAAAGACATATAGCTTTAGAGATTACCCAAATAAAACTAAAGAGAAAGGAATAGGGAATTGTAACAATACTAAACATAAAGAGTATTATAATGCATTAATGTATAACACGCAGAGAACTGTAGATGAATGTAGACTAAAAAAAGTTGATGATAGAACAATAAAACGTATACTATTGGGAAAAGATGGTGTAACTGGTAGGGGTTTAAATAGCACTGACATTGGCCTTGGCATTGAACGAAATAATTTAGTAGAAATATTAGAATTACTTATACTAGAAACAAAAGCTGGTCATGCTGGATTAAAGAATGAAATGTTAAATATATCTAAACAACTATTATCTATGAATATTATTAAACAAGAACAACTAGATAATTTTGTGTTTAATTATGGTAAACAAATAATGGTGGAAAAACAACAAGACACAATTTAAACTAAACAACAACTACTAGCTAAAGAAGTATTTAGCTCCCAAATAACAAAGTTTAGAAGGGAAAGAATAATACCATTATATAAAGATGAAACATGGTCACAAATCATCTCTAAGTAATTACAATTATACTTATAAGTATATATTAACAGTTAGAGAAAAGTTCACAAAATATGCATGGGCTATTCCACTGAAGAATAGATCTGGTTTATCTATAACTAATGGATTTAAAATAGAATTAGGTGAACATAGAGAACCAGAAAAGTTATGGATAGATAGAGATAGTGAGTTTTACAATAAAACATTTAAATATTTACTTAAAGAATATGAGACGGAACTATATTCTACTTATAGTGATTTAAAGGCTGTATTTATAGAGAGATTTAATAGATTATTATTACACACAATTAATAAACCAATGTTCATCATTGGTGATGGTAATTGGGTAAATATATTAATTGATGCTGTTGTAGGATATAACAAAAACATTCTTTCAACGATCAAAAATATACACGTTGATGCTTCTAATAATCCCGATAAGGTTAAATACACTCTTAGTTTTAAAATACATCTAAAGTTAAAGTTGGTGATTATGTTAGAAATGCTGACAAACGTAACATTTTCTCTAAACGATACACTTCTAACTGGAATAGAGAATAGAAGATATTAATGGTGAGATCATAGAAGGTAAATACTATGAACAGGAACTATTAAAATCGGAGTTTGATTTTGAATCTAATAATAAGGTTTTGGAATCATTAGGTATATTTCTTACTGTAAACAAAAACAAAGATGACAAGAAATAGATTCAATCAGGCTAAACATCAATCAACATCAACATCAATGAACAACTTAACACTAAGTAAGGCTCATGGTCGATCCCTGCAAGATAATCATAATTTTGACATGAAAGATACTTATAAAATTGCAAATGTACACCCCCCCCATAGATCAAATAGATGTTGTTAATAAAGGGTATTGTTTCTCGGATTAAAGTATTCAGATCAATATTGAACCAACTAAAGCATCAATTGGTAGTTATATAGATTTACGCCGATCTCAAAACTCTAAATCAATATTAAATATACGAAATTCCTAATACAATTGGTTGCAACTAACTAATACTGCCATGGACAATGCAACACGTGAAAGCAAATACCAGAATAAACTAATTGCACCAAGACAACAACATGAAGATGACTTTGGCTATATACTAAGAATACAAAAATTATATAATATTAATATTTGGATATACACACCCTGTGGTGATGGTAAAGTAGAATTACTTAAACCAGTGGATGACTTTGAAAAAGATAGAAAATATGTTAGAATATTAGTTTGGGAAAAAGCCGGAGTGGAACACTGTGCTCTAATTAGAAACATAGAAACCCTGTTAGATCGTCCAAATTAAAATAACATTAAATATTATTATTGTGATGGATGTACATATTGGTTTAACTCTCAAATTAAATATGTCAATCATATATGTAGCCACTCTTTCAACCGAGAGATCGTTTGTCCCAAGAAAAAACATTACTTTTACAAATGAACATAAGCGCCAGAATACAAAAAAATATTATTACTGCTGATATAGAATGTTGCATTGTTGAAGTCACATCTAATGACTATAAGTATGTAATAGCTGAACACACACCAATAAGTATTGGCTACATCTGGCAAAGTAATTTCAAATACTACTTTGGTCTAGACTGCATCAAAAGATTTTCTAGAGATATATCAGAAATAGAAACAGGGAATAATTTCAAGTTGAACAAACCAATGATATTTAATAAAGAGGATGAATTATATCATGAAACCATTAACACTTGTCATAAATGCAGCAAAACATGCATTAATAAAGTAAGAGATCACTGTCATGAAACTGGTAAATATAGAGGACCAGCATGTAGAGTGTGTAATCTAAGACTCAAACAACAAAACTTCATTCCCGTAATATTCCATAATGGCTCTAGTTATAATATCAATCTACTATATAGTGAACTCTTTAAACAGAATAATGATAAAAGAAAAGCAGATAACATTCCACTAGCTGCTGGTAAGTCTAAGATGTTTAGCATCGGTTGTCTTAAATTGTGTAAAACTAAAACATTATATTCATATGACTACTTTGGTTTGGTCTTATACCAAGAAGTTATAGTTAATCTAAATATAGAAGACTTCAAATGATCTCTATCTAATAAATTACCAACACAGGAAGAAGTCGATAACTTTAATAAAGACAACAGTCATAAAACTGGCAAAGATCTAACTATAGAGTATTTAGAGAATGATGTGGAAGTATTAGACTACTGCATGAATGAATATGTTAATTTAAGTATGAAAAATTTCGGGCTCAACCCTCTACACTATGTAAGTCTCCCGGGTTATTGTTTTGATTGTTGGCTAATGTCAAGTGGTGTTACGTAAGATTTATTACAAGATAAGCAAATGCTAGATGATTTTGTTGAAGCAAAGAGAGGTGGTATATGTGGACTAATGGGTGATAGATATATTAATAAAGCAAATGCTAATGCTAATGCTAATGCTAATGCTAATGCTAATGCTATTAGTAAAAACAAGTCTATATGGTACACAGACGCAAACAACCTATACGGCTATGCAATGATGCAGAAGCTACCTTATACGGACTTCAAGTACTCTGACACATCTATAGATGTTGTAATAAATACTCCAGATGATAGTGATCATGGTTACTATACAGTTTGTGATATTAATTAAACTAATAGTTGTAAAGAGAGGAAAGAACAGCTTGCACTAATGCCCAATAGAAGAAAAGATAAATGATAATAAGTTAGGCTATAGAGAAAGAGATGGAGGCAAGGAAAGATCAGAGATATTAATCTTAGATAAAAACAACAAAACAGAATATATGGTTCATTATAGGATGTTAAAGTTCTATGTTAAGATGGGTGTAAAAGTAACTAAAACTCATAGAGTAATTCAATTTAAACAAGATTACATATGTAGAGACTATATTCAAAACAATACTAATAAAAGAGCAACAGCTAAAACTGAAGCGGAAAAGGATGTAAGTAAACTAATGAACAACTCACTATATGGAAGAATGCGCATGAATCCTCTACACTTCCTTCAAATTAAGTTCTTACACGATGAAGAAAAGATAATGAAAAGTATAAGTAAACCAACATTTTAAGAATATAAGTAGATATAAGGATTATAGCCAAATTGAATATATGAAGAAAAAAATAGAATATGATTCTCCAGTATATGTAGGTGTTACTAAATTAGAATTAAGTAAATTACACATGTATGATGTATTCTATAATATTCTTCAACCATCTCTCAAAGATCTAAAACTCCATTATATGGATACTGATAGTTTTGTATTAAGCTTTAGCGAGGGTAATGTTGACAATGAACATATGGATCTGTCCATTCTAGATCCATCAATCAAAACTAACAATAAAGTTCCAGGTAAATTCAAACATGAATTGGGAAGTAGAATAATAGAAGAGTTTATAGCCCTGTCACCAAAGACATATAGCTTTAGAGATTACCCAAATAAAACTAAAGAGAAAGGAATAGGGAATTGTAACAATACTAAACATAAAGAGTATTATAATGCATTAATGTATAACACGCAGAGAACTGTAGATGAATGTAGACTAAAAAAAGTTGATGATAGAACAATAAAACGTATACTATTGGGAAAAGATGGTGTAACTGGTAGGGGTTTAAATAGCACTGACATTGGCCTTGGCATTGAACGAAATAATTTAGTAGAAATATTAGAATTACTTATACTAGAAACAAAAGCTGGTCATGCTGGATTAAAGAATGAAATGTTAAATATATCTAAACAACTATTATCTATGAATATTATTAAACAAGAACAACTAGATAATTTTGTGTTTAATTATGGTAAACAAATAATGGTGGAAAAACAACAAGACACAATTTAAACTAAACAACAACTACTAGCTAAAGAAGTATTTAGCTCCCAAATAACAAAGTTTAGAAGGGAAAGAATAATACCATTATATAAAGATGAAACATGGTCACAAATCATCTCTAAGTAATTACAATTATACTTATAAGTATATATTAACAGTTAGAGAAAAGTTCACAAAATATGCATGGGCTATTCCACTGAAGAATAGATCTGGTTTATCTATAACTAATGGATTTAAAATAGAATTAGGTGAACATAGAGAACCAGAAAAGTTATGGATAGATAGAGATAGTGAGTTTTACAATAAAACATTTAAATATTTACTTAAAGAATATGAGACGGAACTATATTCTACTTATAGTGATTTAAAGGCTGTATTTATAGAGAGATTTAATAGATTATTATTACACACAATTAATAAACCAATGTTCATCATTGGTGATGGTAATTGGGTAAATATATTAATTGATGCTGTTGTAGGATATAACAAAAACATTCTTTCAACGATCAAAAATATACACGTTGATGCTTCTAATAATCCCGATAAGGTTAAATACACTCTTAGTTTTAAAATACATCTAAAGTTAAAGTTGGTGATTATGTTAGAAATGCTGACAAACGTAACATTTTCTCTAAACGATACACTTCTAACTGGAATAGAGAATAGAAGATATTAATGGTGAGGTCATAGAAGGTAAATACTATGAACAGGAACTATTAAAATCGGAGTTTGATTTTGAATCTAATAATAAGGTTTTGGAATCATTAGGTATATTTCTTACTGTAAACAAAAACAAAGATGACAAGAAATAGATTCAATCAGGCTAAACATCAATCAACATCAACATCAATGAACAACTTAACACTAAGTAAGGCTCATGGTCGATCCCTGCAAGATAATCATAATTTTGACATGAAAGATACTTATAAAATTGCAAATGTACACCCCCCCATAGATCAAATAGATGTTGTTAATAAAGGGTATTGTGACAATAACCTATCATCTAGTAATAAAATAGATATTTTAAGTAAAAAAATAACTGAACTAAGAAAAGATAAATTTGAAGAAGTTAGAATTGACCAACTAAATGCAAACATTATTGGTTTGCCATCATCTGCAACCAATGGAGACACTGTATAGATTGATGGTGATACAGTTTAACTAGTTGCCCTTAACTCATCTAATATATCCACATTAGCCAATAAGTTGAAACTAATATTGTTCATTTTGGCAACAAAGTTTCCGCAGATACCATTTCTAAATACAATGAATTAAAAGTGGAGTTTAATAACAATAAGTTTAGTCAGTCAATTACTAATATTCAATTAGGTGATGAATTTGTTGATAGATAGAGAGGTTTAAGTGAAAACCATATATTAATGATGAAGATAGTTATAAAATATATAAAGCTATATTAGTAGAAAATAAGCTAGTAGACAACAAAGAACAAGCAAGATTAGAGATGCATTATGATTTTAAACAAGAAGATATAATGAAGCATATTGAGAGTTATTTTACTACTGGAAATGAGTCAACCAACAGCACCGAGTGAAAGATTATTATATCCAGATCTCTCATCTGTATCAGAAAAATTGATAAATGAAAACATTCAAGCTAATAATAATTTAATAACAATATTAACATTATAAAAGATATTAGAAGTTATTATCAAACTGAAACTAATAACAATAATAAGAAGTTAAGTAGATTTAGGAATTACATTAACATTGCTGAGATAACAGAAATACTATTATCATCTATAGCAACAACTGTAACATAAACATATGTTGCAATAACAGGTATAGGATAACCTTATTATATACCCACAGCTTTTGCTGCAGCAACTGTTTGTGGTTCATTATCAAAAACAATTAATACTAAAATAAGAAATAAAATTATAAAGTATTCACAAATGCATATTTTAAGTAAACAGTTTAGTGGTTAGTTTAATAAACCATATACTAAATTAATAATGATAATAAGATAGATAATGACGAGTATAGTGGATTAGTCAAGGTATATGAAGAATATAAGAAGAATAAGAAAAAAAATGATTGTTTTTTAAACTAAAGTTCATAGTGTTTAGTTATAATAATGTATTTAGTAATAATAATATTAATATTATTATTATTTACCGTTAGATGTAGGTATAGCCATAGTCCTAGTAATAGTTAAAATCATAGTCGTAGACTTACACTTATGGTCATAGTCATAGTGATAGCCATAGACTTACACTTATAGTCATAGCTAAAGTTATAGTCATAGTCATAGTCATAGTCATTTGAGAAGCAGTTCCTGGTAGACAAAATTATTATTTAAACTCTAATATAATTAAACTATCTCTTCTTTGTACCTAAATATAACCCTCTACCTTTCTACTACTCTTATACCTTCACCAGTAGTTGCAAATTTAATTAAATCAGGTGTGGCTGCTAGAGCTGCTTTAGGGCTTCTAGTTGCAGCTGTACTTCCTATTTTACTTGCTATTTCTAATGCTCTTACTGGGTTATTACCAACGTTCTTTCCAAAGTTAACTGTTGCTTTACCTACACTCTTAAAGGAACCTTTCAATCCTTCTGCTTCTATTGTTTCATCAGATACTGTCATTGGTTCATTCCTTTTACATTTAGTACAATTACCCTTTAACATCTTAGTTCCTTTGGCTGAGAAAACCCCTCTTATATCATTAGTACCGCTATAATGCCTACCATCAACACAATAAGAATTAGTTTTAAACTTATTAAAGCTACACATATTTCTATATAAAAAATAATGGAAGTTAAAAAGTATAATCCCTTTGTTGTTAAGCCTAAGACTAAGACTAAGCCCAAGCCACTACCTAAGGTTAGCACTAAGCCAAAGCCCAAGACCAAACTTGAAGCTAGAGGTCTAACTCTAGAGAATAAAAAGAAACTAGATACTATTTACGCTAAAGGTTTTGTTAAGACTAGTAGGATATAGTTTGATTAAGATAACGACTAGAATAAAGACTAGAGCAATTACTAGAGATAACTCGCTATAAGTATAAGTATAAGTATATGGGTACGACAATGTATGAGTACAAGTATATAACTATAACTAAGTAACTATTACTATGCTATTATTATTAACTATAACTACAACTATAATATTATTATTAAATATAACATTGACTATAAATATAACTACGAGTTTATAGATCTTCGGTCATCTGCGAAGCAATTTCACTGATCCACGAAGTGGCTTTGCCAATCAGTTTCCTTAGGAAACTATATCAACCATCTTATTACCATCACCATTAACACTAATAACCTTTCTGGTCAATACCAATGCATGACATATAACATCATGACATAGCCCATTATAACCTTTATTAAAGCTAACAATCTCTTTAAAAGCCTCATTATAATTATTGGTTCCATAATTAATATTCATTCTATCCTCGGGATAAAACTCACTACCAATCTTACAATAACTTTCAGTAACATTCATTATATCAAATGTACTTGCATCATGAGTTTGTTCATTAACATTATTATTTTCAAAACCGACTTTATATATTGTGGTCTTTCCATACCACTTTCCATACCTATATAAAACAAGAAGTTAGTACCATTGGGTACATTCTTGTAAAATGTCTTTCTTTCATAATAAGTAAAATCAATATTGTTCTTTTTATTTAATCCTTTCTGTACAATAATTCTATTATCATTACTGGGATCAACACTAGGTATACACCATGATATATCTCTAATTTTTATATTCCATCTTTAGCCACCCGGCCAGGATCAGCATCAACTCTAAATAGAGCTTTATCATTATTATTTCTTTTTAAAATTAGTTTAAATCCTAATCCGTATATAATCTTTTCTGAGTCATTCACAAAACCAAATAGATCACTCATCTTAACCATCATATACATATGTCCTCTTTCTGCAGCAGCATGATCACCTTTGAGTTGACTATCTCTATAACCTTTATTTCTAACAAAACCACTCTCATATTCATCTCCAGTTCTAGTTAATAACTTATACATTAATAGATTAGGATGACAATGATCTATATATTCAATTGTCCTACCACCACTAGTTTCAAGCTTAATTGAACTATATAATGCCATCATACCATAAATAACTAATATGATATTAGCATTATTAGCAAATACACCACCAGCCTTATCTGATACATCAAACTATATCTCTAGATTTGAATCGTGTATATTTAAATGGTTCTCTTCTCTATTGAGTATGATATTCATATTGGTATTAACCGAATTCATTGCTTCTAGATTATTTGGTTTATAATTGATAACCTTACATTTGTGTATGTCATTATTAAATTCATAAGTTGTATTCAAATCAAAGTCCATTTTTATAAGTCAAAAAATGATGGACAATTAAATCTTATGGGAACTACAAAAGATACATAAAGCTTTACCTAAAACTAAAGAAGAACACACACTTAAATTTAGAAGGATAAAGCCAACAGAAAAGCTTAATTTTAGTGAACCTGTACTTAATACAAGAAAATTAGGTTTAATTAGATTATCTGTTTATAATTCGGTGTTTAATGCGAATAGAGGGAATACTCAATTTTTGTATAATGGTAACATTTTAGCTGTTACACCAGGTGCATATGATTAACTGAAAAACTGAAATAGCACAATTAAAAGAAAGAAACTATATGGTAACGTTATAATAGAACCCGATAAGAATACAATGAACTGTTTAATGGAAATAAAACAAGGTGCAATTAACCTTGATGTAGAAAACTCAGTAGCCTCATTACTAGGTATTAGAAAAGAAGTATACGATCAAGGTAAATATGCATCTCAAAAGATTATTGATATTATTGGTTCTAGTACTATTATTATTCATTGTAATCTTATATCTGGTGTTTAAGATAATGGCAAAAGCACAGTCATACTCTATACTTTTAGCCTAACAGAACCACCAGGTTACTTGATAAATATTACACGAATTAATGTCTTATATCGAAATGTAACAAAGGATAGAATAGAATATTTTGAATTTCATATTGATGACGAACATGGAAGACCAAACGATTTCAATGGTGATGTGTTGAGTTTTACTTTACATCTGATTTAGTTGTAAGCTTATACTTACACTTGGGCTTATACTTAGACTTATACTTAGACTCAGATTTATACTTAGACTTAGACTTAGACATAGATATAGTCTTATTCATGGTCATAGTCATAGCCATAGACTAAGACTTATACTTATACTTATACTTAATTATAAATATTATTAAACTATAAAACTCTCCAATCCCAATTAATTCTTAGTTTACCACAATCATATCTATTTTTGGATTTATCAATGACAATGTAATTATAAGGCCTGGACCACACCTTTTCACATATATTACTAAAATCACTATAACTAAGTTGAGATCCAGTAAAAAGATCATAATATATAGCAGTGATGGTTTTGCCCGTTTGTTCAAAGAAAATAAATTGATTACAGTTTTATCTAACATTCTGCCTATCTGCTGAGAATATATTTTGTTTAAGATATATCATATCACAATTCTCATGTCTAGCTCTACAAAAGTATTCATTAATAATTGGTTCCTTTGCTATAATATCATCAAGTATCATGAGTTTCTTTATTTCTTTTGGTAGTTATTTGGGGTGGGGTAATTCTTTTATATCCTTAATAAACACGATATCATTATAGTCTAAACCAATATTGATCACCAGTAGGACCAATGATATAAAATCTATCAAAATGTATGCCGGGTATAAATAGATTCTTTAATAAGACTGTCTTACCACACTCACTAGGACCTGCTATTATACATCTGAGGTTTTCTGGGAAGGGGGCATAGACCGTTATATAACTATCAGTTATCCATGATTGTAGACTTCCATTAACAGTGATAAATAAATTTCCTTTACTATTTACTGGTGCCGCAAGCCTTGATGCCTTTAGGGGAGGGGCCCCTCCACATCAACATTGTGAACAAGGCTTATCTCTTTGTTTGGAGGGGGAATCACGAGCCTTCGACCATACTATGTCATCTTCTTCTGATAAGGAGGATTCTTGTTTGTCATCTGCAAAGCATGTTCCCTGATTGTCATTGCCATTATCATTATCATTACCATTATCATTAACAATATCATCTGAGAAGCAGGTTCCCTGATTGTCATTAACTTCAATTTTACCTTTAACTTTACAACTAAAGCAAAAACACTTATCTTTCATCTTCGGACATTTAACTTGATTAACTAGAATATACAAAGCACCCTCTATTGTAAATCTTCTATCAATAAGATAGATCATATATAAACAATATGCACCACAATAAGATTCATCATATTCATGTATTCTTTCATGAGAGCCTAGATCAGCATAATCTTTTAAGAATAATGGTGGAGTCTCAACACCGAAACTGTCAAAGTAATAACTTTTCCGCCTCCCCTTCTTATAACTAAAACCCAGTGAGTGCCAACAGTTGGATTTAAATTAACAATAATGTTGAAGTTGGTTTCATAATTCATTTCTGGTTTCTCATCTCTCATTATTAATTCTATTGCGGTTAGACTTACATCTTTACCTATATCTTTTATTCTGAAATTACCCATTGGTTCATTTTCAATACCAAATTTATTATTGAATTCTTCAAAACTTAGGATAAGCATTTTTTATATAATTAATATTAATGTTTAATTAAAAGTCTAAGTCTAAGTCTAAGTCTAATTATAAATCTAAGTCTAATTATAAGACTATATTCAACATATAAAAATGGAGAACGGTCCCTTAATTTTTATTCTCGTGTTAGTAGCATTTGTTTGTTTTATAATGTATTATGACCTGCCAAGTAAATATACAAAACTAGAAGAAAACTTTGGTGGGTTTATGAATAGAAGATCAGTTAAATTTGAATTTGAAAAGTTACCATTACATATTATTGTTTATGGTGCTACTGGTACGGGAAAGACTTATTTTGTTAAACAATATTTAAAGTTATACTTAGATCAGAATCAAGATCGTAATCAAAATCAAGATCAGAATCAAAATCAAGATCAGAATCAAAATCAAGATCAGAATCAAAATCAAGTTCAGAATCAAAATCTAAATCAGAACCCAAATGAAGATCAAAAGTCTATGATGGGACAAGAGCCAAAGCAAATAATCATAGTATGTAAAGATGAAAAGGATTGGAATGATCCCAAGACTGGCGTTCCCTATGCTGGATTTGAAATGGGTGATATACATATGATCACAATGAAAAATATACACAAATTCCAAAATAGTGTAATTGTTCTCGATGATATGGGTGATAAGTTTAAAAAGGATATAATCAATTATTTTACAGAAGGAAGAAATAGAAATATTCAAATGATTGTAATGTGTCATAAACCAGCTCAGATAGATATTATGGCTAGAACGAATTGTGATACTATTTATATAACAACTTATAATGGAGCTGAGCTATTTAAGAATTCTAATAAAACATATAAATGTGGTCATGATTTCCATGGTATAATTCAAGAGTTAAATAAAAGTTATTATAATTGTACAAATGGAATAGATGATGCACTTCGTTATGGTATGATTAAATATAATTAGAAGGAGGGAACTTTTATTATTATTGATACAAATAGAACTATGATATATGACTCAAGAGTTGGTTTCCTAGACTTGAAAGCTCTTAGTTTAAAAGATAAATTAGAGAGCGATGAGATAGATAAACTTATAGCATATATGAAACCACTATTGATTAATGCTACAGATACCGCTGTCGTTAATACAGATAACTATCAGTTCTATTTTAATAAACTTCTTACTTTAAACAATATTAAAATTCAGAATGATGTTCTAACAAAAGAAAAGATTGCTGGTAATCGGACAAAGTACATGGGGGGTATATCGGGGGGTTTGAGTGCAAAATTTACGATATATAACTATTAAACCCGATACAACATTAAGAACTGCGGCACACGTGGCAGCACATGCAAGTCATGTGATAAGTAGAACAGGTGCATTATTGAGCTATGCTTGGGGCGAGGATGGGTTACCACCTTCATATCAAGAGTATGATCGAGAAAGAGCTTTTCTTTGTATAGTAATACCAATCAACAAGTAGAGCATATTGATGAAGAGATTGAAGTTCTAAACGAAAAAGTTAGAGATGATTTAAAAGATCTATATAAAAATAATCAAAAATTGAAGAGATGAGGTTATAAATTTCGTTGGAGATAAAACTGGGTTGGGTAATGAAAAAATTTTAGATAAAAGATATAAAAATAATACTCTTAATAAACTAGGCATGGAAGTTTTAGGTATGTTTGCCTTCTCTAAAGATAAATCTAGAAGTTTAATTGAATTTATAGCTGGTTATAAATAATTATAAAATAAAAAAATATAAAACTGTAAGGATAAAGTCTGATTAGTTTTAAGAGTTAATAAATAAATAAATATAAATGTAAATTTGTAAATATAATAAAAAATAATTAAATCAATAAATAATTATAAATAAATAATTACAAATATAAATATAAGCATAAATATAAATATAAATATAAGTATAATTATAACTATAAATAAATAAATAAAAAATTGAAACTATAAATAATATGAATTTTTTGATTACTTACAAATAATGGATATGAAATGTTTAGATTGTAATTATAGATGTGGAACCCCACACAATTTGCTTTTTCATTATAAAATAGAACATAAAGATAAATTTAGTAAGTGTGCATGTGGAAATCAAACAATAAGTGGTAATTGTGTCGAAGAAATTTCTTTTATGTTAAGGGGTACTACTTCAAAATGTTCCAGCTCTAGCTCTAGCTCTTGTTCTATCTTTAGCTCTAGCTCTAGCTCTAGCTCTAATCCTAATTCTAATTCTAATTCTGATTCTAATCTGCGAAGCCATGCCACTTACGGAGCCCGTTCACTAATAGTCATATAGAAACAAAATTTGATACAACAAATAAAATTTGTGTTATAACTTTTATAAGTTATTGTTCAATTGATATAGAGCAAATCAATTGAACAATGCAACCAATACACAAACAAAAGCATCTCAAAAAAACGAGAAACTGAAACAAACAAATTAAACAAAAATATGCTTATTGCTAAAACTCTTGAAGCTTTTACATCTAAGGCAAAAACTAATCCCATTAAATATACCTATTTCAAAAATGTGTTAAAATCCAATTTCTGTTTCTCAAATCGGTCCAGTATTAAATCGGTCCAGTACTATTTCAGCAAAACCTGAAAAAATCATTGGCCCTTAAAGATTGATTATCTCAAAATGAAATCAATTGCCAATTTTGAAATGTTGCTGAAAATCGTGATAGCAATATCTTCGGAATCATTTCTATGTCTCTAGAGGCTATCCAGTAACCCAATTCCAAGCCTTAAAAAATGCATTGGGCAAAGATCGATAGGCAATAATTTTTAGAAAAAATTTCAAATTTCAAAAAAAAAGAAATTCGTTCTATTAAAAAGTTGAAAACCATTCAATCACCCATAGCAACTATAAAAAGCGTTCTATCAAACCCTGGATGAGACTACCTGACTACTGAGGCAACAAAACTGAGTAAAACACAAATGTTTTGAAAAAAAATTGACGAAGATTGCAAATTTTATTTTAAAAAATTCTTAAAATTCGAAGGCTTAAATTGTTGCAAACAAATCAAATGAAACTAACAACCATGCAGTTACTTATTATCAGACCGAATAGATTTTCGGGCGCTTGAGAATGGTCAAATATCAAAAATTGACAAAAACTTTTGGAAACCTTCTAGAATTCGAGACAATGAAATGTTGAAAACCGATCCATTGTTACTAGAAACCACCGAGTGCCTATTATCAAACCTTAAAGAAGATTCCCTGACACCTGAAGCTGGAAAAACACAAAAAAGACAAAAATTTTCAAAAAAAAATTGAAAAAAATTGCGAAACATAGTATCATTTTGCGTGTTTGTGTTTGTAGTACCAAAACATATAGCTCTTAAAATAGCCATAACAAGTATTTTTGTCTCGCAAAAGACCTTCATCAACTTTTAAAAACTTCAACCTAAAAATAATCGAACAAAAAAACTCAACAAAATCACCAAAAAGCATAAAAAATTGCACCATTTTGAGCGCCGAAACTCCTAAAAATTACGTTTTAACCTTAAATTAAAGCCATCCCAGCAGCTGCACCACTCTAAACGTTTGAAGTACTACTACGGCCCAATTTCGGCCTCTAATGAAACCTAATGCCCGCTGGTCTTTACCTGTTTATCCCGTTTTGAAAGATCAAAGTCATTGAAAAATGAGTGAACACATCTTAAAAACATAGCCAGAAGAATTCCGGAAGCGACTCGAAGCGTAAAAACATCAGAAAAAAACCGTAACTGCAACTGAAGCCATTATTTTGTATCAAAACCATTAACACATTGCCTCCCCAGAACTGAAAAATTGGTCATATTTAAACCACTGTCACCAAGAGAAACAAAATGCAGCAAAATTTTATATTATTGAAAACGATTTCTAACGTTAAAAAAGTCCGAAATAATTAGGATGGTCAAAAAACTGATAGACTGAAAATGCTGACAGTGCTATCAATTGGCCTCAAATAATTCATGATTCTAATCTCAAATAAATATAAAAGTACAATAATAAAAGTGCAATAAATAGTAATAACTGGAAATTGTTGAAAAGGTTTTCTAGCAAACTCTCAGTACTGCCTTATAATGAATGAAATCAATTGCAAACCAACGAAATGACGAAAATCTAAAATCATTCAAATTTTTAACATCTGAAAAAATCAATATAACCTAAATAAATGTAGGTGCCAAGACAAAACTAGAATGATACAAACTAGAACGTGAAAAACACGGACATAATGTAAGGAACACCTTAACAAAGACTAATTTTTGATTTTTGAAATTTTAAAATTAAAATTAAAATCAAGAAAAACAAATACATTTCATTGTTCAGCATTCGGGACATAAAAAATACGACAAGTCATCTGAGGCGAAGATCCATCCTCCTGAAAAGAACACAAAAAGCAGAATTCAAAAATGCGCAAGATTGAAACATTTCGCAAAAAATTGTCAAAAACTGTATTTTTAAGACTGTATTTATGAAAAAATTTTAAGTGCTTTTCGAAAATCTAACGCTAGAAAATGATTGAATTTTTATTGAAACGAAAATAAAGTCCTCCCATTTTGCACGAATTTCTAGGAATTAAAACCAAAATACAAACAAAAAATTGAAAAAAATGGAAAAATCTACCAAAACCGGATTAGCATATGAACAATGCGAAATTGAAACACATTTTCAGGCTGTGGAAAACACAGTTATATCAGTTTCCGAGGTTCACATTTCAATATAGCATTGAATAAAAATTATTTCTACAAAAAATCAAATCACAAGCAGAAAAACTGCTAAACGGTTAAAAACTGCAACGGCTAAAAACGTTTATCTATATGTACCATTCAGTCAAAAACTGCTTTTCAAAGTCAAAAAATCATTCACTAAACGCAGCGCATGATCAAAAAAACTTCTCTCGCTCAGAAAGAATTAGTTCACAAGGCAGTTTTTCTCAATTTCGCTTTCTGGTCAAAGCAGCGTCTGAACGATTAATACTTCCGGTAAAAAAACCTTAAGCAAACCAATACTCCTCTTTGAGTCGTAAAAAAACTCAGGGCCCCAATACAATTCAAATTCTTTGAATTGTAAAAAAAATTAAGAGCGCAACAACAGCCGCCTGGAATTGCTCACGCGGCTATTAATAAATTTTAATGACCGATCGACACTGGAAAACACTTGAGCATTAGACTACGAGTTTATAACACTCTTTTATCGCCACTGTTACTAAGTAAAGAGTGGCGATAAAACAGTGGTGATAAACTCGTAGTCTAAATATGGAAACAGTTTGATTAACTTGTAGTCTAAAAAACAAACACGATTGCAACAGGTGTTGATTTAAAAATTTACCACACGGTTGTTATCGCCCTCGAAGTCATCATAACACCTCGGCTTCGCCTCGGAGTTTGGTAACTTCTCGGCGGCGATAACAACTGTGTGGTAATAATCATTCGAGAACACTTTCCTATCTCAAAATTCTTGATAACACGTTTCAACTTCAACCCTATGTTAACTAATTACCCGGAGTTACCGGTCATAGTAAAACAGATCGGTTCCAGTAACTTTGAATAAAGATTTGAGAACTAAATGACTGAAAACTGGTGTTTGAAAGAAAAGTTATCAGCCGGAGTTTGTGATTTACGTATTGAAGTGGTAAAATTGCGTTTCATGCGTTTTTATTATGGGCATGACATATTTTGTCATGAACCGAGCATGATGAAGTATAAATTTCCGAATTGGAAACTCATGTTTCTTTTCTGCGTTGCACTGATAGCTAGATCCGGGTAAGAAATGAATAAATTCTAAACTCCAGGAGTAGCGGCTGGTTCTTTGGCTGCCTGGATGCAAACAGCAACCACTGTGAGTGGGAGTGCGTTCTCTGTCTTACAATCAGTGGGTGCTGGAGGGGCTCTCACTGGATCCATGGCGAAGGCTGTCCTGGCAACCACCGGAGCCGGTGTTGGATATTTATTTGGTGAAAAACAATGCGGCAGTGCACAAAATGAACAAAGCTCTAACTAGGAGAAACCAAAATTGGGCACCAGACGAGGACTGTTTCTTATCAACGGCAGAATTTGGCCTCAAATTGTTTGATATTTATTTTGGAACTGTTTTATTTTCCCAACAGTTGATTGTGGCCACCCGTAATTGAGTAACTGAAATGGGGGGGGGGGGGGGGTTCAAATGGACGACAAATCAAATGTACGACACTGGTTTTTCGCTTCAAATGGACGACAATTTATTAAATAGTTGTCTTAAATCGTTGTCGTTTCTTATTATGCTCCCAATAATGTAGTCACTAAATTATCAGCGAATATCGAGAGTTCGCATGTTAATTATATTTATCGTCCACTTATACAAACGCGAGTCGAGGAATTTTACCAAATTTTATAAGCGGTAGCTATCGTTGACAAGCAAGAAAATTCATTGCAATTTTCTTTCATAATTTTGCAGTGAATGCGTTGAATTATGCGTTTCTAAGCGTAGATCTTACAGAAAATTGCGTTGAATTTAGCGTAGGTCTTTGAAAAAGTCAACGCTGAGAGCTCTGTATGAAAGAATCCATCCACTGACCTTCTGTGTGCTTGTCGCCTCTTCCTTCACTGCGCCACCGTACCTCGTGCGTCCTAAGAACCACATGCTTTAATAGTTATCTCAAATCAACGCTAAATCCAACGCGAAATTATGCAAGATCAACGCTAATTTCAACGCAAAATTGTTTAAGATCTAAGCTAAGATCAGCGCAAAATAGTGCAAGATCTACGCTAAATTCAACGCAAATTTATGTAAAATCGAGGCTAAAATCAACACCAAAATATGCAAGATCAAAGCTAAATGGAACAAAAAGTTATATGAGATCTACGGTTAAAAACGCAAATTTTTGTAAGATTTATGCTCACGCGTAGATCGTACATAAAATCAACGCATTCACCGCCAATTATACAAAAGTGTGCGTTTTTTAGCGTTGACGCCTCGGCCCGGGAAACTTTGTTGTCGCCCATTTGAAACGTTTCCGACATTTTGGCTAATTCCGATTGCAGCCCCCCGAAAAGTTTGTTGTTCTCCTAATGGCAGATTTATGGTAATGGGGGAGGGAGGGGGTATGGTATGCGGGTATGTGTTATATGACCATTAATCTGGACTATAATGGGAAAGACCAGCTGATTTGTAATTTTTATCGTAGTATCTATTAATGATAACCGATAGTCCCAGTTCTTGTTAGACTACACCAACTATTATTTAAACAAGATGTAAAGCAAATTATTTATTAAATTCAATTTTTCATTTGATTTCATTTTAGGAAAATTTTAATGAATGCTTCGGTGATTTGTAGATAATTTTACTTGGTTTCAGGTCTAACTTTTTGTCAATTTAGCTAATTTAATCTAATTTAATTGTTTCGAAAAAAATTTTACGGGAAAGGAGGGAATTAGTGCCCCCTATCTATTCCCCACCTTTGTAATTTACTTCAACGGCTAACGGCTCAGATCAGCTTTGTTCAGGTGGTAAAAACTAGTGCTTGAAAGAGACTTTGGTTACTCAGACTGGACTTTAAGAACAAATTGAGTGTAATAAACGCATCAACAATTTTCAATTTTTCAATTTAAAAATTTTGCGGTGTCCATCCAATTATCCAAATACTTAACCACCCCTCCCCCCTCACACCCACCCACCCACACACACACACACACACGCACACACACACACACACACACACACACACACACACACACACACACACACCACAAACACACAGACAGCAAATGCACTCACACATATGAGCACGCCACGCACACTTATATGGTATATAAAAATGACAATGAATAGTCCCACCTCTTACACTATGGTACCAAAAAGCTGTACACGTGAAGTTTTTTTTTTTAAAAAGCAATACAAACATCAAATAATATAACATTTTGAGTTCAAATTTGTTCTCCACTAAAGCGCCATTACACCTTTAGTCTTTTTTAACGTCTAGTAGACGGTTTGAATAGTTTTCATACATGTTTCTTGCGACGTCTGCGCCAATTTCATCCCAAATTTTATAAAATTTTTCTTCTTTTCATCGAGTTTTCCCAAAAAAGTGTTTTCGTAATCGTTGCTTCAAAATCTCCCACAAATTTTCATTAGGTTTCAGATCTGGACTGTATTCTGGCCATTCCAGTACATTCCACTTGTTTTCATGGAAAAATTGCCGATAATCTTCGATTTATGCACAGAGCCTTATCTTGTTGAAAAACAATGTCCATGAAATGCACTTTTTCTTCGTAACTTTTTAACATATCTAAAAAGCCGACAGCCTTTGGCTTGTTTGGACACTTAACAAGCAATTTCCGTCCAACTAATTGTATTGCACCCTAAAACATAAATGGTCGTTTGTCCGAACTCAAACTTTTTTTCATTTTCATTAAATCTTGTTCACTTTCTTCGAAAAACTCAGTAAAAACAACAATCGACAATAGAACGGCTTCTTGAGCATATTGATAGCCCGTTTTGAACGAAAAAACTTGCTTTTCTTCTTCAAACTGACTTTTTGCAGCATTTCTTAAGAAAAGGCCATATTTTTCGAGAATTCGTCTAACTGTACCTCTGGAAATTGTATCGTAGCAAGAGAAAGCGTTATGAACCGCTCTAATGGGCTCCATTGATGTTTTGGTATCTTTCTAAACATCGGTAACTATTTTTCATTTTGATTCTTTTTGGCAATTTTAGGGTCTTCCGCTCGATTTTTGGGCCTCGAAACTGTTATTTTTCAAGTTACGTTTGTATGCAGAATGTGCACTGGATCATGATTTCAAGTGGAGTTGCTTTTGTATTTTAGATCACGAAAATCCGACATCTCGTAGCGCAACAGCTTGACACACGGTGAAAGTACAAAGCGGTTTAACCATTTTTTCTGTTTAAGCGGAGAACTTAACAATCAAATTTCCCTTAAAATTTCTAAACTTCACACAGTTTCGCACACCTTGGCGTAAATCATGCTTATGAAGCGCGAATTATGACTTAAAATCACAAAACAAGCTGTACGTAGTTTTTTGGTACCATAGTGTATTAGACTGCCTGCACAAATTTTTATCAGTACAAAAGCAAGCTCATTTTTTTTCACACATCGCCGTGTGAACAAAAAGTTAAGAAGGATAAACTCAAACAAACTCGTTTTTTATAGTCTCACACGAGCGCATCTCTTTGAAAACGAGCGAGCTGAAATTTTCATTATAAGAAAACAACTTTATTAAATTAAGAGGAAACACTGATATAGAGTTGAAAAAAACCAAATAATTGCACTATTCTTCTCAAAAAGAAAAAAAACAAGGAATCAATGAGGGCTCGAAAAAGAAAAAAGTTTCGAATGTGCAACGCGCCCTGCAGCTGCGCGTCACAAAATTGGGAAGGCCAAAGGGCACCAGGATGAAATACTCATTTCAATCAAAAAGAGGGAAACAGAAAAAAGTACTGAAGAGGACCTTCAGGTGATAGAGTTCCACCAACACTCCCCAGTAAAAAGCACTAGCAGTAGTGGGAGAAAGTTTGCAAGCCCAATTTTTTTTCGGTTTCGGCTGAGCGAGCACCTCAAAAGCAAAACGCCATGGTTCCGTTAGTAAGCAGGGACATGATAAGGGAGTGTGTTTCTCGACAAGATATCTGGACGACAAGATACTATCAAGTTTTTTGTTGGTGAGGGAGGAAGATATCTGCCTGCGCCTCCAACAAAGAACTCGATAGTCGAGTGTGTCAGGAATGTGATTGACGACATAAACGCGTCCGTCGCATCACCAGCACTGATATAACAGGTTGATCAGTCAAGCCCGTGCAGCACGTCGTCGACATCAACTCAACATGAAATAAACGTTTCTGTACGCCCAATAAAATGTTTTAGACACGTCCGAATCAGTGTCCAATGAAAAGTTTTTTTTGGTATCGGAGAAAGACTTCGCTCTAGAAGGAACATATTACTAAATGTACAAGTAAACGCCAATCGATCGGACATGTTCCGAGTATTTGGCTAGCCACTTAACTAGTGCATTCGGGGTCAAGTACATTGGACAGGTTCGTGAAAACTATGTACGCGATCATTAAAACTCATGTCTTTAACTATTTAAATTTAAAGGAACACTGACGCCATTTAATCTGATATGTTCCGAATTATTGGTCAGCCGCTCAACTATTCAACTAGGAGCCAGTTACATCGGACATGTCAAATGCTGTGTATCTGCTATTCTTTGATTTATATAATCTCATAAGCTCATTGTATGCAACACATTAAAATACATCAGCCATTATATTAAATTTAAAATTTCGTGTAAGTTATTTAGTATGTATTACGTCATCCATAATTTTCATACAGTTGTACAAAATTTTACTCCATCGCTGTATTGAATCATAAGCCAACTTCTTCGAAACATAATGCCACTATTCTCCTCGAAAGTTCTGTAAATTGAGTAGTAAACCACTATGTCAAAACATAAGTTTTCAAAGAGGCATTAATTAGATTCATAGTCTGACTCTTTGTCTTAATGTCCGGCTGTGTGGTTCCATCGACCAATTCAGTTACGTTCAGTACCTGACTATCGCGTTACCGAATAGTTTGTCTATTTTTCCCGCCTATCAGGTTTACTCATAGTTGTTCATTTATATAATTTGAACGGCGAATATTTATTGTGGCCTCTAACGTTATATAACTTTGTGCTATACGTACTGTCTTTTGTCTGCCTACGTTCAACGTCGTCTGAAGTTGTTTCATTCATTTCTTACGTCTGAATAGAACAGTTGCAATTCAATTGTTGTTACTTTTACTTTTTTCTCCCTAGTTGTATCAAGATACATTTAGATGAATTCGACTATCGCGTATCGCTTCGAATAATTAGTTCTAAAAAAAATCGGCTTAAAGTTCAACATGTCGCCCTGATTGAATTCTGTAACTACGGCATAAAGTGTGGCCATGGGTCATAATTGGCAACCATTCTCAATTTCGCCATGTGTTCGCCTAACTGGACCAGGTTGGAGAACACAAACCTTAAAAATTGTCTATTTTTGAACGTGATTTTTCACTTTTTCCGTGGGTTGAGTCTGTTTAAGGAGTCTGTTTAAGCTCTGCGGCTTAAGTCTTGCGTACCAAGACGATTTTTCAACAGTATTTTAAATTCTAAATTTCCACCCATGGTAGCCAGTTAAGCTCTGTATATAAATTACAATTCGCGTTATGTGCACACAAGTGCAGGTTAAAAAGGGAAATCCCTTGCTATAAATAACACTGCAAGTGTAGGTCAATCAATTCTGATTTCTTCAAAAAAATTGTACATCAATGAAAATGGTTTGGGTGAATGGAAATCAGTTAAAAAAGTTACGAGTTACAAAAATGAAAGGGTTTGGGGGGTGGGCGGAAACGAATTTGGGGGACAAAAAGTATAATTGAACTTGGCTCCGTTGTAGAGTCCTTATGTAGCTCCAAGTTTTAGTAAAGCAACTTTTTTCTGTATCTAAAGGCCAGTTTTCAAGCGCATTGAGAAATCTTTATTCGTCTGTCATCAGAACTTTTAATTCAAGAAGTGAGTGTTAGAAGCGCCATATTTGGAATGATATATACTGGAATCTTTTAGCTGATCCTCGTCCAGTTGACTCGATTAATAAATGAAAAGAATAATTATTAATAGCCGCGAAGCGATAGCGGCCATTATTGGGGACGTCGTGGTTTTTTACAATTCAAAGAATTTGAATTGTATTGGAGCGCTGCCTTTTTTCTAAGATCTGTTCACACATTTTCATGATTTTTGAAGTCAAATTGGAGAAGTGATTTTGGTCACGCCGAAACAAGAAATTGATTGAAAAAGCGAGTGGTTTTGCGGAGTGATATTTTTTCGCTCTATTTTTAAAGTAGAGTGAGAAAACGGTGTTTGAACAAAAATTCGCTTTCTCGCAAGTGGTTTTTTGTTCACATGCGGCAATTTCACTTTGGTTTTTAATGTTTTTTCAATTTTTTGGATCTATTTTTTTTCTAAATGGTTTTCTCAATTCATCCATGGTTCATTCTAGGCCTAGTTTTTGTTAGAAACAAATTTGCATTTCTCGCTTGTGGTTTTTTGTTCCCGCTAGAGGCATTTTGACATTGATTTTCTGTTTTTTTTGTTTTTTATCTGATTTTTTTTTAGAATTGGTTTTTCCAATTCACTCATAGTCCGGTCTAGATCTAGTTTTTTCTGGGTCTGTTCAATGAAAATTCTTTGAATTGCATGACAGGAATTGTCCTGCTATGTTTTTTAAATTCGCCGTCTCCATCGATGATTCTTACGACCTGACTTCTTGGAATTGACTTCTTGGAATTGACTTCAGTGACTTCTATTGCTTTGCGGTTAAAATTAGTGTACGTGACGTCATTTCTGCTTTTAGGTCAATTGCGTGACTTACCTCACTCAAAAAATTACTACTGACCTCACTTATGGAACTTTAATTTTTTATGACGATTTACTAATTGATAGTGTGCATCTAATTAGTGCCAAACTTATATGCCCTAATTCGTGATTATTAGTCTTGAGTTTATGATTTCAAATATCAATTTTGAAATAGCTCTTTAAGGGCTTTTTCCTTATAGAACGTATGTGTCAAAAATTGACAGTCCGATTCTAACCCAAAAAGTCTAGTGCTCTATTAAAGGACTGGTGGTCGATCTGTGTATCTTATTTCTTTAGGTGTTTAAATTCATGGAAAGCCACGAGCGTCTATCGCAGCTATTTTCCGGCAATCTGCCGGCTATGTTATAATATTAATTAACAAATTTAATACTAAATAATGTATAATGAAAAGATAAAAAACATTATTTATCTTTTTACATTTTTTAGTGTAAACTGTGTTTTAAATTTTAATTTAACTTAATAATTGGTGTAAAAGTTAAGGTACTCTTGCGGTAAAACTTTAAGGCAGTCCACTCTTAACGTATGAGGTAATTTTGAGATAATTCTCAGCAAAGCTAAGATGGGGCAAAATAACCTTAAAGTTTCAAGTAACTTATGGTGATTTTTCGGGTTAATTTACCTTTATATAATTTAGTGTATTAGTGTAATTTAGTGTAGATCTATTTCATTAAGGTATAGAACACATCCGAAATGTTTATTCAGTGGGTGTACTCAAATTAACAGTAAAGAAGAGCCTCGATGCATGCAAAATGATTTGAACAATTAAAATTGGTTGAGTAGAGCGAAACAGCATCAATCAATTAAACATCACTAGAAAACATAAACAAAGGCAACAACAAAAGCACATCATGCTAGACGCGCTCAATCTTTCGTTTTCTCCAGCCAACAAAACTGGTCTTGTAATCTGAAAAATGGCAGACAGCCCCTCATGCATCGCCTATTTTACCAATATTTTCACTTTTTAAAAATTCTCCTGAGACAAATTTTATGATGGGAAATTTTAAAAATGTTCAAGCTCCCTCTAGTGTAACCCAAATTCATAGCAACTTTGAGTTCATTCAAGATTCTTGTTAACTTTCTTAAGTTTCTTTAGAAAATCATTTTTTGTCAAAAATTGATTTTCCTTGACGAGCTTTCGGAAACCAGTAGGGAACGTAGTTTAGCCTCCCGGACCCTCGTTTCAGAGCATTTCAGTACTGGTTCATTAATATCAAATGGTAAAACGTTAAATCAGCACTCAATCATGGAAACCAAAGGGTAAAGTTACCTAGCCTTATGCCCAGACACATCGCAGAATCAAATTTTTCAATAAATTTTTTCTGTTTAATATGATTTTGTTGTTTTTTGTTTGTCATACTGTTAATAAAAAAAACTCATTTTAAACAACAATTTTGAAATTTCAAGTGATGGATCCCTGAGCGTGATATAGCCCTCTCTCACACACTCAAAATGGTTCAGGTAAATTTACCTGAAAAAACACCTGAATCTACTTGAACAGTTCAGGTAGATTTATCTCACCTGAACCCTACCTGAACACACTTGAAATTTACCTAAAAAATTCAGGTATCACTGCCTGAACTTTTACCTGAACTTACCTGAAATTTACCTGAAAAAAACACCTGAACTGTTCAGGTAATTTTTACAGTTCAGTTAATTTTACCTGAATTTTACCTGAATTTTCAGGCAATTTCTGCCTAAAAATTCAGGTAAAATTCAGGTATAATTACCTGAACTGTAAAAATTACCTGAACAGTTCAGGTGTTTTTTTCAGGTAAATTTCAGGTAAGTTCAGGTAAAAGTTCAGGCAGTGATACCTGAATTTTTCAGGTAAATTTCAGGTAAATTTCAGGTGTGTTCAGGTAGGGTTCAGGTGAGATAAATCTACCTGAACTGTTCAGGTAGATTCAGGTGTTTTTTCAGATAAATTTTTCAAAACCTTTTTTACAGTTCAGGTACTGGTTCAGGCAAAAATCGGGTGCCTGTAGCTCTATTCAGGTAACCAAGTTACCGACAAGACAAAAAATAAGTGTAATAAAACCATTGTAAACTGTCGGAAAAGTTTTCTCGAGTCAATTTATCAACCGACTATTGAAAAAACAATCCAGTATGTTGTATTTTTAAAGTGAATCTCAGCTCAGTATGTACAGAGTACACACCTTATACAGGACCGCCAGCGAGAAAGCGTCCACTAAGGTCCCAAACTATTGGAGTGCCATAGAAGGATACGCGGTAAAGCCGGATCCTTAGAGGCTCTCACTAAAACAAACGAACAAGCAAAAACAAGACAGCACAAGACACAACAAGACAAAAAACAAATTTATTAAAAACATTGTAGACTGTCGGAAAAGTTTTCTCGAGTCAATTTATCAACCAACTATTGAGAAAACAATCCAGTATGTTGTTTTTTTAAAGTGAATCTCAGCTCAGTATGTACAGAGTACACAACTTATACAGGACCGCCAGCGAGAAGGCGTCCACTAAGGTCCCAAACTATTGAAGTGCCATAGAAGGATACGCGGTAAAGCCGGATCCTTAGAGGCTCTCACTAAAACAAACGAACAGGCAAAAGCAAGACAGCACAAGACACAACAAGACAAAAAACAAATGTATTAAAAACATTGTAGACTGTCGGAAAAGTTTTTTCGATTCAATATATCAACCGACTATTGAGAAAACAATCCAGTATGTTGTATTTTTAAAGTGATTCTCAGCTCAGTATGTACAGAGTACACACCTTATACAGGACCGCCAGCGAAGAGGCGTCCACTAAGGTCCCAAACTATTGGAGTGCCATAGAAGGATACGCGGTAAAGCCGGATTCTTGGAGGTTCTCACTAAAACAAACGAACAAGCAAAAACAAGACAGCACAAGACACAACAAGACAAAAAACAAATGTATTAAAAACATTGAAGACTGTCGGAAAAGTTTTCTCGAGTCAATTTATCAACCGACTATTGAGAAAACAATCCAGTATGTTGTATTTTTTAAGTGAATCTCAGCTCAGTATGTACAGAGTACACACCTTATACAGGACCGCCAGGGAGAAGGCGTCCACTAAGGTCCCAAACTATTGGAGTGCCATAGAAGGATACGCGGTAAAGCGGGATCCTTGGAGGCTCTCACTAAAACAAACGAACAAGCAAAAACAAGACAGCACAAGACACAACAAGACAAAAGCAAATGTATTAAAAACATTGTAGACTGTCAGAAAAGTTTTCTCGAGTCAATTTATCAACCGACTATTGAGAAAACAATCCAGTATGTTGTATTTTTAAAGTGAATCTCAGCTCAGTATGTACAGAGTACACAGCTTATACAGGACCGCCAAGGGGAAGGCGTCCACTAAGGTCCCAAACTACTTGAGTGCTATAGAAATATACGCGGTAAAGCCGGATCTTTGGAGGCTCTCACTAAAACAAACGAACAAGCAAAAACAAGACAGCACAAGACACAACAAGACAAAAAACAAATGTATTAAAAACATTGAAGACTGTCGGAGAAGTTTTTTCGAGTCAATTTATCAACCGACTATTGAGAAAACAATCCAGCATATGGTATTTTTAAAGTGAATCTTAGCTATTTGAATGATCAGAAAGCAACCAGAAAAGTCGAATGCGATCAAAATGGCTACAGCGCAACAAAAACAGAGAAAAATCAAAGGTCGTAACAATTTGAAGCTTAAAACAGAGGAAAGACAATACAGAAAAAATATAAAAGACAAGTGTGCCAAAAAACAGCAGAAGAAGAGAAAGTCTTGATTTTAATTCTGCCTCTAAACTAAACTTTCGTCAGCTTCAGTAAAAAAATCGTACAACCGAAAACAATGGTTTGAAAAGAGATCAAAGAGAAAAAAAACACGCATCATTGCAAAACAAAAAACCGCACTAGCAAAATGTTCTTAGAACAACCAAGACCCCAAAAATATGAAAATTTCGTTATCATTGAAACTCATTCTTGAAATTTAGACACAAAACCATAGGAAAAAATCAAAAAATTTCTGACACGACGTGAACAGAGTTCCCAGAAAACAAAGATGACCTAACAAAGATACGATATGACCAAACAAAGGTTGACGATATGGCATCGAAAGGAAATACAGAACAGTCCGAATTAAAAACCAAAAAGAACAAACGTTCTCCAAAGACGAACAAAAAGAAAAACTGACCCAAGACAACCCTTTAAACAGCTGAAGCAGTAAACAGAAACATTAGCGCTGGAAAACCAGGCAATAGAAAATCGAAAGTGGATATTAAATATAACAAACGAGCAACAACGGAGCAACTGAAAGAAACAAATAAAAGCTCATCCCAAATCTGAAGAGAACCCAAAAACCGTTATCAAAACATTGCAAAGATGAAATCTGGAAGAACTAGAGGTTAACAGAAGGTACTAACTCAACAAAGGTTGAAGAGATGACAACAAAATCAAATCCACAAGCAGCAGCAAGTAGAAAAAAAACACTAAAATATACAAAATAAAAACAGAGAAGACCTAAAGAACCAAAAAGAAAAACAAAAAAATTGAGAAACAACAATCCAGAGCAAAAACAGCGAAAAATAACAAAAGCTTTGCAAAAATGTAAAATATTTGCAAACTCAAGGGAACTCTTTAACAAGCTGAGGCAGTAAGGAAAAAAAATAGCGCTAGAAAATTACAGACAGAAACTCCAAAACAAAAAATTTGATTGAATAATAATCAACAAGGAAGAAGAAGCAACCGAAAAACCAACAGATTCAATAATCCGCCATCTACAAAAAGCCGAACCCAAAAGGCAACAAGAAAACCGCAAAGATGAAATTTAAAAGCGCTAGAAAATATCAAACTAATTCAAACAGGCGGGAGGAGAAACGAACGTCAAAAACAAATGCTCATTAAAAACTTTCTAGAGGGAAATGCAAATTTTGTGCATTATTTAAAAAGATCTGAACCAATTAGTGAAAAAACAAGACACAATCAAACGACTAAATACATTAACAAAATACAAAAACGCAAATAAAAATAACCAAAAAAACCACAACAAGAAAACATTAGAAAAAGGTACACCACGCTTGAATGACAAAATCAAAAACACAAAAATTTTAGGAAATCCCTTGACTAAAATAAATGTACAACCAAAATCAAAAACAGCTAATTAAAAACATTTGAAGACCAAAAGCAAGAGGATTTAAAAACCGCATTGCTTAACAAGGATCGCACCCTAAACAATGAAAATTGACAGTAATCCAAAACAGAAAAGAACCCTAGCAACACCATAAAAACCTCAACAAAATAAAAAAGGCGACAAAAAGGAAAAAATAAGAGAAAAACACCGCCGTAACCATTATTCGACTTAATTCATCACGTTGCTTTCTGACCCGAGACGGGAAAAAAATTTATTTCAATTCAATACATGGTACAAACTTTTTTCTGTGTCTGAAGACCAGTCTTTTGAAATTTTGACAAAAATGTGAAGCACAATAGATTATTAAAGATAAGGTACATAAAAAGTTGATCGCGTGTTCAGAAGTTTTTAAAAAAGTAAACATGACTAAAGCCAAAAAATGACAGTGAATATCATCAAATAGGAAAATGCAGTGATGAATAACCTCTAAACACGCGAACTTTGGAACTCAATTAAGGATAGAACTAAGTGAAACATTAAAATTGAAGATAATGAAATAAAGAACGATTACAAATTTAAGATATCTGATAAGATAAAATTTCACAAGAAAAAATGTCAGTCCATTGGCTGAAAAAGTGCTCTTCTTATTCTACAAAACTTGAAATTTGAAAATCCGGATACGCACGGAGTAACTTTTACTAAATTTTTGACACAATTCAGCCAAAAAATGAAATTGATTCCATCGAAAGCAGTCTTAATATCAAATGCAGCTCTTTTGTTCATACGATAAAAAGTGATACAGCTAAATAACACATGAAAATATAGCTTTTAAGTGAAACAAATATCATGAAAGGGTGAAATCTATGCTTGATTTTGAGTTTAGTTAGGAATGTTTAAACTATTTGATGAGATTAAAAAAAGCAGCTGAAGGTCGTAAAACCTAACAGCCGAAAACAAAACAAACAACTGAAGGCCGTGCAGCCTACCAGTCCTAAGTCTTAGATGAAATTAGACATAACTAAAATCAAAATGAAGCATAGGATTGTACAATCAATTTGATAGTTTTGGGTTTTGTGTCTGCGGACCAACTTTCCATATTTTTAAATTACAAATAAATTTCGAAAAAGTTATCACCATCAGCGAACAGAAATTTTGTTTGCGTGTTTATAATTAACTGATAAACAAACAAAGACTACGCTTGAAAAATGACAGTGCATATCATAAACTGGGATATAATTAGCAAACATGGTTTAGGGAAGATAAACACGCGAACTAGGTAGAAATTGTTGAAAACTTCAGTACTAGGTGCAAACAGATTGAACATTGAAAATAGCAAAAATGATAAGTGGAGTAGAAGCAATTAGCTGCAAGTAGAACAGAAATTGACATAGGCATCATATGAAACAATGAGACAACTAATTGGATTAAAAGAGTTGATTTAGAGCTCACAAGTCCGATTACTAATGAGTGCCAAAATTATTGAAACAACGTCAGTGCTTCGGCTAGAATAATTAATCTTCTAGATCAACAATTTTTTGACAAAGGAGCAAAAAATGCATAGTAATTACCAAATAAAATGTTTAGGACCTTAGCCGAAGACACTGAAAATGATTCACCTAAACAGCACTTTTTAAACAAATGCAAATTTGTCAAATAATTTAATGAACAAAATTTTAGAATTGGTTAAACAGAAATAATAAACGAAACACCTACGCTTTGTTTTGATTTTAAATATTAACAAACAAATTGATTCTAAGAATTAAAAGGGCAGAACATTGTGAAATCCAGGAGCCACATTCAAAAATAAATAGGAGATAGGCTGTAAAATTTTAATCATAGATGATATTGCATCTGATAAAAGTCAAAACGAAGCGTCAGTTTAAATTAACGCTAACGCTGTTTTTTTTGTTTTTTTTGTTTGACAAGCAAATTTTTCTCTTTTTTTGCGGATTTAATAAAGTATAGATAGTGGTATGCACAACTAGAGTCCGATTACAAATGAGAGTTAACATGAAATAGGCATCATATGAAACCAATTGGATTAAAAGTTGATTTAAAGTTGACATGTCCGATTATTAACGAGTGCCAAAATTACTGATTCAACTCCAGTGCTTCGGCTGGAATAGTAACTTCTCTAGATCAGCAAATTTTGCAAACCAAAAAGCGGGAAACGCTGTAGTTAACACCTAAATTGTGTGCGGAACCTCAACCGAACACACTGGAGATGATTCAATTAAAAAGCACTTTCTAAACAGATGCAGTTATTATAATCAAATTATTGAACGTATGACAGTTGGTTAAACACAAACATAAAATCTAACACCTATGCTTTGTTTTGATTTCAGTTAGCAAATTTCAAACTAAGTCAAAAATAACTCAAAAATAAACCACGCTTTAAAATCTTTATCTTAAAAGAGATTGGAACTAATCCAAATCAAAACGAAGCATAAGTTTATATTAACCTGAACGCTATAATGCTATTTTTTGTTTTTTTTGTCTGACAAGCAAACTTTTATTTTTTTTGGTGAAATAAATACAGATATGGATATGCACAACTAAAGTTTCATGTTATGAAAATTAAAGAGAAGGTTATTAGCTATTTTTGACATAGTTACAATCAACTTGCGCTGACCCAACTCATAAAGATAACATTTATCATGAGGGCTGAAATGACAGGGATGAATAAATTTATTTCCGTAAAATTTACTGCCAAGCTTATTTTTCATTTTTAAATTAAAAGCTTCAAGTCTGGTGTGTTTAAAGCACCTATTTCCATTTTGATCATCATAATATTCTGCATGGTCCATCCTAGGTAGCAACTCGAGAAACAGAATTTGATGTTCATAGGGGAGATGTTCTACTAAATCTGTATAGTATTTTAGCTTTGAACACAAAACAGAGAACTTCGAACAGGACAAAAAACAAGGACCAAAGAACTCAAATAATTGTTACAAGATCCAAAAAAATTACCAGCAGATCCAAATAAATTGCTAAAAGACCAAAAAACAATTTACTCGACAGGAATACAACTGTCATAAGCAGTTTATTACAAAAAACAAAAGAACGCAAAAATATTCGAGGAAAATTAAAGAAAATTAAAATTGGATGCATAGTTATTGTACTTTAGAGTGTGCCTCAGCACAAAGTGTTCGTAAAAACAATCAAATACCGCGCATTTATGCAATGACAATGGATGAAAATCAAAGCGATCATCAAACGCAACCAGAACAAGTCCTGCTTGATAATTTATTGAAACAAAATAAGAACGCGATTTCTCTTGGTATTTAACTGTTTTTAACTCGAAGCAAGAAAAAAAACTCTGGGCTCGCAAAACAAGACTTTTTGAATGAGAACAAATTTTGGATATGAATTTTCATGGTCAACATCTAAAATAAGAACATCATTCAAACCATATCTAGTTCCCATTATAACAGCATTGCTCGAATGTAAACACTCAGGTTCAGAAAAACAACTACGTTATTTTTCATTTGTAGAAATTAAAGAATCAGACACAAAACCTTGTTTGCAACAAGGAAAAATATTTTGTTTGATGGGGATATCGTCCTTCCAATTAAAATACTCGTTAACCTGATGACGTATCGCCAGACTTTTACAGATATTTTTGAAATTACAAATGTTATGTGTCAACCGTTTAAAAAATTGATGTTTGCGTTCATACCTTAAGACACTTTGATAGAGCAATGGTCCCGATGATTTCAGCACTCTCGGGTAATGAATCAACTTATGTTGCCTAAATCTAACCGATTCTGAGGGGAAAAGTTGAACCAAGGTCTCCAAGTGTTCATCTGAAACAACAGAAAAGACACAGACGACTTTGAGATGAACAAACAAAATCAGTTGTAATAACTTACGAAATAAAACACCCAACAGTTGATAGTCGGACTCCACAAACGTCGGGCTAAGCAAAGAAGCAATAAGGTCAAAAAAATCAACCAAAAAGTTCCAAATTTCGTTAAAGGGAACAGCGTCATATATCATTAGTGGTAGAAAAGGGTAGAGTGTAAACATTTGATCGTACTTCTGTTTGAAGTGTCCATGCGACTTATCTTTGATCCTCTCAAAATCAATTTCTGACGGTTTACCACCAATATCACGACCATAAGCAAAATTATTTATTCTTAAATTAAGACTATCAAGGCTCAAATAGTCAGGTTTTAATTCGTTAAGAACTATGCGTAGTATATTCATCAGACTTTCTTGGAAAATGTCGTGATATAGATCAGCAGTGAAGTTCTCGTAAGGATCAAAGTAGAAAGTTTCTAGAACGCAAAGGTGCTTGATACCAATCCGTTTGTTCACTGCGTCTTCTCTACAAGACTGAGAACTTCTAAGATCCTGTAAACGTTCTTCAAAAACTGATTTAAAGGATGACTGCGGCACCGTACATTTTTCACAACAAAACCTCCAGAAAAACTTTTAATGAAACCAAAAACAGCATGGTAAGCCAAATTGTCTGCGACGAAATTTAACCGTCTCAAAGCAACAGATAAAGTTTTACCGGTTCTTGTTTTAACTTCTATACCACTTTCTAAACCAACCAAATCGCCTTTGATTGCAGTTAAAACCTCCTTAAAGCCGTATGTTTCAATATCTAGGTACGGAACCAGAGCTACAAGATGTGTCGTCCGCATATCCGAGAGGTACCAAGGAGGGAGATTTTTCAGGCACCAATAAAAACATCCTATCTTATGAATTGAGGCTCGACTTGCAATAGGATTTACAGGTTCAATTTCATCAAAATACAATTGTAAACTCAAGTTTGTTATGTCTTCAGAACCACTCTGCTGTATAACGAAATCTACATCACTAAGAGACGTACTTTTACTCGAGGTATACGGAAAACTTAATTTTCCGACAGTCTGCATGCCATCTAATATAAATCCAACTTTGCTTAAACCTTCCAGGAGACGACTATATGTCCCCATAACAGCAAAAATTTCATCGTGATAAAAAATTTTGTTTTGTAAAACTTTTGATATTGATACAAACTGACCGGTTATTTCAATCTGTTTAAAAACAGATTGACCCTTAACGGATATTATTTCAAGTTCAACCCCAAATACTAAATTGCAAGGCATCACAAACTGCCTTTTCTGCTTCAACAGTTTAAGAACTTGATGCTCATTTTCAGCCGAACAGAAGGTAAATTCTCCAGAAGCCTTCAACAGACTGCGGAAGCAATGACGTGCGAGAACATCTGGACATTCCGACGAATGAGTCCTAAACAGAGATTAACAGTTTTCATTACATCTTCAGTGATGTTCTTAGTAGCCCCAAAATAACGGAACGCTTGACTCCACGTTGCTGATGTGTCACCTAACATACTAAGTAAAACATTCTGACCAGCAGAACCATCGATTAACCTAGAAATCCGTTCGATTAGGTCCGATTCTTCCATTTTTTCAATAGCTTTAGGAGAGATTAAAACATTTGCTAGGTAGTCAGTTGAGTAACTATTATTATCATCCACAAAAATTTCGTTTTTGCATTGCGTTTTTCTATGATCTTTCCTCGCATGCTTATTCAAAAATTTTAACGAACAAAATTCTCTAGGACAGAAAGGATATACAAAGGAAGACACTGCACCATGAGAGTTACTGAGGTGGGAAGTGTAATTACTGAGAGTTAGTTCTTTCATATCGCAACCTTTGAACTTACAAGAAAACGCACCGTTACTTTTTTCACCTTCTCTATACTTATCCTGACACCAACTGTAGACCTTTTGCTGTGTGCCTAAAAAAGAGGAAGAAATTATTCCCGCTACATTTGGTGTGCAATCACGCGTATCAGAAGCCCCTGACTCGCTATCACAAGAACTATCAGCAGAAACGGCAGTACTACAAGATTGACTATTTAGATAAATATCAACATCGTTTCCTCTTGAAACGGACAATTCAAGTTCATATTTTTGAACATGATTAACAAAACTGTTAAAGCCCGAAAACAGTCGAAAAAAATAATACATTTAAACTCAGCTTCTAGACGATGATTTCTTCTAATGTGGTCCAGAAAATCGTGGTTAGTTAATATGACCCGCTTTTTGCAAAACTCACATTCCGCTCGATAAAGCAAACTGCTTTCATCAGTATTTTCATTTTCAATCACTCTCTGGTTTCTACGCGAAAACCTTTCTGAACCTAGATCACTACTTTTTGACGGTTCTAAGTTCTCTTCATTACAAGAGCTGCCCGTTACCTGCACTGACATTTCTCTTTCTATGGGTTCCAATACGCCTAAAATGTTGTCAATCATATCCTGAGCAAGCTCTTTGTGGTCTATCAGAGAACTGCTCACATTATTAGAATCAGTGGATTCTGTTAACACAACGCATTTAGAAAAAGATTTACCAGAACGCGTACCTTTTAATGGCGCACATGGCAAGGCGCTTATTGCTTTCGATTGATGATCTTCTTTAAAGGGGCACAAACAAAATACTTTGTTGGAACCAAAATAGCTTTTCTCATACGAAACTGTGATCTTCTCGCCTTCATTAACATCTCTTAAAGTTCTTATTGAAACAAAACCATCTTTACCTCTGATCGTTTCATACCTGCATTTAGGGCGACATGAATGATTAACAAAAGAAAGGGGACCTTGAAGTAAATAAAATTCAGAATTAAGGTAAAACACGGAGAAATTTAGTTCGGGAGTGCTATCGATATCACTTGGACATTCTGTTACTAAACCTGAGAGGCCTAAAATTAGTTTATTAGCAGCAAATTTAATCTTGGCTATTACCTTAATTCCGAGATAAGCACGACTGCGATCCTCCTGATAAGCAGTTTCCGGTTCGTAACTAACCACCAGACTAGAAGTTTCGTACAAATTGCGCATATATTTCAACACCAACGAGGTAACTTGATCACTTGATCACTAATTGAAAGCCTAAAATCATATAACTCTTGTTTTCTGCACTATTTTTCAAGTTGCTTTTGAATTGCTCTGAATGAAGAGTGTTTTGTCTTTTTTAAAAAAATTTCCCAAAAAAATTTGAAAACTGCCTTTAATGTGAAAACTTGGTGTAGTTTTTCTTCATTCAATGCGTTTTCTGCCTACCAAAAAAGACTTAAATGGCCATTTGCACCCTCAAGGGGTACATGAATTTGATCATTATCCGGGGCGCGAACCATTTTTCAATCAATCTCGTTAGTAAATTCCCTTTTTTAGACTATATCGAAATTAATGTTAAACAGCTGAAAACAAAAAACGGATTTTACTTTTAAATGCGATTAAATTATTGAGTTTTACTAAGAAACCGATAACAATTTAACTGCAATTTGATTTTCAATTTTAATATTTCTAACATTTCAACTTTAAAGCACTACGAGATTTGGAAAGTATTCCAACTAATTTTGATGAGAATTGGATCATATTGAACAAAAAATGAGTAATATTTCTTGTTTTTCATTTTTTTTATCACTCATCCTCAATTTAACTTCAACTCAGTCTTTTTACCCGACATAAGGCTGTAACTAGGAGCGCTACGGTGTGCTTAACAAAGTTTCGAAAATCCCCGGGAAAATTGACCGGAATACAGAATCATTCCGACAAAAACTAAATGTCTTAAACGCAAAAGAGATTTAAACACAGGTTCAAAATATTTTGTTGAACTCTCAAGGAAAATCGATCTTTTGAACTACAGAAGGATAAGTTTTTGACAGCACTCAAAACATGTGTTTACTTTCTTAGAGTTGAGAATTTAGAATCATTTTTGACGACGAATGCATTACTTAAAAAACGCTTATAACCGGAAAAAGGGGATTACAAACGAGACGTCACTGAGTAAGTTTTGATCAATAAAGCAACTTGAAAAATTAGGACATTTTTTCAGATAGAGCTCGATCTTTTTGTAGTTATGACTCACTTGAGCCAAATGGAAGATTATTGAACTTTTTTGGCCGTTAGTTTACATCAAATATCAACGCATGAAAGCGATACATTAACTCAAGTTTTTACGGAGCGACTTACTATTAAAGCAAGCATCCGCAATTTAAGTGTTTTGGACATATATCAATGAAATAAAAGTAGATGAGGCAAAAAACAAATTTTGTTTTTACAGTGACTAAATATTTAGATTTTGGAAAACGATAGCCAGTTAGATAGAACCTTAAACCTTCTTGTCAACTTCATATCATCATTAAAAAGTCGACTATGTTAGATTTTCAAGGCAAAGTGGATTAATTTAAACAATTCATTTTTATTGGGTTGTTGTGATTTGTTAGCGTAACAAATTAATTTGTGACAGCACTGATGTAATTATGCGCCATAACAGACAACTGTTTGAACCAGAATTTAATTGCCATATGAACTCAAACGACATCTCTTCAAAGGTTAATGATATTTTGATGAACCTACGAGAAAATCACATCGATGGAACTACAGAACCATAATTTTAATTTGACCGCACTCAAAAACTAACTGAATTTTCAGCTGCTTGACGTTGAATTTTTACGACAAATGCATTTCTTAAAAGATTTAAATCTGGAATTTTTTTCAAATGAGGTCAAGGTTTTAATATTGATGACATGACAGCTTGAAGAACTATGACATCAGTATTTTGCCACATTTCTACAAATTGTCAAAACAGCTGGCTGTCTTTGCAACACCATGACCCATTTGAACTGGATGATATGATTGTTATTCAACTCAAAATTATTGCACATAGTTTGACACAAATATGAATGATTGAGAGCGTAATATTAGGTGATAGTTTTACGGTGCAATTTTATGAGAAGGCAAGTATCCATATTTCTAGGGTCTCGGCAAAGATGGTATAAAAAGGAGATCTCATAAACAGATCTCATAAACAGCTGGCTGTCTTTGCAACACCATGACCCATTTGAACTGGATGATATGATTGTTATTCAACTCAAAATTGTTGCAGATAATTTGACACAAATATGAATGATTGAGAGCGTAATATTAGGTGATAGTTTTACGGTGCAATTTTATGAGAAGACAAGTATCCATATTTCTAGGGTCTCGGCAAAGATGGTATAAAAAGGAGATCTCATAAACAGATCTCATAAACAGCTGGCTGTCTTTGCAACACCATGACCCATTTGAACTGGATGATATGATTGTTATTCAACTCAAAATTGTTGCAGATAATTTGACACAAATATGAATGATTGAGAGCGTAATATTAGGTGATAGTTTTACGGTGAAATTTTATGAGAAGGCAAGCATCCATATTTCTAGGGTCTCGGCAAAGATGGTATAAAAAGGAGATCTCATAAACAGATCTCATAAACAGCTGGCTGTCTTTGCAACACCATGACCCATTTGAACTGGATGATATGATTGTTATTCAACTCAAAATTGTTGCAGATAATTTGACACAAATATGAATGATTGAGAGCGTAATATTAGGTGATAGTTTTACGGTGCAATTTTATGAGAAGACAAGTATCCATATTTCTAGGGTCTCGGCAAAGATGGTATAAAAAGGAGATCTCATAAACAGATCTCATAAACAGCTGGCTGTCTTTGCAACACCATGACCCATTTGAACTGGATGATATGATTGTTATTCAACTCAAAATTGTTGCAGATAATTTGACACAAATATGAATGATTGAGAGCGTAATATTAGGTGATAGTTTTACGGTGCAATTTTATGAGAAGGCAAGTATCCATATTTCCTGGGTCTCGGCAAAGATGGTATAAAAAGGAGATTTTTCCCCCTTATTATCTCGATTAACATTCTTCAAGTTATATGAACTGTTTTTTAGAGTCAAATTTCTTCTTAAAATGCGTTTTTCGGACTACCATCAAAATCTAAGGACTAATTGTGCCACCTACCTAGTGTTTGCATTTTGTTGCAACTACCTAGATTACAAGTCAGTTTTATCATTTAACCTCGAGATTGAATTCCAAACCTCTTTATACCATCTCGCGTAAATGAAAGTGCAACAACGGAAAAACAGATTTTGTTTCTCTAAAACAGCAACTATTTAGTTTTTAGAAAACCATAGATAGATAGATACAACTTATATCATGATTTCAATTTTCTAACATCAGTATCAATAGAAAATCATCTAAGTAAGAGTTTGAATGCGAAATCGACCACATTAACCAAATCACTTTACTTGGGAGCGTTATAATTTTGTCAGTGTGATAATGGAGTTTGCAAGAGCACTGGGGCACATGCAATGATATAAACAAAACATTCGAACAAAAATGTCATGATCCGATTCGATATCTCAGCACAGGTTAAAAAAATTCTTATGAGCTAACGAGAAAGTCAGATCTATGGAACCACTGTGCGATTAATTTTTTTACCGCACTCAAAACATGTGTTCACTTTCTTAGAATTGAAATGGTAATATCATTTTTTAAGACTAATGTATTCCTTCAAAATATGTTTAAAACTGTAAAAAGGAGCTTTTACAAAAGAAACGACTGGTTAAACTTTGATCGTAAAACAAATTGAAGAATTAGGGCATCAGTATTTTTCAGATAGAGCTCGCGATTTGGTAGTTTTGACTCACTTGAACTAAACGGAAGATTTTTTTCCAACTGAGTATTTTTGTTGTTAGTTTAACTCAAATATCAAAAACCAATATCAACCATATATTGAGTGAAATTTTCACAGTGTGACATACTGCTAAAGCAAGTATCCGCAATCTAAAAGTTTTAGCATTGATGGTATAATTAAGATTTTTTTTCGTTTAGTATAACGACTAAAAATGTTTTAGCTGTCAACAAATTTCCTAAGCAGTTTTTCGTCAGTATATTCGTTTTTCCGCCTACCAAAATGTTTTTTTTTACTTTCTGCGCCTCCTGACCAATGGGTACAAATTTTTCTTCCTACCTAACTTACCAGTCACTTTCGCCGTTCATCTTGTGGTTAAATTCTAGCCCCGTTTAGACCATCTCATTGCAACAACATAAAACAGCCTTTAATTTTAACAGCAAAAAACATTCTGTTCTTAAGAAGTTTTTAGTCAGCAGATAAAACTTTAATCTGTCTTTTTGATTCTATATCATCAGTATCAAAAGAAAAAAAAATTAAGCTAGAGTTTCAAAGTGGATTAAAATAACCAAATCATTTTAATTGGGTCTTAGAGAGTTATTAGTGTGACAAATGAATTTCTGAAAGCACTAAGGTACACGCACAAACATACAGAATCGGCCGACAAGATTTTAAGATACAAATAAATCAAATCTATGGAACCACGGAACAATAAACTTTCTTTGTCAGCACCCAAAACATGAAAATATGAGACATTAGCTTCTTATAAATGAGAAACCAACTTTTACGGCAAATGTGTTACGTCTAACAAGGTTTAATGCTGGAAATAATGAAGTTTTCAAATCAGATTAAAGTTTTACGTTTGATGACATGGCAGCTTGAAGAACTATGACATCCGTTTGCTCTTTTTGTAGTTTTAACTCACTTAATAAAAACGAAAAAATTGTTTTCCAACTCAAATTTATTGCAGTTATTTAGTTTATTGCAGTATTTATTTAAATCGAATATCAACGAATATATTAACTGAAAATTGTTCCGTCTGAATTTTTGAGAAAGTAAATATCCGCAATTCTGGAGTTTAAGCATCAATGGTATAAATACGAGTTTTTTTTCCCTTATCATACATTTTAGTTATGAAATGGTTTAGTTATCTCTAATTACATCGGAACAAAATTAATCATTGAAATTTACTTCTGAATTTCATTGATAACAGAACGAAGAATACGACAAATGATGCCTCTGCTCAAAGTACATTTGCATTCATTCTAATTTACACTAAAATACATTTTGATTTGGATTTTGGCCAAAAAATTTCTGTCTCAAAGATAATATTAACGAAAGAAGTCTGGTAAACGTTTTTTTTTCAGAACTTTTTTGTGTCTATTGCGTTTAGTTTGATTGTTAAATCTTCACTTAAAAATGGTATTGAACATCGCATCTACGTAAAAAGCAAACAGCAGAGGAGCAGCAAATCTAGCATTTTTTGCATGAACTTTCTAGTGTGAAGGCAGTTTAGGAAACTCTCAAAAATCATACGCATAGCGCGCATTTAGAACGGAAATCTCAGACATTTTTCATTTAATATTCACAAAAGTTTTATATGTAAACACAAGAGTCCAGAAGTTCGGTACTCATAAGTACTTTCTATTGATATATTCTGCATAGCTGAACATTATTAAAAAAGTTAGTGATCATTCTCAATCACATATGATTTTTGGTAATCGTAGTAACTCAGATATAAATCTAAGGAATTTTGACGAAAAAAACTATGATCATACATGGTTTCTTAGTCAACAGAAGAGGATCATCAAAAATTTGTAGGAACATTAAAAATGTGAAATCAATTTTCTGGGCCTAAAAATTTAAATTATGTTTACATTTTTTGCAGTCCTATATGAAAAATTTGTGTAAGCATAGTAATATCATATATAATTTTTTTAAAACATACAAGGTTCATATATACTTCTTACTATCCATAAAAGATCAAATATGATTTTTAATAATCATTGCAGGATCACAGAAAAATTTCCATGTCATTTTTAGAACCATATAAGTTGTTTGTATGATAACCATGAAAACTCATCCCTGGTTATATTCATTCCGTTTCCATTTACTCGTTAATTTTTTGTCAACTCAAAACGGTACTCTGACGAACGAAAAAACGTAAAACTGATCATTTTCGCAGTTGATGGTTTTTAATTAACTGTAGTTCCACCTTAAGCAAGATTATCGAGATGATGGTGTTAAACTGATTTGTTTCTCGCAAATGCTAGTAATACAAACAAAAAGGACCAGAAAAAATATTTTGCTCATCAAAAAATAACGGACAGAATTTTGCTTGATTGCACTTGCAGGAGATTGTACTGAAGGTAATAGACCACACACTAAATAATATATATGTAAATTTACCTGAACAGTGTGCAGGTATGGCCTTGTGCAGGTAAAATTTACCTGCACATTTTTCCCCGAAATTGCTTACCTGCACATTATTCAAGTAAAGTACCTTCAATTTTTTTGTGATTTTGATGCAAAAATTTTCCAGGATGTAATTTTCAGGTGTCGCTGCCGGTTCTGCTGCAGCTTCAATGCAAACGGCTTCTACAGTCAGAGGAGGATTGTTCTCAATTGCACAGTCAATAGGGGCCGGAGGAACACTCACGAGCACCGTTGCCAATTTCGGACTGATGGGGTCTGGTGATACGGCTGGAGCTTTGGTAGCCTCCATTTGTGGGGGCAACGCGTAAGAACAAAAATAGCAGGATCCATTTGACTATGAGTTACCCGCCACAAAAGCAACCTGACCTATTCTAAATGGCCTATTCAGCAATTCAATTAGGTTATGAAATCCCCCCCCCCTTGATTGTGTTTACGATAGAAGCATTCCTACTATTTTCCCACATCTTGCGGCAATATTGTAACACCATTCTAATGTTGTAAGATGTTGGAAGATTTTATTTAGGTTATGATTTTTGGTACAAAATCAAGATTCTTTTTGTTTGGGGGAACAGTTTCTATTCTTTTAGTTGATTTCATATTGCACAGAATTTTGTTTTCTTTGGATATTCTAGTTGGCGCGTCTTGTATTTCAGACTGAATATAATTCTTGTAATTCTTAATCTCGTAATTGATTTCATATTGTGCACTTCATTCTATGAATTTTACTTAAACTTTGCCCAAACTTGATTAATAGTAAATATGAAGAAAATGTTTTCCTGATTTCCTTGTTCACATCCCCAGCGAAGGTGTTTAAATAAATGCATGAGTGAAAACTGGACAGCTGTAAAAATGTAAGGGGTTTGATTCAGGCGGAGTTTTGATGACGGGAAGAAATTTTTGCCTACATTGGGAGTAAATTCCCGGGTCGAGGTGTCACCGCTAAAAATCGCTAAAAGATGTAAGATTTGCGGTGAATTTAAGTAAAAGTGTAAGATTTGCGTTCAATGCGATGAATGCGGTGAAAAAAAACTTTTAAGCGGTGAAAAATTTTTATTCAAAGCTTAAGCGGTGAAAGAAAATTTTTCACCGCTACCATTAGGATGCGGTGAAAAAAAATTTTTCAGCGCTACCAGCAGAATGCGGTGAAAAAAAATTTTTCACCGCTACCAGCAGAATGCGGTGAAAAAAAAAATTTTTACCGCTAAAATCTTATATCTTACAAATATTCACCGCGCTATTTTCAACGCTTATCTTATATTCACAGGAAATATCATTTAAGTAAGTGACAGATGGATTACACAGTGGATTACGATGCTGATGACACGCAGTAGGTAGAGGTTCGAATCCTTGTACGGCAGTTGCTGTTTTGTAAGAATTCCGGTGAATGCGGTGAAAAAAATTTTTCACCGCTAAAACCGCAAAAATTCGGCGCTAATCTTACAAAAATTCACCGCTATGTACGCATTCAGCGCTAAAAGATGCGGGCGCTTTGCGGTGATAAAAGTTTTTTTCACCGCTATTCACCGCTAATCTTACATTATTTTTTGGCCAAACCTCGACCCGGGTTAACGTCAAAGCTGTTTATGAAATCAGGCCAACGCTTGCTCAACAGCCATAAAACGGTTCTTGAGAATCCTGGCGTCAACAAATAATTTTATGGTTCTCTAAAAATGTGTATACACCCGGACCTTGGTCGCAGTGAGTTTCATTACTGTACCATTGGCTTTCAATTTTAACCAGTACTAAAACAGGCAAATAGAAGTATAAAACCATTTGTCAGTCTTCCCAGACTTCATTAAGAAACATCCCCTCTGTCCCTCTTCTTCGCCGCCTCAATTACCAAACTTAGTATGGAGTATCCCCTGTGTACCTAAAATCTAAAACAAAAAGAATTGTTGCTATAGCTTGTCTAGGAAAAAAGTTAGGTTTTCATACGGAATTTTGCGAATATTTCGAACATTTAATTTTTAAATATAGTATTTTTCATCGGGTCAAGGAGCTGTTCAAATCAAACCGTACTTAGTATGGAGTATCCCCATTGTAGTTAGAATGTAAAGCACAAAGAGTTTTTGCTATAGCTAGTCTAAGGAAAAAGTTAGTTTTTCATACGGGAACTTAAGAATTTCGCGATTAGCGATTTTTAACAATAGTTATTTCTCATTGGGCCTAGAAGTTGTCCAAATTGAACCAAACTTCGTATGGAGTATCCCTTGTTTAAAAAAAGTGTAAAAGAAAAAACTTTTGCTATAGCTTGCCAAGCAAAAAAGTTAGTATTTCAAACGGAAATTTGCGAATTTCCGGATTAGCGAGTTTTAACTATAGTTATTTTTGATTGGGTCAATAAATTGTCCAAACTGAACCAAATGTGGTATGGAGTGTCCTCTGTATAGGTAAAGTGTAAAAGAAAAAGAATCTTTGCTATAGCTTGCCTAGCAATAAAATTAGTATTTCATACGGAAATTTTCGAATTTCACGATTAGCGAATTTTAACTATAGTTATTTTTGATTGGGTTAAGGAGCTGTTCAAATCAAACCAAACGTCGTATGGAGTTTCCCCTGTGTGCAACTAAAATCTAAAACCAAAAAAATCTTGCTATAGCATGTCTAGGAAAAAAGTTTGGTCTGCATACGGAATTTTGGCGATTTTTTCGAATATTTAGTTTTTAAAAACAGTATTTTTCATTGGGTTAGGGAGTTGTTTAAATCGAACCAAACTCGGTATGAAGTATCACCCGTGTAGCTAGGATGTACAGCAAAAAGAATTTTTGCTACAGCTTGTCTAGGAAAAAGGTTAATTTTTCATACGGAAAATTGCGAATTTTGCGATTAGCGAATTTTAACTATAGTTATTTTTGATTGGCTCAAGAAATTGTCCAAATTGAACCAAATTTGGTATTGAGTATCCCCTGTCTAGATAGAGTGTAAAAAAATTTGCTATACCTTGCCTAGCAAAAAATTTAGTATTTCGTACGGAAATTTCTTATTGTTTCTGAATAGTTTTCAATAAGTAATTTTATTAATGTTTTATTAGTATGTATTAATAATGTTATAATTTTATTTTGTTTTGTGTTGTTTTGTTTGTTTGATTTTGCTCGGAGCGAGTCTTAAAGCGCGGATTTTTACCGTTTGCTCGGACTCAATTCTCCTATAGTTGTTTGTTTGCAACTCCGCCGTAGCCCGTCCCCAGCCCGGATGAGGAAGGAGGACGGAAACACACCCAGAACATACTGGAAAATCTAAAAAGTTGGTTTTTCCTATCAAATTGAGATAACTTTCCGACAGTACTGCTATAAAAAGATGTTTAAAATGTTTATTTGGCTTATTAACAGACCCTTGCTCGACCTATGAGAAGACCGTGCTCGATTTTATTTGTCTTATGAACAGACCCTTGCTCGACCCATGAAATGACCGTGCTCGACATTATTAGTCAATAAAAAGACTTTACCTGGACTTTAACTAAGTGCTGGACTGTGTATTTATAGTCAATAAAGACCCCCCAACTAGAATTACAAAGTCTTTTCATAAGTCGAGGTCTAAACCGGGGTAAAATTATGTATAAAATGTTTCAAAAACTCAGCATATTAAGCAAAAAATTATTATGATTTATTCGGCTGAATTTCTTTGCTGCGGATGTCAACGCTTTTCAAACATAAATTTTGAGGAAACTTTAACCCGGGACGCAATGTTCGGTAGATTTGTAAATCGTGCTGTTCGAGTTTTTTTCGAGAAGTAAAACAAGCAAATAAACAATTGTTTTGAAACCCATTACAAAACTTGTAAAATATAATCACTTTTGATACATGTTCCCCTGAAATCAATTATTAAAATATTATTTGCGCTTACTCTCCATTAGAATTTGCGGTACATTTCATAATTAGGTCTAATTAGGCAAAAATCAATTTAAGCTCTTGCTCATTCCAGTCAGATCTAGCTCGATTCAGAGCAATTCGTTTCGTATGCGCGAGGATTGTCCTGTTATCCCAACGCCAATCATAATATTCAAATAACCATTGGTCTGTATTTGTGGTAGTCGATATACGGGTCCAATTATAGCCAGCGTTGGTGCACAATTGGCTATGTTCATTTTTGGTTTCAAACTCATATTTGGTGAGAGAATAACAAAAGCCGCGTTTCAAAACATCTTCAACAAAATTCGGTTTTCGGCGTGTGTCATAGTTACCATGAAGTGCGCATCGCGGCTTTGGAAAAGTCATTTCTTTAGTCACTCCGCTTATCTTTTCAAAATGGCTGTCAGTCGCAGAAGACGCTTCTAAATGCCAGTTGTATTCGTCATTCTTAAGTTTCCATAATTGTTGATGCATTGAGTTAAATTGGCTATACGTTCTTAATCTCAATTCACTAAAGAAATCGTCAAAATTTTTAAATTCCGGGTGAAGTTTCAATATTCTTGAGCGAATATCTTTCAGGTGAGAAGTTTTCACGACTACGGGAAAATGACTCATAGTTCGCATGACTTCTATACTTGAGTTATCTGTCCAGCGGGTTCTTTCCATTACCCTTCTCCAAAACCCGTCTCTGTTTCTGTTGGATCTTCCCCAAACATGAGGTCTGTCTTTTTCGTCAAAAATGTCCTCAAGTAAAACATGGTTTGTTATCAAAGTGTCATCGTCAAGGAATCCAACATATTCCGCGTTTGTAAAGTTATCAGCCCAAAACATAATTAGTTGCTGTCTATCATGGCCCCGATTGCCAAATATATTGCTCGGAATAAAGTTAAACTTAACTTGGACAGACTGGGCGCTTTGTTCCATTGACTTTTTGAGTCGTTCTGCGAAAGGGTCTCTAATCTCAGGCGGTAATTCTTCGTCAACTAAAAATAGCAGTTTCAAAACATGTTTGGGCCAGAAAAACTTGAGAGTTCGAAGTAGCTTCTTGTTCAGTTCAGCCTCTCCGCCGGGGAAAACTGGCAAGAACAATTGCAAATCTGGCCATTTGGATTCCGGGTAATTTTGTTTTTCCAATCGTGGAAACTTGTAACCATAATCCAGTAACGATGTGATCCATGTTTGAAAGTGGTCAACGTCCCCAATTTTTATGTAGTCATGCTCGTACAGACTAATGACGAGGGATTCAAATTGACATTCCAATGAGTATGTACAGTTTGAAGTAAAATTGTACTTCAAATATTCGACTAATTTTCCACTTTTCAGGTAAAGGTCACTTTCGGAGTCAAAATCGGCCAGGTAGTTGTGTACATTTCGATATTGGACAACTTGGGCGTGTGTGAAAACTATTTTGTAACCCAAATTCTTTAATAATTTTTGTCCCAAATATGATCGCCATATATCGGATACTCTACCGTGAACAGTGACTGGTAAAAATAACATGAAGAAAGCTTCATAAGTGAAGAGAGTAGCTTGTGCATTGAAGGGGGCAAAAGCACTATCGGGCACAAGAAGGGACTGTTTGCTTTGAACAGGGTCAAAATCAAAAGGTAAGCTCTGGGTAAGACGAAAAATAGCATCAACGTCTGGATCGTGATTGGCAAGAGATTGGTAAACAGCTATTTCATTTTTCCCAACAGTGGTACTTTCCAATTTGTATGTACTCGCCTGACATTCGCTTGCTTTTATGTCGACTAAGGGGAGCCCTCTGGGCCACGAACTCACTTGCCCAGCTCCCATTAGGGGCATGGGGTTGAATGAGTTGCAGGCCAATTTATCATTTTTGCTGACAGCTTTCAAAATTGTTGTATCAGTAACTGAGCCATCTGAATTTGGTTCCAAGATTTGGGCAGGAGTAGACAGCAAAGAATTATCGTCGTCAAAATCCCAGATTAGTTGAGCCCCGCTGGCAATTGCGTACAAATAACCCAAGTTTTTTCGACCAAAGTGGTCCCAGGGGAGTTCTGCGCTCAATTTGACACCTTCAGCTGTCAGTTGTTGCTGATCTTGGGAATTGAGATATATGACGCGTCCTGTTTTTCCCTGATTTACTGTATAGTTTTCCGGACCTTTCCTGTCACCCACAATAACCATGCACCACTCGGGGGGCAAAGTCATTTGGACTTTGACAGCGTGTGACACTTCAAATATTGTGGTTGTTACACTCCATTTCTTGCATTCTAATCTTTGGTGAGCCCACTTGGGTCTATTTGTCGGCACTATTTTTGGCATCAGTATAGGCTATACAAAGTACAATCTTGTCAGTACCCAACAAGACTCAACACTGCACTATTTCACCAAATTTTGAAAGAAATTACTATATATTAACTAGACTTATCTGTAAAAATTAAAAAAAATGTTTTATTTCGAACGTTTGAGAACGGTTGCATACCCAATCTTTCGTCTTTACTTCATCAACGAGCAGAAAATTATTGTTAAGTATTTTAACATTGTAACATACGTAAATAAAACTGACTTAAAGATTACAAAAGAGTAAATTTTCTCTTTAACCTTCTAGAAGACGTTACATCTCTGACTGATAACTTAATATTGTTCTGATAAAATACATAAAGCACCCCTTACAAAACACCCCTTCAACATTCTGATTTATCTTATTTTTTGTGACAAGTTTTGCTATTTTTTTGTTTAAGCCTTTCCCACGACCGCAAGTTATTCATTATCATTAAATGGTGGACAACTTCTCCACGCAGTTGTCTATTAGCGCTACATCAGGTGTGATTAATTCAAACTTTCAACAGCAAATCGACGAGAATAAAAATCTCAGGTTTGAGTTTGACTCCAGAAAAACTTTTTCAAAAAAAAACAAAGAACAGAAACAACTTGAAAAACAACGAGATGGAACGAAAGAGAAGTTACGTGCGCAAGAGCGTTACACAAGACACGATTGTGTAGTGCAACCCCCCCCCCCTCATTCGACCTGATGGAATATATGTTTTCAAAAACACTTTGAAGTCTACATTTGATTATTTTGGAGCTAAAATATATGAAGATAAAATCAAAGCTTGCCATGTTCTGTCTAGAAACAAGGGCACAGAATTGCTTGCTGGGGCTATTTTCATATTTTTTTCTTTTCAGATGAAAAACATTGGGGTAATAGTTTTCGACGAAAACTGAAACAAAAGAAAGAATCACTTTGATGGTACAAACAATTTCATCAATGAAGGGTTGCCTAAATATGACGCAAAAATGAAAGCGGAATGGCTGAGAAAAAGATTCAATACTCCATTGAAGATCTGTAGTTTGTCACGCTCCTCGAAGAAATTATTTTCGAACATAATTTTTGATGTGTTAACTACATCCAAAAGCTT